>NC_136265.1:19808740-20319285 GCF_964187855.1 Myxine glutinosa
CCCGTGCTGTTTCGTGACCTTGTATGGTAATCCCACGGGCTTGTCTCCTTATTTGGGCATCGCGCCGACGGCACGCCCCTCGTGGCGAGCCACGGGCTTATTTCCTTATTTGGGCATGGGGCTGCACAGCCCCGCCCTTCGTGGCGCGCCCTGGGCTTGCCTCTCCCTGGCGACCCCGCCCCTCCTGTTCAAACAGAGCACGGAGCACATTTTCACTATAGCAGCGAATTGAGAGGGCGTGCACCCCATGCTTGTGAACTGCTTTACCCACAGATGGAGAGTTTGGCTGGGAAATGGAATTATTGAAGGGGAGCTATTCTTAATTGACAATTCGGTGCAATGGAGTATTATTCTAATGGAAGACAAGGCCTTACTCTAAAACACATAATAAGATATAAGCTATCGAACAGGGGTATTCTATGATTGGCTGACTTGTATGCTTTTGGACTAATTATGGGACGCCCTTTGACCTTTACACTACAGAGGTATTTACAAGGAATCATTACATTTTACTGAGGGTGATATTTACAACAATTTACTGTACAATACAACACAATAAAAAAAACACAATCCTCATATCCGCAACACTGCACCCTCCTCCTCTTTGGCACGACCCAGGCCTACAACTTTTATTTAGTGTGACACGTAGGTGTAGTTCCCTCTACTTTTAACCTGACCCTGAGTGCGACAGTTTTAAAACATAAATAAATATGTCCCGCTGCTCCATTGCACCCTGCCTAACAGACTCACGCCCACAGTTAACCGAATTTCGGAATGGTCTTCAAACTATACACTGACGGTGGGGAGCATTATTTACAGTTGACGCTACTTTTATTTACAAAACGTAACCCAGGACCTGTAATTGTTCTTTCTGGGGGGGAGACAGTCTGTTCTGCATCAATGCACCATGAAAGCACCTATAACGCACCAACACACCCTCAAGCACCAATCGGTGCAGTCATCATAGTTCATCAGTGTTCAATAATAAAAATAAAATCAACAACCCCTAACCCTGCAGGTGATCTCTTGCTCTTCGGCTCCCTCTGCTGGCTATTATTATTTCTTCCAGTTGTTGTCTTTTCTTTGCTGGCGTCCTATTTGTGATAATAAAATGCACCTAACGTGTCCGTTTTATTTTTCTTTATTTATGGCCCACAGGGCCGACTAGTGTGGTTCACCTGTGGGGCATCGGTGCCCTGTGGCCAAGGTCCGCCAGCAAGATTCCGGGCCTTCATGGCCGGTTCCAGCAGAGGGGCCATGCCCCCAACCCATGGGGTCCATAAGTGGTGCTCGGCCACAGACATGTG
This sequence comes from Myxine glutinosa, assembly GCF_964187855.1. Classification (NCBI taxonomy): domain Eukaryota; kingdom Metazoa; phylum Chordata; class Myxini; order Myxiniformes; family Myxinidae; genus Myxine; species Myxine glutinosa. The sequence continues at coordinate 19,810,048 of NC_136265.1, forward strand.
GTCCATAATGTGGTGCATCGATGCAGACAGCTGGTTCTGAGAGTTCCGGGCGCACAATGGCCGACTCACGCACGCTCCCCTCGGCGCCCAATGGCGCACAGGTCATGTGGGAGACAAAAGGGGGAAGACAAATGAGCGAGGGGTAAGGTCACAAGGGTACACATCAATAAGGCAATGCAAGGCGAAATGCGTACGGAGAGCGAAGTGAGAAAGCTCGTCCCTACCGTACGTCACCCCTCTGTCACCTACACTACCCTTGCCCTTATCCCATATTTACAAAAATCTACACATTTACAAATTCGTCACTACTGTCACGTCTTCCCCATATTTCTTCTAAACCAAATTCGTCACCACAATCCCTCTACTTCAAAATTTGCCATCACCCAATTCATCATCACTCCTCATGAGGAAGAGATGGAACAACAAAGCACAATGTCACACCCACGTCATGATGCGTCTCACAATCCAAAACATTTTTTTTTTTTTTTTTTTTTTTTTTTTTTTGTATACAAGATCGAGGCTCGTGAAAGAGCTAACATTAATCACACAAAAAGACAAACTGACACACAAAACACAAAAAACAAGGGGAGCGGCAGACAAGATGGGGAGAGAGGGGGAAGGACACAAAAGAGAGGGGGAAGAGGAGGAAGGACACAAACACAACATTTGAGAGCAGGGACATCGGGAGGACTTGGGGGGAGGTGGGAGAGGATTAAAACGTATGAACACTGCAAGGACTCTGAGGTGAATTACCGGGGGTAGAAAAGATCAAGGTTTTCGATGGGGGACGATAAGAGATGGTGGTGAACAGCTGTTTTAAAGACCTGGAGGGAGGAGTGGGATTGAAGGGAGTGGGGGAGTTTGTTCCAGAGGCGGGAGAAAAGGGGAATGAAAGAGTGAAGGTGAGCAGAGAGCCTAGACTTTGGCAGTTTAACCATAAGAGGGTTGCAGGCAGATCTTGTGCGACCTGAAGGAATATTGGGGGGACAGAGCACAGAGAGAGCTGGGGGAGCAAGGCCGGAGAGGAGTCGGTAGAAGACAGAAAGACCACCAACCTGCCTGCGGAAGAGTGAGTGAAAGGCCCTCGGCGTTGACTACATCGCAGGAGATTCCAATGATTCTGAAAGCTTTGGCCTCAACAGCGTGAAGCCGAGCAAGGTGTGAGGCAGGAGCACCAGCCCAAAGGGGGGAACAGTATTCCATTGAGCTGCGGATGAAAGCCTTGTATGTGGTGAGGAGCTCAGGTGTGCCAAGGAAGGACTTCGCACGACGGAGGATGCCCAGTCGGCGACTGGCTTTGGAGGCCAGCTTGGAAATGTGGTTTTCCCAAGAAAATGTGGTTATTTGCACATAAAAATAACAAAACATGGCATGGTGTGGAGTTACGTCACCTCGGGTGAGTGGATGCAGATGGTGCGAGGAGACTTCAATCCTAACTATCCTCTAAATGACTTTAACACCCTTTACACTACCCGGGGTCTCTCCCTGCCAATCCATTGGCCAACTTACACTATGGGTTCTAAAAACCAATTCCCATTGACCAAACTGTGGTGCTTCTCAATTTGGGGTCTCACTCCCCCGATTCATCTCCCGGTGCCCTTGCACAATTTCTGGGCTGGGATGTGTAGCTCTCCCAGCAGGTCTACCCACCTGCACACCTCCACCACTGCAGTTGCCACCCGAGCTTACCTAGCTCCTCACCCTAACCTATCTAATTGGGGAAGGCCCCTCCTGGCTCTGTCACCCCTTGGTGCCCTCTGGCACTGGGCTACCCGGGTCCGTCCTCCGGATCCTCGGGCCCCATCCACAACTACCCTCCCGGCTCCCAGAGCCCACCTGCGGCCTCACCTGGCCGACATCCTCACAGTGGTGGAGTGCCCAAACCAACTACACACACTAACAGGCTACACGCCCAGCCATTTCCACAACACTAATGCACCCATCCAAATACCATTCTTCCACCACGCACCACAGATGCCAATATCCAACCACAATTTACCTGTACCCTCTACCTAACACTTACACTACCCGCCCCGGGTATTCGTGATGGGGGTCCACTCTTCCCCCATTCACACCTTCGCACCATCCACTCCACTCCATCGTTTCCACCATACTCACTCCACGACCATCCACTCCAATACTCCATATACTCCACACTACCATTTATTCCATACACCTGTTCCTCATACCTGTTGTTGCACACCTGTGCACTCACACCTGGTGCCACCTGCACCCTCCTCCTCTTCCTGGACCATTTGGTCAACACAACTCCCATCACCTTCACTCACTCATACACTGCTCCATACACCTGTTCAGTTGCACACCTGTGCAATCACACTACTACTCACAATCACTCCCAATCCTCAAACACATGGCATCATCTCATCTAACTACTCCCCTCTGAAACTTGCGCTTCCCAGTCGTCCCTTTAAACTATTGCGCTCCCTCGTCATTATCATCCACTCTAATCTACCTGCGTCCCCACTACAGGTGTCATTGTCACTAACTAACCTTAACGTTACCTAATGTCATCTTCTAGGTCCCTACACATGATATATCCTAACCCTCCCGGGCTAGTTTTCACTGCCATCAACCCCATAACCTAGTGCTCCTTTGCCCCCCCCCCTCCCGCCTGTGAGGGATGGTGGATTGGCCATCCCATCACATGGGGCATCTCTTACTATCAATTTTGCACACCATATTTCAGCCAATCAAAAATTTTGCCAATCACTACCCATCATTTGCCAATCATTACTGCCAATCCTTTGCCAATCATCAAATTTTGCCTTTTTCTAATTTTGGGTCCAAAACACTAACCTCATCACCCATCCACTCACTAGATCCTCTCGGTGCGCCAATTCCCTTCTAAAGCTCGGCTTCGTAAAGCCGAGCAATGAATGCGGGTTGTTTGGTGCCGGCGGCTGGATGCGTCCGGCACTCGGTGCAGGGAAGGACGCTTACCCAGGCCGAGATCCCACGCACCACCTCGGCACGGAGCCATCCAATGGCCCGATCTCGACCTGCCGGAACGTGTCAACAAAAAGGGGTCACCATGGCGACCCTTCCTATTGGGCTGCCCGTTCCGCCTAGCGGAGCACGGACGCGGCCATTCCAAGCGCGGCCCAGCGTGGATCACGTACAGCGGTCCTTTCGAACAAGCCGTGGTTCGGATCCCCGCTGGTCCTCGCGGCACGCGAAGCTGCCCGACGCGCACCGAGGGCCCGATTCGGCTAAATGTCGTTCTAAACGCTAACCCGGTTACCGTCGATGCCTCACCTGCATGCTTACACCCCGCAGCTCGTTCCTTGCTCATACATCCAGCTGTTCCCATGCTCCTCGTCATTGCACCTTCTCTTCCACACCCAGGTACACTCATTCCGCTCACAGACTTGGTCACACACCTGACCACCGAACACCTTGGCACACATTCGTCGCTCGCACACCTCACCAACACACCTCTCGCGCCCCCTTCTAGGTCACCTCCTCTGTGACAATCACAGGTGTGCTCTCACTCGCACACCCAACCACGTGCCTCACTACTAATTCCAGCGTGCATTCCCACACACGCTCTACCATTCCAGGTGTGCTTCCTTCCATTCCAGGTGTACATCCTCTCTCACCTGTCACAACCAACTCACGCTCCGTGTCACTCTTACTACTCTCACCTCCACTCTGGACAGCGCACTCACCCTTACTCTCGACAGCGCACTCTTTCCTCATGCACCCGTCCGTTACACACCTTCCTCGCGCACACTCTTGCGCACACTCTCCCGTTACATCCTCTGTAACACTCACCACAGGCGTGCATTCTCCCTTACTCTTGACAGCGCACTCTTTCCCCATGCACTCGTCCATTACACACCTTTCTCACGCATCCTCTCCCGTTACACCCTCTGTAACACTCACCACAGGTGTACACTCTTTCGTTACATCCTCTGTAACACTCCTCACTACGCGCTTCCATGTGCTCCCTCACACACGCGCTACGACCGACTCACTCTCGACACCACACTCACTCCTCGGCGCACACTTTTTCCTCACACACCCCAGAGTCTGACATTCTCGCACACCTCCTCCTTCGCACACCATACCTGTTGCACACTTCACCAATGGCCTCTCACGAACACCCGGATCCAAATCAATCCCCAAGCCGACTGAAGCTCCCCTCACATCATGTACATTTCCTCGTATATCGCCACTCACCTTGGCACCTCGTCTCCGCACCTCCTTCGCCACCTGCAAACTCTTTATTTGGTTAGTGAGCACATCATCACGATTCGAGCACAGACCTTGTACCAATTCCATTACCTCCTCCTTTATTTCCTTTTTAGTTTGTGTCCGTCTCTTCTTAATTTCACTCACCCCTTCTTCCACCTCCTCTAATTTTTCCTTTACCTCCTTCATCTCCCGGTGCGCCCCCTCTATATCTTCCTCTAACACCACTTTAACCGTTTCTATGTGCATCCTCACCTCTCGGTCCTTTGTCTCCATTACTTCTGTCACCTCTTCCAACTTCTTCGTCAACCCCTCATGTACCATCTGACATTCCTTCTGTGTCGCTATTAATTCGTTCTTAATGTCTTTTTGTGTCGCTTTTAACCCCCTGATTATTGCAGTGTTCTTTTCCACTTGGTCCACGAGTTCCTTTTGTCCCACTGTCAGCTGTTCTACTCCCCTCGTCAGACCCTCTATTCCCCCTTGTAACCTCGCCGTATTATTCCTCACTTCTTTCTCCATACGCTTTTCACCTCGCTTTACCTCCTCGCGTACCCCCGAGACCTCCTCACTTACACCTCGTCGTATCTCCTCCTTCATCTCCTCCCTCTCTTTTGTAGATGCCGCCCTCATCTGTCCCAATTCATCCCTCTGAGCATCCAATTTGGTTTCTACCCCGATTTTTACCTCCTCTATCTGCTCTCCCATTTGTTTAATTTATCGGGTGGATTGCTCCCCTATCTCCCGCAATTTGTCTTCCATTCTATCTTCTAGCCCCCTTCTCGTTTTTCACCCCCTCTAACTGATTCTCCTGGGCAGCCATTCTATTTTCTACCCCCATTAACCCATGTTTCACCCCTTCTATCCCATTGTCTAACCCCTCAAATTTCTTGTCTAATCCCTCAACGGTACTCCTCATTGCCCCCATTTGGCCCCCCATTTCTCCCATTTTGCCCCCTATTTCGCCCATTATGCCCCCCATTTCGCTCATTTTGCCCCCCATTTCGCCCATCATCCGCTCACCCTGAGCATCCATCTGGTTCCCCATTTTGGCTTCCAATCGCTCCCCCATTTTATCCATATACCCCATTAGCTGCGCCACCAAGAGGTCCAATTTCCCCAGCGCTGCGGTCTCGACTGCCGCAGCGCTGCCATTTTGTGCCTCTTCAACCACGTGCGCGAGAGCGCCATTTTGCGCGTCTGAAACCTCCGCAACCACATTGCCATTTTTCTCCTCCTCCCTTTCCTCCACATACATTTCCCCGAGGTCCTGGGTCGATTCTACTCCGTCTATCTCTATCTCTCCCACCGACATCCCGTCGCCTTGACCAGCCATGGCGCGATTTCAAAATTCGGGTTTTGCTTTAAAACACAAATTTCCAGCAGCTCGTAATTTTGAGCGCGTTAAGCGCGCTTCGGGCCTCGTATCCCACTCCTGACACCAATTTGTTACGGTCCGCGGATTAGGATGTTATTTTTACCGAGCGGAGGTATAACCGCGGCCGAACAGTTGTTCCCTGACTAAAACCCGATTTACCCAAACGTTGGCCGTATCGCGCCACAGCTACTCAATCTGGAAAACTCTAAAGCGACCGAATGCAAAGATGAAGAAGAAGACGTACAGAAGAGTAACAAGGTTTATTATTATTTACACACACATACGCAAAAAGAGCAGTCACGGGTATTTACAGCGGACATGAAAACGCAGGTGACACAGTGAAAATTACTAGCTTATACAGACTTAGTTTACTACCCAGGACAGCACGAACAGAACAAACTCACGTAGGCAAATGGGGACCTTGCAGGCAGGAATGGCTTGGACTTGGAGGGATGAGCAGGTGGGATCACAGGGCACAGCGAGCAGGTCCACTCCGGGCGGGAAGCGAGAAGCCTGCAGCGCCTTGTAAATCCGCTTTACAGCGCACACCGTCAGGGCTTCACGCGGCTGGTTGAAACGGGGCTGCACTCCTCTGCTGTATCTCTCATGTAGCTTGCTTCGTAAAAGCTCCTCGGCTTTCTCTTGGACCCTTCCTTTTCGTGTACCTCTCCACGCAGCTCAGCTCAGCCTTTCTCTCACTTCTCTCCAGCTCATCTCCTCATCTCAGTCAAAAGCTCATCTGCGATCTTCGCACCCTTCTCGCATACCCATAGCGCGGGTCTGACACGCCCTCTTCGGTTTCGGTACCGCCCTCTCCCCCGTGCTCTGTTTCGTGACCTTGTATGGTAATCCCACGGGCTTGTCTCCTTATTTGGGCATCGCGCCGACGGCACGCCCCTCGTGGCGAGCCACGGGCTTGTTTCCTTATTTGGGCATGGGGCTGCACAGCCCCGCCCTTCGTGGCGCGCCCTGGGGTTGCCTCTCCCTGGCGACCCTGCCCCTCCTGTTCAAACAGAGCACGGAGCACATTTTCACTATAGCAGCGAATTGAGAGGGCGTGCACCCCATGCTTGTGAACTGCTTTACCCACAGATGGAGAGTTTGGCTGGGAAATGGAATTATTGAAGGGGAGCTATTCTTAATTGACAATTCGGTGCAATGGAGTATTATTCTAATGGAAGACAAGGCCTTACTCTAAAACACATAATAAGATATAAGCTATCGAACAGGGGTATTCTATGATTGGCTGACGTGTATGCTTTTGGACTAATTATGGGACGCCCTTTGACCTTTACACTACGGAGGTATTTACAAGGAATCATTACATTTTACTGAGGGTGATATTTACAACAATTTACTATACAATACAACACAATAAAAAAAACACAATCCTCATATCCGCAACAATATATGTGTATATATATATATATATATATATATATTGTGAGAAACCCCCGGTTGAAACCACCTTTGTTCTCACCCAAATGAGTGCCCCGCCCACCACTGACGTAACCTCCTTGGAGCCTCACGCGATTGGGAGGCGATTCGGCACGTGATTGGTGGAGGGTCAGAGAGCGCGGCCGCCATCTTATGAACGGACGTGGCTCGGAGGTTCGAGGCCTCGAGGCGAGGGATTTTCTGAAAGCCTCCCGACAGCCGAGTTGGGCTGATCGTTTGTGGTTCTGTATTTTGCGAGTGAGTGGCTCCGGAGGAGAACGGGTGATTCCCGGAGATCGTGGATTGGAACTGTGAGTCCTGTATTGCTTGCTTCGTGTTGGAGCTCCTGGCCGACCGTTCCTGGCGGCCTTGTGTGGTATTCCATCCTGGTGTCCTCCGAGTCCCGGAGCTCGTCGATTGGAGCCGCGAGGATCTTACCTGCGTCTTGTTGGAGCGTCTGTGGCCGACCGTTCCTGCAGGCTTGTGCAGCCTATTCCATTTTGTTACCTTTCATGGTTTTTGTGATCGAGCCAATAAAGCATCGTGCCTTACCCCTAGAAGGCCGATTTAAACACATCGAGCCAATAAAGCATCGTGCCTTACCCCTAGAAGGCCGATTAAAACACAATTGTGTTGATTGCGTCTCTTTGTTTCACTCCGTGGATTACTTGAAGCCCGGACATTCACGTCCGTATTCCGTGCTGGGATACATTTACCAGGCGGGATCGCGACAAATGGGTTGCTCGTCCTAGGATCATTCAAGTAAGAGACATTCGCATTGAGACGGGAATTCTGCAGTGGACGACATCTTCTGTCATCTGTTTATCGCCTTCTCACCAGCGGACGCTGTCTTGGAGGAACTTTCTCGTCGTTGACGCTGTCGTGGGTGGGCTTCACTGCGGAAAAGTGAATAGCCTCGGATCCTCCAAACAACCGCCAAAGAATAAGCGAATAGCCTCGGATCCCTCCAAACAACCGAAAAAAAAAAAAAAAAAAAAAACGTGAGTATTTGTACATGGTATTTTTCTCATTGGCAATTTGATGTGCGGGTAATATTGCGTAGTTCGTGTCGTATTTCCCCAGTTTGAGCGTTGTGTTTGAGGTTGTGTTTTGTGCCTGGTCGTATGATAACTCGTAGCCAAGCTATGTCGACCAGGGAAGTGAGAGTTCAACCTGATCATGTTGACAGTCACGTGGGTGGCGAGGTGAGCGACGCAAGCAGCCTTGACCCGGTCACTCAACCTGAGATGTTAGGAAGCGATCTCATCATGACTAAATGCATGCGTTCGCCCTTCTGGACCGGGCTGACTCCGGTTCAACAACTTGACATGTATAGCAGAGAGGCAGAGCGTGCTGCGGCAGCAGAGAGAGAGCGTGCGGCAGCAGCAGCGGCAGAGCGTGCAGCAGCAGAAGCTGAACGCGTCAGAGAGCATGAGTTGCGAATGTTGACTGAACGACTGCGGGTAGAGGGGTCTGCTGCAAGAGTCCCGGAAACTGTTCATGTTCGTTTGCCGGACTGGACGGGAGACACGAAGCCAGAAGCGTATCTGGAGATGGCGGAGAAGTTGTTGGCTGCCGGTGGCATTGATGAGAGCTTGTGGGTCGGCCATCTTGTGAGCCATCTATCTGAGAAGGCGAGGGAGGTATATGCGAGGATGGCAACCGAGGACGCAAACAAATACAGGGCATTGAAGGCCGAGATTTTGAATGCCTATGCGGTGTCCGCATGTATTTATAGGAGAAATTTTTTCAGCTGGACTCGTGAGTCCAGTCAAACCTATGAGGAACATTCGCGGGCCTTGTTGGAACAGCTGCAGAGATGGTTCAAGGGGAGCAGGGTTGAGTTACCTCAAGCGGTTGCGGAACTCCTGGTGCGTTACCGTATCGATCAACAGCTTCCGCCTGACTTGGCATTGTTTCTTGTCGACAAAGACACTGTTTCCTTGGCAGACTGCGTCAACCTTATTGATAAACATGTTTTGGCGTGCAAAATGCTGCAAGTCACGCAGTCGCTTCGTAAGACGGAGGAGTCTGCGATCAAGACCGCCCCCCGTCTGCCCGGCGGCTGGATCGAGGGGAAGGGTTCTCCGATGACCTCCACTGGTGGCGCTCGCGAGCCGCAGACCAGGGCAGGGCCCTGGTGCGATTTCTGCAAACGCGTGGGGCACGGTGAAAACCGCTGCTTCTCTAATCCCGCCAGTCCGGCCTACCGAGGCAACCCTCCTGTTAAGTCGGAGGGAGATCAGTGGAACTCATCCGCCGGGCCCTCGCACACGACGGTGGCATCGGTGACCGAGGTCACTGCCACCGAGGCTAATTCCATTCATCCACTGCATCAGGAGTATTCAGGGACAGCCTTAGTGGGTGGCCCTGATTCGATGCTGAAGTTTGAGACCAAATACCTTCGGGATACTGGGGCGACACGGTGTGTTCTCCGGGCGGGGGTAGTTCCGGCCTCTCAGATGCGTTATACCGGCGAGTATACCCTCCTTCGGGGCATTGATCGGGTTCTTGGCCGGTACCCCCTTGCCCTCCTCGAGGTCCGGAGTGACATTTTTAAGGGTCCAGTGACCTGTGTGGTAGTACCCTACTACCCTATACCCGGGGTCTCCTTGCTGATTGGCAATGATGCCATAGCCAGGGAGGAGTCATTGACTCTGACCTGTGGGGGGGGTCACTAGAGCCCAGAGTAAACAGGCGGAGAGAGTGGCGGAGTCAGACATATCTTCACTCTGGCCCGAGGAGCCTAGCGCCTCGACTCCAGTTTCCGACCGTGACGTTGCGTCAGCTGAAGTCCACCCGAGCCTCCCGTCAAGCCAACCTCAGGTGCCGTGCTCCTCAGGGACCGCTCCCGCCATGTCGCGATTCAGCAGGAACGCTAATGCTAAGGTATATGTGGGAAACCTGGGCAATGGAGCAGCGAGAGCCGAGCTAGGGAGGGTCTTCGAGCATTACGGACCACTCCGCAACGTATGGGTTGCTCGGAACCCACCTGGATTCGCAGTTGTTGAGTTTGAAGATCCACGAGATGCTGAAGATTCGGTCAGAGCCCTTGATGGAAGGTTAATTTGCGGATCGCGGGTGTGCGTCGAGATGTCGAATGGCATGACGCGGCGGCCTCGTTTCAGACGCCCTTTGGTACGCAGGCCGTTCGACCCGAAAGATCGATGTTACCAGTGCGGTGAAAGGGGTCATTACGCATATGACTGTCGTTCTCGACACCGGAGGAGAACCCGCCGCTCTAGGTCTCGGTCCGTTTCCCTCCTGTAAATGTTTCCCCACCTTGAGTTTGGCTCCCTTGTTTCTCTATTGTGCTTTGGGTGAAGTGTAACTCTTGTGGGGTAGATGTTAATGGGGTGTATGGTGTTTAATCTTGTGTGTGAAAAAAAAAAAAAAAACTGGTTCATTGTTTACCCTGTTAACGCCTGTTAATTGCCTGTTGCGTTAATAAGTGCGTTATTGTTGCGTTATTGTGTTGCGCCATTGCGTTGCGTTGTATTGTTGCGTTGTTTCGTTATTGTTGTTAATAAGTGTTAGTAATTGTTAATTGCGTTAATTGCCTGTTAGCAATTACCGCCATCATCTTGCCGTGTGATTTGCACCTACTACAAATACTGGTTTTAAAAACGCCGTCTATTCGACGGGGTTTTTACTTAGGGGGGGAGGACTGTGAGAAACCCCCGGTTGAAACCACCTTTGTTCTCACCCAAATGAGTGCCCCGCCCACCACTGACGTAACCTCCTTGGAGCCTCACGCGATTGGGAGGCGATTCGGCACGTGATTGGTGGAGGGTCAGAGAGCGCGGCCGCCATCTTATGAACGGACGTGGCTCGGAGGTTCGAGGCCTCGAGGCGAGGGATTTTCTGAAAGCCTCCCGACAGCCGAGTTGGGCTGATCGTTTGTGGTTCTGTATTTTGCGAGTGAGTGGCTCCGGAGGAGAACGGGTGATTCCCGGAGATCGTGGATTGGAACTGTGAGTCCTGTATTGCTTGCTTCGTGTTGGAGCTCCTGGCCGACCGTTCCTGGCGGCCTTGTGTGGTATTCCATCCTGGTGTCCTCCGAGTCCCGGAGCTCGTCGATTGGAGCCGCGAGGATCTTACCTGCGTCTTGTTGGAGCGTCTGTGGCCGACAGTTCCTGCAGGCTTGTGCAGCCTATTCCATTTTGTTACCTTTCATGGTTTTTGTGATCGAGCCAATAAAGCATCGTGCCTTACCCCTAGAAGGCCGATTTAAACACATCGAGCCAATAAAGCATCGTGCCTTACCCCTAGAAGGCCGATTAAAACACAATTGTGTTGATTGCGTCTCTTTGTTTCACTCCGTGGATTACTTGAAGCCCGGACATTCACGTCCGTATTCCGTGCTGGGATACATTTACCAGGCGGGATCGCGACAATATACTGTATATATATATATATATATATATATATATTTTTATATATATATATATATATATATATATATATATATATATATATATATATATATATATATATTGTTGCGGGTATGGAATTTGGCCTCCATATCCGCTTGTAAATATTCCCCTATTTCCCCAATGCTCCCCAACTATCCCCAATCCCCCATTCCCTAGTCCCATTGTCTGTAAACAACACCCAGTAGAGCCGACCTTCCCCTATTTCCCCCATTAAATGTCGTGCCCAGGTTCACCGCATCTCACGTAGACAACTATAGGACATCTTGCTAGTTATTCTTAGTCTATGTCAGTTAAGGACTCGTTTCCATTAATTCTGACACTTCGTTGCACCAGAATGTGATTGTATGGCACCTGTTAGCAAGTTTAGGACCTCCCCATATCTCCCTGCATCTCTTCCTGCAACAACAACTCCAACAACAGCAACAACAACAACTACAATGGCAGAGGGGGGCGGCGCGGCGACGGCGCGGGGAGTGTGCGTCCTCACTCCGGCTCGGTTAGCCGCCATTGCCCATGTGCGCCGACGGGGTTACCACGAAGGGGCTGCCTGTCAGCTCCTCGTCAAGGGCGGAGCCCCGGTAACCCCCCCCGCACCCAATAAGAAGCAACGGGCCGATTCCATCTGGGGCGGAGCTAACGAGCCGAGGGCGTGTCACTCCCCGCCGGATATACGAAGCGACTTCCGGACGTGACGTCAGATGCACCCCCAGCTTGGAACGAGAAGGACGCCACCTCCAAGCGCTGTGATACCTCCCCGCATCTCTGGACCGGACCGGACCGTGCGTGATCCTGCCCTGAGCCCAGGTGCACCTGGAGCCATCTAGTCTGCCCTTACTTGCCATCGATCCCTGTGTGAGTCAGTCTTGTGCCGTTTATCTGTGGTCTGTGTGCCGTTTATCTGTGGTCTGTCTGGGGCTAACATAAGGCCGTGAATAAGTGCCCACCTTTCTGTGCTGTCCCTCTTGTCCCTGTAGTCTGAACCTTCCGCAATATTATAATAATAACCTCCGAGAACTGTACCCTTGGTGTCGTAGGTCATTTATCCCAGCCGTTGTGTCCCTTTCCTCAATTGATTTAGCGTAGCGCGATTAGTCAACGTTCGAGTGGAATCGGGTAACCTGTGCAGGCGCGGTCATACCAAACCGCTCGGTAAACCAACATCCATGCCGCGTCTGTAACAATTGTACTGAGGGTGATATTTACAACAATTTACTATACAATACAACACAATAAAAAAAACACAATCCTCATATCCGCAACAATATATGTGTATATATATATATATATATATATATATATATATATATATATATATATATATATATATATATATATATATATATACACAAAGAATTAAGTTAAGCACCCCCCCGTTTTTTTACAACCTCGCACATTACAAGTTTGTTGTCGTCAAAACAGTGTAATATACCCATGATATTGCTATATTTTCTGGAGAAGTGATATTATGGTCACATAAAAACATAACAATCATGCCGTTTTCAATATTTTATTCTGAATAATTTAAGGTGAAATTTTTTGGTTTTGGGAATTTTAGGCATATTTTCACCTCAATTTAAGTATGGAGCTATAGGTCCATCACGGACAGTGTGGATGACGTGTATGTTTTCTAACGTACAGTCATTGTTCTGAGAAGACCTCTAGCGATCTTTGCGTCAATAACGTGTGTAGGACCCACGTGATCGGATCACTGACTCAACCCTACGTCTCATAGACCCTGTAAAGCCGTCGTATGCGTTGCTGTGGCAGGTTGTTCCATTCCCGATGTAATGCACGTTCCAATTCATCCAGATTGGCTATTGGAGGGACCATCTTCGCAATTTGTCCCAACATGTCCCAAACGTGCTCGAGGGGGTTCAGGTCAGGACTGTACGCAGGCCAGGGGATGGTTGTCACAGCACCTTGCTCCATCCGATCACGTGGGTCCTACACACGTTATTGACGCAAAGATCGCTAGAGGTCTTCTCAGAACAATGACTGTACGTTAGAAAACATAAACATCATCCACACTGTCCGTGATGGACCTATAGCTCCATACTTAAATTGAGGTGAAAATATGCCTAAAATTCCCAAAAATTTCACCTTAAATTATTCAGAATAAAATATTGAAAACGGCATGATTGTTATGTTTTTATGTGACCATAATATCACTTCTCCAGAAAATATAGCAATATCATGGGTATATTACACTGTTTTGACGACAACAAACTTGTAATGTGCGAGGTTGTAAAAAAACGGGGGGGTGCTTAACTTAATTCTTTGTGTATATATATTGTGAGAAACCACCGGTGAAAACCACCTTGTTCTCACCCAGATCGTGCCCCCGCCCACCGCGTGACGTGGCCTCCTTGGAGCCTCACGCGATGGGGTGGGATTCGGACGCGATTGGTGGAGGGCCAAGGAGCGCGGTCGCCATCTTATGCAACGGACGCGGCTCGAAGGCGTCGAGTGGGAAATTGACACGGGATTTTCCTTTAATCTTCACGACAGCCGAGTTGGGCTGATCGTTTATAGTTCTGTATTTTACGAGTGAGTAACTCCGGAAGAGAACGAGTGATTCCCGGATCTCGTAGATTGGAACTGTGAGTCATATATTGCCTGCGTCGTGTTGGAGCTTCTGGCCGACCGTTCCTGCGGGCCTTGTGCGGTGTATTCCATTCTGTTACCATCCGAGTCCCGGAGATCGTAGATTGGACCCGTGAGGGATATTACCTGCGTCCTGTTTGGAGCTTCTGGAGACGACAGTTCCTGCAGGCTTTGTGCAGTGTATTCCATTCTGTTACCATTTATGGTTTTTGTGATCGAGCCAATAAACCATCGTGCCTTACCCCTAGAAGGCCGATTAAAACACAATTGTGTTTATTGAGTTCTCTTTGTTCACTCCGTGGACTACTTGAAGCCCGGACATTCACGTCCGTATTCCGTGCTGGGACACATTTCACAGACGGGATCGCGACAATATATATATATATATATATATATATATATATATATATATATATATATATATATATATATATATATATATATATATGTCGGGATCATGCCTTTTATTGTGCCTTATGTAATTGTGGTTTGCATTTTAATAATGGTTGCTTTGTGAAAAGGATTAAGCTTACTATGTTCCCTCTTGTTTTGAACTATGTTTTATTGTCCAACTGTGCCAAAAAATGTAGAAAGATAGTGAGACTGCTTGCTCTGTTAGACCCCCTCGTGAAAACGCATCTGTCTGTCCTTGACCAAAAACCAACATGGAAGATAAGTTTTGAGAATGTCACGGTGCTCTTTCTCCCTCCCGCATCTTGCCCTTTGCTCATGCCAAAGAAGATAGTGTCTCGGTGAGATGTCGAGCCAGTTTTTCCTTTGTCCGTGCTCACTTTTCAGCGGAGATTTTTTGTATAATTCTGTGTATATAAAGAAACTCTTGGTTGCCAATTTTCTAGGAGTGTATGTGGCCATGCTGTTCAATTGTGAATGGTAAGACTCTTGCACCCTCCACAGCGCTGTGATATTGGTTCATCATTAAATCTTGTTATCTCTTACACTCAAGGTGTGGAACATGGTTCTCTTCCCCACAATTTGGTGTCAGAAGTGGGATCCGACTCTGAGCGATATTTGGAAGACAGACCCTGTGGAGACAGCGGAGAGGCTGGCCAGCACTGATTCGATTAACGTGAGCTTTCATACCGAGGGGTCTTTCCAAATTGAGCTCCGTTTACTCACACAGGCTGTCTGTCTTCTATTTTGTCGTTCCGTGCTTGGATCACGAACAAATTGGAATCTGGTGTGTAAGTACAGGCCTATTTGGCTCGGGTAACAAGTCGTCTATTGATGAACCAAGAAATGGGGGTCAGTTAGCAAAAAGGGGGGACTTCTTGGTAAAGCCAAGAACTTCCCAGGCAGGGCAGTCTAGAGACAAGATGGAGTTGATGGGGTTGATAGTAACCAGAGAAAATATTGGCTGCGGGCTAACGGGGACCCAAGGAGGATGGCCAGGATAAGTGTTAAGCTAAGTTAAAAAGGGAGAACCCTTTTAGGAAAGCCCTGGCATGGGTGATAAGTTAGACAAGTTAGAAGCGCTATACAAGCATTGACCGCGAGTTAGCGCCGCGGGAGGACCGGATTAGGGAAATATCGGCGCGGTAAACTAAAAGGCAGGATTTTTCGGTGGATGGCCTCGGGGCGCTTCCTTGCGCCTTGTACGCATCACGAGCTGCTTCTTGCAAATGGGGGTCGTGCTGTCGTGCGCTGGGAGCGACCGCCTGGGCGCATGGACGGGAAAATGTTCCGTGCACGTTAATTAAATATCTTAAGGGAGATTAAGGTATGTCGGAGTAATACTCAATCTGAAGTAAACTAGGATGATTTGAGTTCTAGAGACGGAGTGCGTGTATTCGACGCATTCGGGTGGCCGAGTCAGGCGAATAAAGGATTAAAATGAGCCAGGTAAGAAAATGATGCAACCAGCCGCATCGGGTGGTTGCACCTTTATGAAAAACTGAAGATGAGGGAAAGAATAACGTGCGGAGTTGCCGCATGGGGAGGCTAGCATGGAGGCCGGCGAGATAAGCAGAAGATTGGGAGAGACCCAAAAATCCTGTGAACAGGTGCGGTTGGAAATGAGACGGACGAGTGTGGGAGAGCCGTCTGGAGAGAAAGGCGCATTATGGAACAGGAAGATCAAGATGCGTGAGTACGGGGGAGAACCCTGCTATGAGGTTGCTTGGAGGATGTGTGCCCAAATGCATTGTGGGCCACTTCAACTTTCCTACACGTGAGTCGTTCATGCCTTGCCAGCAAGGTGCTTCATGCGGTGTGCTATGCGCCATGTCGGAATAGTGGTCACCTGTGAATCCTGCCATGCAATATCATGAGGAATACATTGTTTGATAATGGAATTATAAGAGGAATGCTGAATTAACGTTGATAGTAACGCGAAGTATATTAAATGAGGCGATTGATGTGGTTGAATGTAGGATTTCAAGACAATAATGAATTTCCGGTGCCAACAGGAAGTCTTGTTCTTGTCCATTGTCCATACAATGAATGATGTATAGTGTGGATGAGGTCTCTCTGAATGAGGTGAATGAGGTTGTCTACAGCGGATTAAATAGAGAATGGCAGTTGTGATGCGGAATGTGATGGTACGGATGTGATGCCGAATCCCAGCTGGACGATGCATCGGCACATTTGTGTTGATCAATGCGCCGGACAACGGCCTTCCAGGCAAGCGATGGTGGTATGATTTAGTTATGAAAATGCATATGGGTCTCAGGGCAGATAATGCGAGACAAGCTGCCCCACAGGCGGATGGGGGAAAGTATTGGAGAAGATAATGTGGGTCGAACGCTCATCCGAGGGATGAAAACGGTCGAGGTTTCAACTGTCGGTATATGATGTGGCTCACACCGTGCGAGTGATGTGTTGGAGTGAGCACATGTATGTTGTGTGCTGAGTGGAAGCGGTGCTGCATTGTCGAGCATGCTTCCAAGGAAAACTTTGGGATGCTAGAGTTGGAAGCGTTTTTGTTTTGTATCTCAAGGGATATATTGGTTATTTCTTATATGTGGAAATAGGAAATGTTTATGTGATTTTGGGAGAAGGATAAATTAAACTGGAATCAGAAAAGCGCAGATACCAGATAGGAGAAAGGCAGGAGAAGTGCTGAGACTTCAAGAGCAGAGGAAGAAGCAGATAAAGCACAGGAAGAAAGAAATCCAGGTAGAAACCAAGGGATGGATAGGCTCACAGCAAGGGGCCAGGTAAGTTCACAGGTAGGTAGGATTGGAGTGTGCATGAGTGTGCATGAATTTATACTGTATTGTATGGAGAATGAAGGGTCAGTCACATGGTATGTGTGTGGTGATGGTGTCTGGGGCCTCGGGGTTTTCCCCTGCCTATTTGCCGGTCTGTCTGTCTGTTACATTTGACCCTCAGAAAAGGTTTCGTGAAAGGGGTTACACTTGATGGGCCAACTTATGGACAGGAACATGGAATTTGTACAGAATGCAGGCGATAACCCACCTGTGTCTATCTCTGTGTGTGTGTGTCCGTATTTGTCTGGCTTTCTGGCTGTCCATGGAGTCATGTCTCTGAACACTGATTTTGAGGGAGTTGCGGGTGTGCCATGGAGTTCAGGTGCACCTGCGGTGGTTGGAAGGTGGTGGTGGAGCGGGTGCGAGGATGCACGCTTGGATTAAAACATGTATTTAATTATCTGAGGATGTGTGCCGAGGTGCAGTGTGGATCAATTAAGGGAGAGGGCACTTCGACTTTGTACATCCGTGGACTTTGCCATGCGTGTGAAAGCGCAAGTCGATGATAATAATGTTTTGTCCAGCACAATATTTTCGCAGCTATGGAATGTGCTCGAATTCCATGTTGGTGCAATGCGAGTGTGATTCCCGCCATGCATGCCGCGAGAGATACGTTGTTTGTGATGGGACTGTGGCGAAAAGTTGGATAGCAATGTGTAGAATATAAGATGCGTCGGTACATTTGTGTTGATCGATGCGCCGAAAAAGAAGTTGGAGGCGCGTGATGGAGTTGCAGGTGCGGACCAAAGCGGTGTCCGCGGTGTTTACTGGGGGTCGAATGTCACTCCCTCCGTGTCTGCAGACTTGTCGTTCGGCAGTGTCGAAAGACAGGTTCGATTGTCGGTCTGTCTGCTTGATTTTCGGGTCTCACTCCGAGTATATGGTATATACTCTGAGTATATGGTCGTTTTCTGTTTTGTGCTTTAATGGTGGTTGATTTGACTTCCCTGAAAGGGGGACAATAAATATTTGGTGTTAGCTGTTGTCATTTCGGATGTTTGCAGTTGTAATGTGGAGCCAGTCTGTCTGTCCGACTGGGTGTGTCTGACTGCGTCTGCAGATATGGATCAAGGAGGAGCAGTGTCTGCGGTGTCTGTTATGGTGTCGAATGTCATTCACGGTGTCTGCTGACGTGTCGTGTGACTATGGTGACTATGATGGTGTGTCCTGGCAGGAAGAATCGTGGCAGCCTACAGATTTGAATGGAATGGCCTCTGTGAGACCATCCTGTTAGTACGTTGGGGGTTCGTCTGTCTGTCTGTCTGTGAATGGAAACTCAGAAAATTGGACTGGACTTCGACAGAAGGCAGGTGGGTGGTCACCTGCTGTGAATTGTGGTGGAACATTCGAGATGTCCCCTAATACAACGAGGGGACGAATTGGTTTGTAAATGTGTTGTGCAAGTACTTTCTCTGTAGATAGCCAAATTCTACCTGGGGTAAGTCCAGGTGGAGAGGGGAGTTGTCTCTGGTGCCTTGCTCCACGGAGCAGTCCTGGTGTTGAGTCTCATATAATCGTGGTTAAAGTACATGTGCAAACAAAAGTGTACTTTGGTTTGTATGACTGGAAAAAAAGACAACATGGGTTTGTTTTTGGGAATGCTAGCTTGGTGGGGGTGTGAAGGTCATGGCGTGCTGGGATATCTTTGTGTACAGTTGCTGGCTTGGACTGACTTGTGTGCGGAGGAAAAAGAAAAAACTGGAACTGTTTCGGAGAACAGTGGCTTGGTTGGAGGTTAGAATCCAGCATTTTGCAGCCCTGAGCAAAGGGGATTGCCCATTGGGCATGTTTAGGATTTAACAGAGTGGTGGAGGTCTGTGGAAATATGAATCCAATGTTTGATGGATACCGTGTCGGTGTGCTCTGAGTTCGAAGGAAGATGCGATTATTTCAGATTTATCATAGTTAAGGTTGAGAAAGTTGATTTGAAGCCAGGATTTATTTCAGTGATGCAGTCCGTCAGGATAGAGTTGAGCAGTGGATTTGTGTCTGTTAGAGGTAAGATTTGAACCAAGAAAGGGCGGTGCCGGTAATGTTAAAGGTGCGATTCCAGGGAGGGCTATTCGGGTACTTTGAAGTGATTTACATCGGAATGCATCTCTTGGAGGACTCCCGCTGTTCAAGGGAGGAAAGGTGTGAAATAGTGACGTCATCCTCGCTGGAAATGTGGTTGGGAATGGCAGGATTGACGCGAGAGTCACAGTGGATGAAAAAAATTGACCAACATGAGAATTAGGTCTATTTCAATAAATAGATCAGGTTATTTTCTTTTTATTATTTGTTTATTGGGCAGCTATTGGGCCAGAGGCTAAAACAGGTGTCTGCAACAGGTGCATGTGATGCTGTAGGAAGGAATTGGAGGAAATCGGGTTGACTTTAAATTGAAATGAAGATTGAAAAATCCAGATGGGGCCATAACAGTGTATGGGGAAGCGTCGTTAAATGGTAGTAGGTTTAGACAGGTATTGAAAGGGCTCGTGCAATGTTATTTTGGGGGGTAACCATGCTCCAGGTGGTGGGGCAGCCGGGATACAAATGGGGGTCGGCCAATTTAAGGATGTGGATGCGCACACACCTGGAACAAGGCATGTTCCTAAAGCTTAGGTGTAAATGTTGGTTGGAAAAGGGAATGAGTTCTGGGAAAATGAATTCACTTATTGGATGTTGTTGAATTTGTCTGTTTAAGAACATTGGGGCTTGTGGCTCGCCATTGTGTCTGCCTGCCAGTTATGGTGGGCAGAGGGAAGAGGGAGTAATGATGCTCCTGCCTCTTGCTTGGCAGAAGGTAGAGGTGGTGGTGGGCCAAGATGGGTCAGAATAGGCCATGGAACAAAATTGAGCTCTCAAGAGCTGAGGTGATTTTAACCTGAGGATGCATCTCTCGATGGACCCCTGGCTGGTCCGAGGTGTGAAATATGGTGACGTTGTCTTGTGGACACTTTGTGAGTGGCTAGACACGTGCCTGAAAGGGGAAATTGTATTCATAACTCATGTGGGTTGTGTCTGAAGGAAAGGTTTGGGAGGAAGTGTGAAGAAGGTCGTGGAAAGTGCAAAAATGATTGGATTGGAAAGTCGACTCAGATGGATTATTTGTCAATGACAGGTGACTTTGTTGGGAATTGTTGAGGAAGTAGAGGAAAAGGTTGTGAAAAGTTAATGGAAAGGACAGGAAATAAAGGAAAGTGGTTAGTTATGGACTGTTGTTTTTGTGATAAGAAGGTGATACAAGGGGTTGGCTTGCACTGGGGGGACCAATGAATGTAAAGTTGTGAATTTCGTTTAAAAACGTTGTGTTAGATTGCTACATGCAGAATGACCCCAATCGAGGAGGTGATTGGGGGCTGGTGAAGATTGGATCACGGCTCTGCAGACCAGGTGAACAGAACTCCACCAGGTATGTGGGAATTACATCAATTTAATTAATGCTCAAAGGGAGGTGATAGAGCAAAATGAAGAAGATTGTCATGGGGACCACAAGGCTAACCCCCGCTCTTGCAGGGAAATGGCTTTGGGAGGCTAGTTGTTATTGTTTTGGTAGACTCTAGGTTCTAAAACCTAAGGCAAAATGCACAGGAGGGTAAAGTTGGTGATTGCGGATGGAGATTAGCTAGAGAACTTGGAGACGATTTTGTTATTTTTCAGATAATTTTTCCAGTGGGTTTATACTGGTGTGAAATTTGCGTATCTAGGAAAGAAGGGAAAAAAAATGTCCAGGTATTGATAGGATAACAGTGAAATTTTGAAGGGGAGAATACCGATTATTTCCATTGACCGATTATGGTTGGGGGGGGGAAATGGTTGGTAAATCATGTATTATTAGATGTAGGGAAGATGATTAAAAGGAAGGTATTTTCGGAAATTGGTGAAAGTAAATATGGCATTTGAATTTCCAGACACGACACAGGAAATGCGGCTATGAATAAGCCAACCATCTGAGAGATTAGGTAACTAAATGCCAATTGGTGGGACGGGGGGCTAGGAATTTGATCATGGTGTGTGTAAGAAAGTATTTTTCAGGATGGACGATGAAGAAACCGCCGTCGGAAGACCATGATCTTGACCGCCGAGGCCGTCGACCTGAACGAGCCCCTGGGCGATGCCGATGTGATCGGCGCATCAGAAGACTGTTAATTTATTTGATTTATTGTGATGATTTTGTTGTAAATTTTCCGGTAATTTTTCGATTTCCCGGTAATTCACCCCAGAGTCCTTGCAGTGTTCATATGTTTTAATCCTCTCCCACCTCCCCCCAAGTCCTCCCGATGTCCCTGCTCTCAAATGTTGTGTTTGTGTCCTTCCCCCTCTCTCCCCATCTTGTCTACCGCTCCCCTTGTTTTTGTGTTTTGTGTGTCGGTTTGTCTTTTTGTGTGATTAATGTTAGCTCTTTCACGAGCCTCGATCTTGTATACAAAAAAAAAATCCCCTACGGGAATTGGCTAATGCTTCTTATGTATTATAAGCACACAGCAGCACATCTCCGCTTGATTCGACTATGGATCTGACTACAATGCTGGGTCTGGCTGCCAAAGGACCTGACACTGATACTCTGGTTCCACAAGCTGATTATGCGTCCATGAACGTCTTTGACACAAAAGGAAGTCTCTCTCTTTACTTTGAATTGTAATGCTCTGTACTCTGACCAGGAACACGTGACACAAGATATTAATTACATTATGTATTCCTCAGAACAACAGCATGGACGTCGATTAACTTCGACGATCGGCAAGGACCGGGTCTGTGCGAGGACGGGGAGCCCTTCGATTGGGGGGGATTTCAGTCGCACCTCCGCTGCTCCAAGGGTGGGCTGTCAGACTCCCCCGGGCAATATCCTTGGCCGGACCAGGCGCGTTCGTTGCGGATCTGAAAAGTTAATAGATCTTCATGTTCTGGACCTTCCATGTTCCAAACACGCACAACATGACACACCTTTCAAGCGTGCATGCGAGGTACTTTATGTGCGTGGCATGCCCTTGGGAGGACACACATACAACACTCAATAAAGCCCGATGAGGCCACATATAACATTATTCTCTTTTGCTTTGCAAATAAAGCCGATGTGGCCTGGTCTCTGTGATACGTAGTCTCGTAGAGACCAAATGGGGGTATGTCGGGATCATGCCTTTTATTGTGCCTTATGTAATTGTGGTTTGCATTTTAATAATGGTTGCTTTGTGAAAAGGATTAAGCTTACTATGTTCCCTCTTGTTTTGAACTATGTTTTATTGTCCAACTGTGCCAAAAAATGTAGAAAGATAGTGAGACTGCTTGCTCTGTTAGACCCCCTCGTGAAAACGCATCTGTCTGTCCTTGACCAAAAACCAACATGGAAGATAAGTTTTGAGAATGTCATGGTGCTCTTTCTCCCTCCCGCATCTTGCCCTTTGCTCATGCCAAAGAAGATAGTGTCTCGGTGAGATGTCGAGCCAGTTTTTCCTTTGTCCGTGCTCACTTTTCAGCGGAGATTTTTTGTATAATTCTGTGTATATAAAGAAACTCTTGGTTGCCAATTTTCTAGGAGTGTATGTGGCCATGCTGTTAAATTGTGAATGGTAAGACTCTTACACCCTCCACAGCGCTGTGATATTGGTTCATCATTAAATCTTATCTCTTACACTCAAGGTGTGGAACATGGTTCTCTTCCCCACATATATACATACATACATACATACATACATACATACATACATACATACATACATACATACATACATACATATATATATATATATATATATCTATAGGCGAGTGAGATAGATAGTGATCTATCTATCACTAGTGATCACTATCACTCGTGATCTAGTGATCTATCTAGATAGATAGTGATAGTGAGATAGTGATCTATAGGCGACAGGCAAGTGAGGAGCGATTGGAGAGGCGAGTGAGGAGCGATTGGAGAGGCGAGTGAGGAGCGATTGGAGAGGAGAGTGAGGAGTGATTGGAGGAGTGTGAGGCACGATTGGAGAGGAGTGTGAGGCACGATTGGAGAGGTGTGAGGCGCAATTGGAGAGGTGTGAGGCGCGATTGGAGAGGTGTGTGAGGCACGATTGGAGAGGAGTGTGAGGCGCGATTGGAGAGGGTTGTGAGGCGCGATTGGAGAGGAGTGTGAGGCGCGATTGGAGAGGAGTGTGAGGCGCGATTGGAGGGGAGTGTGAGGCGCGATTGGAGAGGAGTGTGAGGCGCGATTGGAGAGGAGTGTGAGGCGCGATTGGAGAGGCGTGTGAGGGATTGGAGAGGAGAGGAGTGTGAGGGATTGGAGAGGTGAGGGATTGGAAAGGAGAGGAATGTGAGGGATTGGAGAGGAGAGGAGTGCTAGGTGGAGAGAGAGGAGAGTGTCAGGTGGAGACAGGAGAGTGTCAGGTGGAGAGGAGTGAGGGGTTACATATTATGTGAAATAAATAAATTGTGTTCATCACACCATTTCTGGATCTGATGACTTGCCAGTAACCATTTTGTAAAAATGAATGTGCAGCATCTAACTCAATATGTCGAAATGTCACACACATCCATGCCCGTGGGATTCCCACGGGTGACCCCGCTAGTATATATATATTTGTGTTTGTGTGTATGTGTGTATATGTGTGTGTATGTGTGTATGTGTGTGTGTGTGTGTGTGTGTGTTTGTGTGTGTGTGTGTGTGTATGTGTTTATATGTGTGTGTTTGTGTGTATGTGACTGTGTATGTATGTGGATGTGTATATGTGTATATAAATATAAATATATACAGTCACGTGAAAAAGTAAGTACACCCCATGCAAAGTTTTGCCTTTTTCAACATATTTCAACATACAGCTTTTTGATCTTCATTTCAACAATATTGACAGATAAAGGTGATATAATATAACAGATTAGCAGAAGTACCCGGCATTGCCGGGTGGGGGAGGGGAGGGGAGGGGGGAGGGGAGGGGAGAAGAGGGGGGGAGGGGAGAAGAGGGGGGGAGGGGAGAAGAGGGGGGGAGGGGAGAAGAGGGGGGAAGGGGAGAAGAGGGGGAGGGGAGAGGGGAGAAGAGGGGAGGGGGAGAGGGGAGAAGAGGGGGAGGGAGAGGGGAGAAGAGGGGGGAGGGGGAGGGGGAGGGGGAGAGGGGAGAAGAGGGGGGAGGGGGAGGGGGAGAGGGGAAAAGAGGGGGGATGGGGAGGAGGAGGGGGAGAGGGGAGAAGAGGGGGGGATGGGGAGGGGGATGGGAGGGGGCAGGGGGTGGGAGGGGGGAGGGGAGGAGGAGGGGGGAGGGGAGCGGAGGGGAATGGGGGGGAGGGGAGGAGATGGGGGAGAGGGGAGGAGGAGGGGAGGAGGAGGGGAGGGGGAGGGGGAGGGGAGGAGGGGGAGGGGAGGGGGAGGGGAGGAGGGAGGGAAGCGGAGGGGAATGGGGGGAGGGGAGGAGATGGGGGAGGGGAGAAGAGGGGGGAGGGAAGAAGAGGGGGGAGGGGGAGGGGAGAAGAGGGGGGAGGGGAGAAGAGGGGGGAGGGAAGAAGAGGGGGGAGGGGGAGGGGAGAAGAGGGGGGGAGGGGGAGGGGAGGCGGGGAGGGGAGGGGGGAGGAAAGGGGAGGGGGAGGGGAGGCGGAGGGGTGAGGGGGGAGGGGAGGGGGGAGGAAAGGGGAGGGGTAGGGGAAGAGTGGGTGAGGGGGAGGGGGTGGGGAAGGGGTAGGGCAGAAAGGAAGGGGTAGGGGGAAAGGGAGGAGCATGGGGGAAAGGGAGGGGAAGGGCAGGGGCAGGGGGTGGGGGAGGGGGAGGGGCAGGGGGTGGGGGAGGGGGAGGGGTGGACAAGGGGGAGGGGGGTGGGGAAGGGGGAGGGGGGTGGGGAAGGGGTAGGGCAGAAAGGAAGGGGTAGGAGGGAAAGGAGGAGCATGGGGGAAAGGGAGGGGGAGGGGAGGGGAGGGGGATGGGGACGGGGTAGGGCGGAAAGGAAGGGGTAGGGGGAAAGGGAGGGGCATGGGGGAAAGGGAGAGGGAGGGGAGGGGGAGGGGAGGGGGAGGGGAGGGGAGGGAAAAGGGGAGGAGGGAAGGGGAGAGGGTAGGGTGGAGGGGGAAGGGAGGGGGAAGGGTAGGGGGAGGGAAGGGGGGAAAGGGAGGGGGAGCGGGAGGGAGGGGGAGGAGGGAAGGGGAGGGGAGGGATATAGATGGTTACTGGCAATATTGATCACATCCACAAATGATGTAATCCACACAATTATATGTACTTTACATAACGTTAATAGGAATACATGGCCGTGTAGATGGGAAATACAGTTTGTTTGAAATAAATCACAAATATCAGATGAAAGTGAAAAAAAACCGTTTTGGTGTGAATGGCAATGTTCCTCGCTGAAATGTGAAAAAACTGAATTACGTGCGAATGCATAACTGTGAGATTATGGCGGCAAAGTTGGAACATCACGTGATCGCTCTGAGCGAATCAGCGCGCTGCTCTGCGACCAGCTGAGATTCCGTGTATAATGTTCCTCGCTGAAATGCGCTGAGGTAAATATGAATAAAAAATTCGATATATTTTCACTTTTACGCTTTGGCTAACTCGCTCACGAACCTGACGAAGATCCTGAGCAAGGATCGCTACGTTATGCTAACGCTACGTTAGCTACGCTACGTTATGGTACATTCGCTACATTATGGCTAAAAATATGGATCTAAAGATGAAAGAAAAAAAAACCTATGTGGTGTGAATGGCAATGTTCCTCGCTGAAATGTGAAAAAACTGAATTACGTGCGAACGCATAACTGTAAGATTATGGCGGCAAAGTTGGAACATCACGTGATCGCTCTGAGCGAATCAGCGCGCTGCTCTGCCATTCCGGTCATAATATTCCTCGCTGAAATGCGCTGAGGTAAAAATATGGTTAAAAAATATTATGAAATAAATTTTTAGGTCGACCATGTTCGTACCAGGCTCAATGGCCATGTTTGTGCCAAATGTCAAGTTTGTGAGCCTCTCCGTTTAGGAGTCTATCGGTAACATTACACACACACACACACAAACTGTGTTCTATATATATATATATATATATATCATGAAACATTCACATTTTGTAGTCCATTGTATAATTTAAACAAACATAAATGAAAATTTAGCGTGTGGAAAAAGTAAGTACACCCTTGGCTCTAATAGGTGGTATTGCCCCCTTTGGCAGAAACAACCTCAAGTAGGCGTTTCTTATAACTGTCTACCAGTCTCTGACATCGACTGGGAGAAATTTTTGCCCACTCCTCCATGCAGAATTATTTCAGCTGTGGGATGTTTGAGGGGTTTCTTGCATGCACAGCTCGTTTAAAATCCCCCCACAACATCTCGATGGGATTTAGATCCAGGCTTTGACTTGGCCATTCCAGAAGGCTCCATTTCTTTCTTTTCAGCTATTCCTTGGTGGATTTACTGGTATGTTTAGGGTCATTGTCATGTTGCAAGGTCCACCTTCGGTTGAGCTTCAATTATCCGACAGATGGCCTCACATTATCCTCAAGCACCCTCTGGTACAATGAAGAATTCATAGTGGATTATATGATGGTGAGCTGCCCAGGCCCTGATGCAGCAAAGCTGCCCCAAACCATAATATTTCCACCACCATGCTTTACAGTTGGTATCGGGTTCTTGTGGTCAAATGCTGTCTTTAGTTTTTGCCAAACATGTCTTCTGGTACTGTGGCCAAATAGCTCTACCTTTGACTCATCTGTCCAGAGCACATTGTTCCAGAAGTGCTGGTCTTTGCCTGGGTGTTCATTGGCAAACTTTAGTCTTGCCCTGATGTTCTTTCTGGACAGCAAAGGTTTCCTCCTGGCACACCTCCCATGTAGATCAAATTTGTGCAGCCTCTTCTGTAATGGTAGACTCGTGCACTTTGACATCAACAGCGGCAAGAGCTACCTGTGGGTCGCGTGATGACATTCTGGGGTCCTTCGAGACTTCTTTCAGCATCTTGTGGTCTGCTCTTGTGCTGAACTTGCTGGGTCGGCCTGGCCTGAACAAGTTGGCAGTTGTTTGGAATCTTCTCCACTTGTAGATGATCTTGCGGACAGTCGAATGATTGATTTCAAATTGTTTGGAGACCTTTTTAAATCCCTTCCCAGACTCGTAGGCATCTATAACCTTCTATCTGAAGGCCTCAGAGAGCTCTTTTGATCTCGGCATAGTGACGCCGCACACTTCAACAACAAAGAGCAAATCAAACTAAATGTCTGAGGTTTAAATAAGACAGGTTCCTCCAAGATCCTCTCTAACGATGTTCTAATCATTTGCACCTGAGCTGGTGCACCTGATTCTAATTTTAGGTATTTGAAGTAGTGATAAATGTAGGGGTGTACTTACTTTTTCCACATGCAAAATTTGCATTTATGTTTTTTAAAATTATACAATGGACTACAAAATGTAAATGTTCCATGATATTTGTTGTATTATATCACCTTTATCTATCAATATTGTTGAAATGAAGATCAAATAGCTGTATGTTGAAATATGTTGAAAAAGTCTAAACTTTACATGGGGTGTACTTACTTTTTCACGTGACTGTATATATGTATGTATGTATGTATGTATATATGTATGTATATATGTATGTATATATGTATGTATGTATATATGTTCACACTTCACCCATTGGTTGATGGCTGATGGGGGATTGTGATGGGATGGGTCATGGGGGAGTGGGGTCAGGTGGTCATGAGTATTGTTAGCTCGGGTGACAGTTGAAGGGGGATTTATGGGGGGAAGTGGAGTGGGGAAAAGGGGTGTAGGCTTCATCCATTGGTTGGACAGCTGACATGACTGCACCTACAAATGTAACCTGAAATACTTAACCCAAAGTACCCAGCAGACCCAAAAGATCCCTCCCCCCATCCCCCCCCCCCCCCCCCCCCCCCCCCGAGGACTCAAAATACCGAGAAGATCCTGATAACCCAAAATACCCCAAGTACCCTAAATACCCCAAAAGACCTAAAAGACCCCAAATACTGATAAATCCAAAAACACCCCCCAAGACACAAAAGACCCCAAAGGCCCCAAAGACCTAAAATACCCCAACTACTGAAAAGACCCCAAAGACCCAGAAGACCCCAAAAACTGAAAATACCCAAAAGACCCCAAAGACCGAAAAGACCATAAATACTCAAAAATACCCCAAAGACCCAAAAAAGTCCTGAAGACCCAAAAGACCATGAAGACTTAAAATACCACAAAGACTGAAAAGACCCTGAAGACCTAAAGGTCCCCAAACACCAAAAAGGTGCTGAAGACCCAAAAGACCTCAAAAACTCCTAACGCAGAAAATACCCAAAAGACCTAAAATAATGAAAAGACCCCGAAGATCCAAAATTTCCTGAAGACCCCAAAAACCCCCAAAGGACTCCAGAGGACCCTGAACACCAAAAAGACCGCAGAGACCCAAAATACCCCAAATACCCTTAAACACCCTGAAGACCAAAATACCCCAAATACTCTTAAACACCCTGAAGACCAAAACACCCAAAAGACCAACAAGACTCCGAAGACTGAAAAGACACCAAAGAACAAAAATACCACAAACACCCTGAAGACCAAAAAGACCCAAAAGACCAAAAAGACTGAAAAGCCACTGAAGACCCAACAGACCCTTAAAGGGGAACCAAATTTTTATTTCTTCTGAAAACTATTGACAATCAATTACAGTCTAATTTGAAGGGGATTTAATTTTATTTGTGAATCACAAAGTGCCGAAAAAAGCCCTAATTTCGATTTTCGAGATTGCCAGTGACATCACATTGTGAACTCACTGTGATCCTGCTGGCGACAGTACACAGAGACAGTGCATTCCGAGCTTCTCGGATTCCGATAATGATTGGGGATGTTGGAGGAGGTGGGGTGTGTGAGTTAGTCGCGGGTATTGTTAGCGAGGGTGATGATTGTTGGGGGATGGTATGGGGTGGTCGTGAGTATCGTTAGTTACGCAGATAGTTGATGGGGGATTGTGTAGTGGTGGTGAGGGGTGGTCATGGGTATTGTTAGCTCGGGTGATAGTTGAAGAGGGATTTTGAGGAAATGGTGGAAGGGGGAGGAGGTGAGTGTGGTTTGGTCGTGGGTGTTGTTAGCTCGGGTGACAGTTGATATTTGTTTTTTTTTCTGGAAAATTGAGATACTTCAAAAACCAAGGCCACCTCAGTTAAACAGAGATCCAGCAATATTACCAAAGGAAATAATCAAGAAATCCAAGTCAAATCAGTTGTATCAGCAGAAAATATCCTCCAATAAGAGATGGCAGAAAATGTGATATATGCTTGGAACAAGAACGCCCATAGGGCCCATAGGCGCCTGTAGGACGGGCACTCTGCTAGTTCAAATAACGAGCTAACTAATTATTGTGTTTACATATTATAACTAATTATTATGTCTACATATTATAACTAACTAATTATTATGTTTACATATTATAACTAACTAACTATTGTGTTACAATAATAACAAAAAAATATGCACGAAAAATTTGCAAATTTGCGAAATAATGTTTGAACTTTTCATGTCACTTTTTGTCGAGGAAAACCATTGTTACCATTTTTAAATGATTCGGTAACTTATTTAATCGGTAAATCGTGTTTAAAAATCGGTTAAAACGATATTCATTTATGTTCCAGTTCATTCATTTTAGGTGGTGCAGGATCACAAGAGGGCAAAGTGTAATTAAAATAATCCATTTAACACTTTGATAAAACTCAATGTTCATCGGACGTTTAATAGAAACCCCTAAACCTAACCTAAAGTGGGTCCAGTACCTAAATAAAACGTTTAGGGAACGTTTTCCTGCAACAATGAAATAATGTTGTTGTTAAACGTTTCCACAACGTTGTTTCAACGTTTTTCACGTTACTTTCCTGCAACATTTAAATAATGTTGTTGTAAAACGTTTCCACAACGTTGTTTCAACGTTTTTCACGTTACTTAACAAAATGGCAGAAAATGCGTTTTTTCCACCTCCACCAACATCTCCCTCCACTGGAATGTTCGCAAAGTTGAGCAGAATGTTTATAGTTCACAACATATTGATTGGTATAACGTCGGTCCAATACCTAACTAAAACGTTTAGGGAACGTTTTTCTGCAACATTCAAGTAACGTTGTTGTAAAACGTTTCCACAATGTTGTTTCAACGTTTTTCTCGTTTTTTTTTTTTTTTGTTTGTTTTTTGTATACAATATCGAGGCTCGTGAAAGAGCGAACATTAATCACACAGAAAGACAAACCGACACATAAAACATATAACATCGGGAGCGGTAGACAAGATGGGGAGAGAGGGGGAAGGACACAAACACAACATTTGAGAGCAGGGACCGAGAGACGTGGAGACATCGAGAGATCTGAGAGAGGGTGAGGGCTTTGGGGGGGGGGGGCATGGGAAGGGGGTGGTGGGAGAGGTATAAAACATATGGACACTGCCAGGACTTCCAGGAAAGAAGTTGGAATTTCAAACAAGGTGGATCTGGGGTGAATTAACGGGGGTAGAAAAGATCAAAGTTTTGGATGGGGGAAGATAAGAGATGGTGGTGAACAGCTGTTTTAAAGACCTGGAGGGAGGAGTGGGATTGAAGGGAGTGAGGGAGTTTGTTCCAGAGGCGGGAGAAAAGAGGAATGAAAGAGTGAAGGTGAGCAGAGAGCCGAGATTTCGGCAGTTTAACCATCAGAGGGTTGCTGGCAGATCTTGTGCGACCTGTAGGAATATTTGGGGGACAGAGCACAGAGAGAGCTGGGGGTGCAAGGCCGGAGAGGAGTCGGTAGAAGACAGAAAGACTCGTTACTTAACAAAATGGCAGAAAATGCGTTTTTTCCACCTCCCCCAACATCTCCCACATCTGGAATGTTCGCAAAGTTGAGCGTAATGTTTGTAGATCACAACACATTGATTGGTATAACGTCGGTCTGGAACCTAACTAAAACGTTTAGGGAACGTTTTTCTGCAACATTCTAGTAACGTTGTTGTAAAACGTTTCCACAACGTTGTTTCAACGTTTTCGCGTTACTTTCCTGCAACATTGAAACAATGTTGTTGTGAAACGTTTCCACAACGTTGTTTCAACGTTTTCACGTTACTTTCCTGCAACATTGAAATAATGTTGTTGTGAAACGTTTCCACAACGTTGTTTCAACGTTTTTCACGTTACTTAACAAAATGGCAGGAAATACGTTTTTTCCACCTCCACCAACATCTCCCACCCCTGGAATGTTCGCAAAGTTGAGCAGAATGTTTATAGTTCACAACATATTGATTGGTATAACGTCGGTCCAATACCTAACTAAAACGTTTAGGGAACGTTTTTCTGCAACATTCAAGTAACGTTGTTGTAAAACGTTTCCACAATGTTGTTTCAACGTTTTTCTCGTTACTTAACAAAATGGCAGAAAATGCGTTTTTTCCACCTCCCCCAACATCTCCCACATCTGGAATGTTCGCAAAGTTGAGCGTAATGTTTGTAGATCACAACACATTGATTGGTATAACGTCGGTCTGGAACCTAACTAAAACGTTTAGGGAACGTTTTTCTGCAACATTCTAGTAACGTTGTTGTAAAACGTTTCCACAACGTTGTTTCAACGTTTTCGCGTTACTTTCCTGCAACATTGAAACAATGTTGTTGTGAAACGTTTCCACAACGTTGTTTCAACGTTTTCACGTTACTTTCCTGCAACATTGAAATAATGTTGTTGTGAAACGTTTCCACAACGTTGTTTCAACGTTTTTCACGTTACTTAACAAAATGGCAGGAAATACGTTTTTTCCACCTCCACCAACATCTCCCACCCCTGGAATGTTCGCAAAGTTGAGCAGAATGTTTATAGTTCACAACATATTGATTGGTATAACGTCGGTCCAATACCTAACTAAAACGTTTAGGGAACGTTTTTCTGCATCATTCAAGTAACGTTGTTGTAAAACGTTTCCACAATGTTGTTTCAACGTTTTCCTCGTTACTAAACAAAATGGCAGAAAATGCGTTTTTTCCACCTCCACCAGCATCTCCCACACCTGGAATGTTCGCAAAGTTGCGCGAAATGTTTGTAGATCAACTAAAACGTTTCGGGAACGTTTTTCTGCAACATTCAAGTAACGTTGTTGTAAAACGTTTCTACAACGTTATTTCAACGTTTTCACGTTACTTTCCTGCAACATTGAAATAATGTTGTTGTGAAACGTTTCCACAACGTTGTTTCAACGTTTTTCACGTTACTTAACAAAATGGCAGGAAATACGTTTTTTCCACCTCCACCAACATCTCCCACCCCTGGAATGTTCGCAAAGTTGAGCAGAATGTTTATAGTTCACAACATATTGATTGGTATAACGTCGGTCCAATACCTAACTAAAACGTTTAGGGAACGTTTTTCTGCAACATTCAAGTAACGTTGTTGTAAAACGTTTCCACAATGTTGTTTCAACGTTTTCCTCGTTACTAAACAAAATGGCAGAAAATGCGTTTTTTCCACCTCCACCAGCATCTTTGGAGGACCAAACACCCAAAATACCCCAACTACTGAAAAGACCCCAAAGACCCAGAAGACCCCAAAAACTGAAAATACCCAAAAGTCCTGAAGACCCAAAAGACCATGAAGACTTAAAATACCACAAAGACTGAAAAGACCCTGAAGACCTAAAGGTCCCCAAACACCAAAAAGGTGCTGAAGACCCAAAAGACCTCAAAAACTCCTAACGCAGAAAATACCCAAAAGACCTAAAATAATGAAAAGACCCTGAAGATCCAAAATTTCCTGAAGACCCCAAAAACCCCCAAAGGACTCCAGAGGACCCTGAACACCAAAAAGACCGCAGAGACCCAAAATACCCCAAATACCCTTAAACACCCTGAAGACCAAAATACCCCAAATACTCTTAAACACCCTGAAGACCAAAACACCCAAAAGACCAACAAGACTCCGAAGACTGAAAAGACACCAAAGAACAAAAATACCACAAACACCCTGAAGACCAAAAAGACCCAAAAGACCAAAAAGACTGAAAAGCCACCGAAGACCCAACAGACCCTTAAAGGGGAACCAAATTTTTATTTCTTCTGAAAACTATTGACAATCAATTACAGTCTAATTTGAAGGGGATTTAATTTTATTTGTGAATCACAAAGTGCCGAAAAAAGCCCTAATTTCGATTTTCGAGATTGCCAGTGACATCACATTGTGAACTCACTGTGATCCTGCTGGCGACAGTACACAGAGACAGTGCATTCCGAGCTTCTCGGATTCCGATAATGATTGGGGATGTTGGAGGAGGTGGGGTGTGTGAGTTAGTCGCGGGTATTGTTAGCGAGGGTGATGATTGTTGGGGGATGGTATGGGGTGGTCGTGAGTATCGTTAGTTACGCAGATAGTTGATGGGGGATTGTGTAGTGGTGGTGAGGGGTGGTCATGGGTATTGTTAGCTCGGGTGATAGTTGAAGAGGGATTTTGAGGAAATGGTGGAAGGGGGAGGAGGTGAGTGTGGTTTGGTCGTGGGTGTTGTTAGCTCGGGTGACAGTTGATATTTGTTTTTTTTTCTGGAAAATTGAGATACTTCAAAAACCAAGGCCACCTCAGTTAAACAGAGATCCAGCAATATTACCAAAGGAAATAATCAAGAAATCCAAGTCAAATCAGTTGTATCAGCAGAAAATATCCTCCAATAAGAGATGGCAGAAAATGTGATATATGCTTGGAACAAGAACGCCCATAGGGCCCATAGGCGCCTGTAGGACGGGCACTCTGCTAGTTCAAATAACGAGCTAACTAATTATTGTGTTTACATATTATAACTAATTATTATGTCTACATATTATAACTAACTAATTATTATGTTTACATATTATAACTAACTAACTATTGTGTTACAATAATAACAAAAAAATATGCACGAAAAATTTGCAAATTTGCGAAATAATGTTTGAACTTTTCATGTCACTTTTTGTCGAGGAAAACCATTGTTACCATTTTTAAATGATTCGGTAACTTATTTAATCGGTAAATCGTGTTTAAAAATCGGTTAAAACGATATTCATTTATGTTCCAGTTCATTCATTTTAGGTGGTGCAGGATCACAAGAGGGCAAAGTGTAATTAAAATAATCCATTTAACACTTTGATAAAACTCAATGTTCATCGGACGTTTAATAGAAACCCCTAAACCTAACCTAAAGTGGGTCCAGTACCTAAATAAAACGTTTAGGGAACGTTTTCCTGCAACAATGAAATAATGTTGTTGTTAAACGTTTCCACAACGTTGTTTCAACGTTTTTCACGTTACTTTCCTGCAACATTTAAATAATGTTGTTGTAAAACGTTTCCACAACGTTGTTTCAACGTTTTTCACGTTACTTAACAAAATGGCAGAAAATGCGTTTTTTCCACCTCCACCAACATCTCCCTCCACTGGAATGTTCGCAAAGTTGAGCAGAATGTTTATAGTTCACAACATATTGATTGGTATAACGTCGGTCCAATACCTAACTAAAACGTTTAGGGAACGTTTTTCTGCAACATTCAAGTAACGTTGTTGTAAAACGTTTCCACAATGTTGTTTCAACGTTTTTCTCGTTTTTTTTTTTTTTTGTTTTTTTTTTGTATACAATATCGAGGCTCGTGAAAGAGCGAACATTAATCACACAGAAAGACAAACCGACACATAAAACATATAACATCGGGAGCGGTAGACAAGATGGGGAGAGAGGGGGAAGGACACAAACACAACATTTGAGAGCAGGGACCGAGAGACGTGGAGACATCGAGAGATCTGAGAGAGGGTGAGGGCTTTGGGGGGGGGGGCATGGGAAGGGGGTGGTGGGAGAGGTATAAAACATATGGACACTGCCAGGACTTCCAGGAAAGAAGTTGGAATTTCAAACAAGGTGGATCTGGGGTGAATTAACGGGGGTAGAAAAGATCAAAGTTTTGGATGGGGGAAGATAAGAGATGGTGGTGAACAGCTGTTTTAAAGACCTGGAGGGAGGAGTGGGATTGAAGGGAGTGAGGGAGTTTGTTCCAGAGGCGGGAGAAAAGAGGAATGAAAGAGTGAAGGTGAGCAGAGAGCCGAGATTTCGGCAGTTTAACCATCAGAGGGTTGCTGGCAGATCTTGTGCGACCTGTAGGAATATTTGGGGGACAGAGCACAGAGAGAGCTGGGGGTGCAAGGCCGGAGAGGAGTCGGTAGAAGACAGAAAGACTCGTTACTTAACAAAATGGCAGAAAATGCGTTTTTTCCACCTCCCCCAACATCTCCCACATCTGGAATGTTCGCAAAGTTGAGCGTAATGTTTGTCGATCACAACACATTGATTGGTATAACGTCGGTCTGGAACCTAACTAAAACGTTTAGGGAACGTTTTTCTGCAACATTCTAGTAACGTTGTTGTAAAACGTTTCCACAACGTTGTTTCAACGTTTTCGCGTTACTTTCCTGCAACATTGAAACAATGTTGTTGTGAAACGTTTCCACAACGTTGTTTCAACGTTTTCACGTTACTTTCCTGCAACATTGAAATAATGTTGTTGTGAAACGTTTCCACAACGTTGTTTCAACGTTTTTCACGTTACTTAACAAAATGGCAGGAAATACGTTTTTTCCACCTCCACCAACATCTCCCACCCCTGGAATGTTCGCAAAGTTGAGCAGAATGTTTATAGTTCACAACATATTGATTGGTATAACGTCGGTCCAATACCTAACTAAAACGTTTAGGGAACGTTTTTCTGCAACATTCAAGTAACGTTGTTGTAAAACGTTTCCACAATGTTGTTTCAACGTTTTTCTCGTTACTTAACAAAATGGCAGAAAATGCGTTTTTTCCACCTCCCCCAACATCTCCCACATCTGGAATGTTCGCAAAGTTGAGCGTAATGTTTGTAGATCACAACACATTGATTGGTATAACGTCGGTCTGGAACCTAACTAAAACGTTTAGGGAACGTTTTTCTGCAACATTCTAGTAACGTTGTTGTAAAACGTTTCCACAACGTTGTTTCAACGTTTTCGCGTTACTTTCCTGCAACATTGAAACAATGTTGTTGTGAAACGTTTCCACAACGTTGTTTCAACGTTTTCACGTTACTTTCCTGCAACATTGAAATAATGTTGTTGTGAAACGTTTCCACAACGTTGTTTCAACGTTTTTCACGTTACTTAACAAAATGGCAGGAAATACGTTTTTTCCACCTCCACCAACATCTCCCACCCCTGGAATGTTCGCAAAGTTGAGCAGAATGTTTATAGTTCACAACATATTGATTGGTATAACGTCGGTCCAATACCTAACTAAAACGTTTAGGGAACGTTTTTCTGCATCATTCAAGTAACGTTGTTGTAAAACGTTTCCACAATGTTGTTTCAACGTTTTCCTCGTTACTAAACAAAATGGCAGAAAATGCGTTTTTTCCACCTCCACCAGCATCTCCCACACCTGGAATGTTCGCAAAGTTGCGCGAAATGTTTGTAGATCAACTAAAACGTTTCGGGAACGTTTTTCTGCAACATTCAAGTAACGTTGTTGTAAAACGTTTCTACAACGTTATTTCAACGTTTTCACGTTACTTTCCTGCAACATTGAAATAATGTTGTTGTGAAACGTTTCCACAACGTTGTTTCAACGTTTTTCACGTTACTTAACAAAATGGCAGGAAATACGTTTTTTCCACCTCCACCAACATCTCCCACCCCTGGAATGTTCGCAAAGTTGAGCAGAATGTTTATAGTTCACAACATATTGATTGGTATAACGTCGGTCCAATACCTAACTAAAACGTTTAGGGAACGTTTTTCTGCAACATTCAAGTAACGTTGTTGTAAAACGTTTCCACAATGTTGTTTCAACGTTTTCCTCGTTACTAAACAAAATGGCAGAAAATGCGTTTTTTCCACCTCCACCAGCATCTTTGGAGGACCAAACACCCAAAATACCCCAACTACTGAAAAGACCCCAAAGACCCAGAAGACCCCAAAAACTGAAAATACCCAAAAGTCCTGAAGACCCAAAAGACCATGAAGACTTAAAATACCACAAAGACTGAAAAGACCCTGAAGACCTAAAGGTCCCCAAACACCAAAAAGGTGCTGAAGACCCAAAAGACCTCAAAAACTCCTAACGCAGAAAATACCCAAAAGACCTAAAATAATGAAAAGACCCTGAAGATCCAAAATTTCCTGAAGACCCCAAAAACCCCCAAAGGACTCCAGAGGACCCTGAACACCAAAAAGACCGCAGAGACCCAAAATACCCCAAATACCCTTAAACACCCTGAAGACCAAAATACCCCAAATACTCTTAAACACCCTGAAGACCAAAACACCCAAAAGACCAACAAGACTCCGAAGACTGAAAAGACACCAAAGAACAAAAATACCACAAACACCCTGAAGACCAAAAAGACCCAAAAGACCAAAAAGACTGAAAAGCCACCGAAGACCCAACAGACCCTTAAAGGGGAACCAAATTTTTATTTCTTCTGAAAACTATTGACAATCAATTACAGTCTAATTTGAAGGGGATTTAATTTTATTTGTGAATCACAAAGTGCCGAAAAAAGCCCTAATTTCGATTTTCGAGATTGCCAGTGACATCACATTGTGAACTCACTGTGATCCTGCTGGCGACAGTACACAGAGACAGTGCATTCCGAGCTTCTCGGATTCCGATAATGATTGGGGATGTTGGAGGAGGTGGGGTGTGTGAGTTAGTCGCGGGTATTGTTAGCGAGGGTGATGATTGTTGGGGGATGGTATGGGGTGGTCGTGAGTATCGTTAGTTACGCAGATAGTTGATGGGGGATTGTGTAGTGGTGGTGAGGGGTGGTCATGGGTATTGTTAGCTCGGGTGATAGTTGAAGAGGGATTTTGAGGAAATGGTGGAAGGGGGAGGAGGTGAGTGTGGTTTGGTCGTGGGTGTTGTTAGCTCGGGTGACAGTTGATATTTGTTTTTTTTTCTGGAAAATTGAGATACTTCAAAAACCAAGGCCACCTCAGTTAAACAGAGATCCAGCAATATTACCAAAGGAAATAATCAAGAAATCCAAGTCAAATCAGTTGTATCAGCAGAAAATATCCTCCAATAAGAGATGGCAGAAAATGTGATATATGCTTGGAACAAGAACGCCCATAGGGCCCATAGGCGCCTGTAGGACGGGCACTCTGCTAGTTCAAATAACGAGCTAACTAATTATTGTGTTTACATATTATAACTAATTATTATGTCTACATATTATAACTAACTAATTATTATGTTTACATATTATAACTAACTAACTATTGTGTTACAATAATAACAAAAAAATATGCACGAAAAATTTGCAAATTTGCGAAATAATGTTTGAACTTTTCATGTCACTTTTTGTCGAGGAAAACCATTGTTACCATTTTTAAATGATTCGGTAACTTATTTAATCGGTAAATCGTGTTTAAAAATCGGTTAAAACGATATTCATTTATGTTCCAGTTCATTCATTTTAGGTGGTGCAGGATCACAAGAGGGCAAAGTGTAATTAAAATAATCCATTTAACACTTTGATAAAACTCAATGTTCATCGGACGTTTAATAGAAACCCCTAAACCTAACCTAAAGTGGGTCCAGTACCTAAATAAAACGTTTAGGGAACGTTTTCCTGCAACAATGAAATAATGTTGTTGTTAAACGTTTCCACAACGTTGTTTCAACGTTTTTCACGTTACTTTCCTGCAACATTGAAATAATGTTGTTGTAAAACGTTTCCACAACGTTGTTTCAACGTTTTTCACGTTACTTAACAAAATGGCAGGAAATACGTTTTTTCCACCTCCACCAACATCTCCCTCCACTGGAATGTTCGCAAAGTTGAGCAGAATGTTTATAGTTCACAACATATTGATTGGTATAACGTCGGTCCAATACCTAACTAAAACGTTTAGGGAACGTTTTTCTGCAACATTCAAGTAACGTTGTTGTAAAACGTTTCCACAATGTTGTTTCAACGTTTTTCTCGTTTTTTTTTTTTTTTGTTTTTTTTTTGTATACAATATCGAGGCTCGTGAAAGAGCGAACATTAATCACACAGAAAGACAAACCGACACATAAAACATATAACATCGGGAGCGGTAGACAAGATGGGGAGAGAGGGGGAAGGACACAAACACAACATTTGAGAGCAGGGACCGAGAGACATGGAGACATCGAGAGATCTGAGAGAGGGTGAGGGCTTTGGGGGGGGGGGGGCATGGGAAGGGGGTGGTGGGAGAGGTATAAAACATATGGACACTGCCAGGACTTCCAGGAAAGAAGTTGGAATTTCAAACAAGGTGGATCTGGGGTGAATTAACGGGGGTAGAAAAGATCAAGGTTTTGGATGGGGGAAGATAAGAGATGGTGGTGAACAGCTGTTTTAAAGACCTGGAGGGAGGAGTGGGATTGAAGGGAGTGAGGGAGTTTGTTCCAGAGGCGGGAGAAAAGAGGAATGAAAGAGTGAAGGTGAGCAGAGAGCCGAGATTTCGGCAGTTTAACCATCAGAGGGTTGCTGGCAGATCTTGTGCGACCTGTAGGAATATTTGGGGGACAGAGCACAGAGAGAGCTGGGGGTGCAAGGCCGGAGAGGAGTCGGTAGAAGACAGAAAGACTCGTTACTTAACAAAATGGCAGAAAATGCGTTTTTTCCACCTCCCCCAACATCTCCCACATCTGGAATGTTCGCAAAGTTGAGCGTAATGTTTGTAGATCACAACACATTGATTGGTATAACGTCGGTCTGGAACCTAACTAAAACGTTTAGGGAACGTTTTTCTGCAATATTCTAGTAACGTTGTTGTAAAACGTTTCCACAACGTTGTTTCAACGTTTTCGCGTTACTTTCCTGCAACATTGAAACAATGTTGTTGTGAAACGTTTCCACAACGTTGTTTCAACGTTTTCACGTTACTTTCCTGCAACATTGAAATAATGTTGTTGTGAAACGTTTCCACAACGTTGTTTCAACGTTTTTCACGTTACTTAACAAAATGGCAGGAAATACGTTTTTTCCACCTCCACCAACATCTCCCACCCCTGGAATGTTCGCAAAGTTGAGCAGAATGTTTATAGTTCACAACATATTGATTGGTATAACGTCGGTCCAATACCTAACTAAAACGTTTAGGGAACGTTTTTCTGCAACATTCAAGTAACGTTGTTGTAAAACGTTTCCACAATGTTGTTTCAACGTTTTCCTCGTTACTAAACAAAATGGCAGAAAATGCGTTTTTTCCACCTCCACCAGCATCTCCCACACCTGGAATGTTCGCAAAGTTGCGCGAAATGTTTGTAGATCAACTAAAACGTTTCGGGAACGTTTTTCTGCAACATTCAAGTAACGTTGTTGTAAAACGTTTCTACAACGTTATTTCAACATTTTCACGTTACTTTCCTGCAACATTGAAATAATGTTGTTGTGAAACGTTTCCACAACGTTGTTTCAACGTTTTTCTCGTTACTTAAAAAAATGGCAGAAAATGCGTTTTTTCCACCTCCACCAACATCTCCCACACCTGGAATGTTCGCAAAGTTGAGCGGAATGTTTGTAGATCACAACACATTGATTGGTATAACGTCGGTCTGGAACCTAACTAAAACGTTTAGGAAACGTTTTTCTGCAACATTCAAGTAACGTTGTTGTAAAACGTTTCCACAACGTTGTTTCAACGTTTTCGCGTTACTTTCCTGCAACATTGAAATAATGTTGTTGTGAAACGTTTCCACAACGTTGTTTCAACGTTTTTCTCGTTACTTAACAAAATGGCAGAAAATGTGTTTTTTCCACCTCCACCAACATCTCCCACACCTGGAATGTTTGCAAAGTTGAGCGGAATGTTTGTAGATCACAACACATTGATTGGTATAACGTCGGTCTAGAACCTAACTAAAACGTTTCGGGAACGTTTTTCTGCAACATTCAAATAACGTTTTTGTAAAACGTTTCCACAACGTTGTTTAAAGTTTAACATGTTTGAAGGTAAAAGTAAAACGTCCTTAAAACATTTATAAAACGTTTTTTTTTTTCGTTACCTAATTACGACGTTCCAGCAACGTTGTGATTAAGTTATGTGTTTGCCGGGCTGGTGTTGGCTTAGCGGTTAGGGTGCCGGCTTGGGATACCTAGGATCCTGGGCTCGAATCCTGGTCGATCGCTGAATTAACCCCAGGGGGGTTGACTCAGCCTGATCATCCCTCCGAGGTTGGCAAATTTAGTTCAATGGTAATTTAACAAGTTCAATGGTAATTCTCTGTGTGTTGCAAGAGGTGAATAACAGGGTTGGTGGCAGGAAGGGCATCCGGTCCATAAAACATTGCTTCAAAAAGGGGACCACGGTGCCCAAAAAGGACCAACCCCTGCTCTGTGGGGAAAAATGGCTGGAAGTGGTTCGTTCTTCTTCTTGTGTATTAAATCGACGTATTGATGGGGAAAATAAAATGCCCGACATACCTATTGTCATTTAATTTACACTACTCACAATAAGTTAGGGATATTGGCAGGTTTTTCGGTGTGGTTGGTTTTGCGTATTAATTATGTTGAAAAAAGTTGTTGGTCCTAATTCTATGGTTATTAATGTGTGAAAAAAACACAGCATTCTTGATTTCAATACCTCAACCCTAACCCCGATGAAAAAAATAAACTCACTCCCACAATATCCCTAACTTATTGTGAGTAGTGTATATGCATTCTGCTCTACAAATTTATGGTAAGATTTCAGATTGTGGAAATGTTGTGATATTCAAACCAGAATAATAATAAAAAAAGAACTTTATAATAATGAGCCATCTCCAGAATCTGAAGCACAGAGCTGTTGCGGTCCGTGACCTTTCTTTTCTTCTTCCTCTTCCTCCGCCCCCCTCCACCCCCCTCTGAGTTCGACAAGTGGTTCGGCCCACGGGTATACAGCCGATGATTGGCTGTGGGGCAGGGGACGGTACCAGGACGTTGATTCAGAGGAGAGTTGCTGAAAAGTAGGCTCGGGAATCCTCCGGTAAAGGCTAGCTAATACGGAGGATAATAGAGAACAGTGGATCCAGGAAAAGGGCCGTGATCAAACGGTTCGGACAGGACGAGACACTAAACTCCCTTTCGGCACAACATTTAATAAAACAAGGCAAAGATGGCGGCAATCAACTCGCTCACACGAGCCATCAGCAAGAAGCCGGAAGTCTCCTCCCTTTCCGGTGCAAATTAAGAGGAAAAAAGTAAGAATTACAGGCTCGCACTACACCAACATGGCATCAACATATTGCAAGAAAACATTCATAAGCAAAGCAGGAAACGTTCACGTATATCGTACGCATAACATCAGAGACTTTCGAACAGTGGCCATTTGGAGGTGGGCTCATTGCGGAGTGCCTTTTCGTGTATTGTAGAGTTTCCATCTGCAATCTCTCCACCTGAAGGTTGTGCCTGATTAAACCTCTGCGTCCACCTCTACCTGAAGCTTGAATTTGGATCGAACTCTTGCTGCCGTACCTCTGCATTGGGCCTACCACTGGGCTTGCATTGGGGCCTTCCACTGGGCTGCATTGTGGCCTACAGCTGGGCCTGCATTGGGGCCTACCGCTGGGGCTGCCTGGGGCCCTATTGTGGGGCCTGCCTTGAATGCCGTGCTGATTAGAACTCTCGCTGCACCTCCTCCAGTTTGGATCCCCGACCGGGCCTTGAGTTGATACGGGAGGATACAATTACAATACCGCTCACATCCTCATCATCTGGGTCTCTCCTCTTCTGACATCTTCAGGACCACCGGACTGTAGATCCTCCCTTGGGAATGACCAGATTCCGAGGGGTTCCCTCAGGTCGCCCGGTCCTTTACACGAGCAGCACCCTCCAGCCCTGGCTGACTACTCCTTCCCTCTCGTGCCGGCCTAATCTGGTTTTTCCCTCTCTTCTTCTTTCTTTGTTTCCTCTTTCTTTATGCATGGGAATACATTTTGATTGTTATAACCTACTAACAGGAGTACCCAAGTGAGAAGGGTGGGGGGGGGGGGGGGGGGGGGGAGGGGGGTATGCACATTTGTGGCCAAAAATATTGGTACCTTTGCACTTTTTTCAAATAATGCACCATTTCTTCCAGAAAATTGTTGAAATAAAAAATCTTTTGGTATCCACAAATGTATTTCTTTGGTTTGCAGTGGGAGAAAACAAAAAAGCTGAAAAAATTACTAAATCTTAGCTTATTCCACACAGAAATCCTAAAATGGCCCGGACAATATTATTGGCACCTTTAGGAAGTTGTTCGAAAGAACTAGATTTCAAGCAGGTGATTATCCTTTACTTTGGAATTGAACTCCTGTGGTGAGTTGCAGGTGCCTTTTATATAAAAATCACTCATTCACCGAGTTTGAATAGAGAAAAGGAGTCATTCTGCTGTTTTGTGTCACTCTGTGCACCACAATGAGCATGGAGAAAATAAAGAAAACCAGAGAATTGTCTGAGAAGGTCAGACACAAGATTGTAGCCAAGCATGGACAATGTCAAGCCTACAAGTCCATTTCCAGAGACCTTGATGTTCCTGTGTCCACCATACGCAATGTTATCAGGAAGCTTAAGGCCCATGGCACTGTAGCCAACCTCCCTGGACGTGGCCGCAAGATAAAATTTCATCGAAGATTGCAGCTGAGGATTGTTTGAATGGTGGAGAAAGTACCTCAATCAATTGCCAAACAGATTCAAGCTGAGCTGACCTTCAGACACAAGATATGACAGTTTCAACTCACACCATCCGTCGCCAACTTAATGAAAGGGGGTTCTATGGTAGGAGACCCAAGAGGACCCCACTGCTGAAAAAGCCCAACTCGAGTTTTCTAAAACACACCTGAACAAGCCAAATTCCTTCTGGGAGAATGTCTTGTGGACAGATGAGACCAAATTAGAGCTTTTTGGTAAAGCACATCATCTCCATGTTTGCAGAAAACAGAATGAAGCCTTCAAAGAAAAGAACACCTTCCCTACAGTCAAACATGGAGGAGGTTCAGTGATGTTTTGGGGGTGCTGTGCTGCCTCTGGCACTGGGTACCTTGAATGTGTGCATGGCATCATGAAATCAGGAGATTATCAAAGCATTTTGGAGCGCAATGTTCAACCCAGTGTCTGAAAGCTGGGTCTCTGTCGAAGGTCATGGGTCTTGCAACAGGACAATGACCCCAAACACACTTCAAAAAGCACCCAGGAATGGTTCAAGACAAAACACTGGACTGTTTTGAAATGGCCAGCAATGAGTCCAGATCTAAATCCCATTGAACACCTGTGGGGAGATCTGAAAACAGCAGTTGGGAGAAGGCACCCTTCAAATATGGGAGAACTGGAGCAGTTTGCACAAGAAGAGTGGGACAAACTGCCGGTGGAGAGGTGGAGGAAGCTCATTCGTGGCTATCGGAAGTGCTTGACTGCAGTTATTTTGTCCAAAGTCTGTGCTACCAAATATTAAGTCTAGGGTGTCAAT
Organism: Myxine glutinosa; assembly: GCF_964187855.1. NCBI lineage: Eukaryota > Metazoa > Chordata > Myxini > Myxiniformes > Myxinidae > Myxine > Myxine glutinosa. Next base: position 19,854,741 of record NC_136265.1, read on the forward strand.
AATTTTGTCAATGCCATTTCTTTTTATTTTCTGATTTAAAAGGAAATATTAAGTTGTGAATCAAAAACAAAGGTTCTGTAATATTAACAGTGAAATAAATAATTGTGGAGACCAAATACTTTTGTCAATTTCAACATATTTTTGGGGAAAATTGTGAGTTATTTGAAAAAAAGTGCAAAGGTGCCAATATTTTTGGCCATGACTGTATGTATGTAGGTATATATACTGTTACAGATCTCAACGTCGGCCCCTCTTCCCCTTATCAAGGGGGGATTAATCCCCTTGTCTGTGACTGACCGACGTGGTCCTCGAAGTTACAACGTCCTTACCGGACCGACGGCAGGAAGGGTCCGTAGGCCTAGGGGTTCGCTACTTACATAATTACTGCCGCCAGCCGGGAACGAGGGAATAACTTCTGCCCGAGCCGCAGCGTTAATGGATAACGCCAAGCGAAGCGGACTGCGGCGCGAGCCGTTTATCAATTGACTAAACCCGATTCATATGCGGTTGGCCAAATCGTGCCACAGGTGTTCAATGATGGAAAAGACAAGGACGATCGGACAAGGAATAAGAAGAAGGCAAAGGTAGGAAATAACAGGGATTTATTAACTACTATTTACACAATCAAAGAAACCAAGGGAGAAGGAAAGAAAACGAAAATAATTTACAGAAGAAGAAGACACAGTGCAATTCTAGCTTATCTATTCAGGCTTAACTTATTCCCCAGACAGAACAAACAGACAGACGACAGTCAGACTTACACGGGGATGATGACAGGAGTGGCAGGAGGTTCGTTCATCTGGCGAGGTTCCGTTCCGACCCACGACTCTCTCTCTCTCTCTCTGTCGGTAACACTGGGATTCTCCTCTCCAGTATCTCAAACCCAGCTCCAGCCTGGAACCCAGCTCAGCAGCACGCACCCCGCTCTCGTACCAGTTCAGTAGCACGTGCCAGCTTCTCGTACCGGCCTCTCGTACCAGCCCAGTAGCATGTACTCTCTTTGCGCGATTGTCGCACGCATCTCTCAAGCGGGGGCATGACACGCCCTCGGCCGTTTGGGTACCGCCCCCGTGCTCTGTTTTGTGGCCTTATATGGCAATGCCACGGGCTTGTAGCCTTACTTGGGCATGGAGCTGAACAGCCCCGCCCCCGTGGCGCGCCATGGGCTTGTCTCTTCTCGGCGACCCCGCCCTTCTTGTCCAAACAGAGCACGGAGCACATATTCACTATGGCGGCGAACGCCGCTTCCAAACCAGGGCCAGTTGAGAGGGCGCGCACCCCACGCTTGTCAAGCGGTTTTGCACAGAGAGGGAGAGTTTGGCTGGGAAATGCAATCCTTGAAGGGGACCTATCTTATTTCATTTGGTGCAAATGCAGAGTTAATTAATGGGAAACAGAGCCTTAAACTAACATAGAATAAAGAAATAACTATAGAGAGGTTCTATGATTGGCTACGTGCTTGTACATGGACTAGCTAAGGGGACGACCTTTGACCTTTACACAAATGGAGGTATTTACAAAGAATCATTACATTATTTACAATGGGGGTATTTTTACAATGAATTACACACACAGTGCACGGTTTCCCAAATCCGTTACACTGCACCCTCATCCTCCAGGCACGTCCCGGGCCTATAAAACTTTACTTAATGTGACACGCAGGTGTAATTCCCTCTACAATTAATCTGACCCTGAGTGTGACAGTTTTAAAACACAAATAAGTATGTCCCGCTGTTGCATTGCACCCTACCTAGCAGATTCACGCCCACAGGATAACCGAATTGCGGAATGGTTTTCAAACTATACATGAACGGTGGGGAGCATTATTTACAAGTGACGCTAATTGTATTTACACTGCAACCGAGGACCTATAATTTCCTTTGGGGGAAACAAAAACAAAATCCTGTGGGAGGGGAGGAGACAGCATGCACTGCGTCGACGCACCAGCGCCAATAAACACCAATAAAGAGCACCAAAAAGCACCAATCAGCACCAGAAAAGCACCAAAGCACCATCCAGTGCTCATTGCCCACATTTCATCACAATTAAAAAAAAACAACACTCTGATGATCTTGTTCTTCTCTCCTCCCTCTGCTGGCCGTTGTTCTTCCTGATGTTGTCTTTCTTGTTCTTCTTGCTTGCGGCCTATTTGCAATAATAAAAAGGCACACAACGCGTCCATTTTTTATTTATGGCCAACAGGGGCCAGTTCACTGGTAATTCCCTGTTTGTCGTTAAAGGCGGCAAAAAGGGTTGGCGTCAGGAAGGGCATCCGGCCGTAAAACATTGCTTCAAAAAGGGGACCGAAAAACAACAACAACCACGGTTCCCGAAAAAGGCCAACCCCCGCTTTGCGGGGAAAAATGGCCTCTAAAGGTGGTTTTTAGGGGCCGACTATGGGTGGTTCACCTGTATGGCTTGGTGCCACCTCACCGAGGTCCGCCAGCAAGATCTTCCTCTGGCCAACCTGGCCGGTCCCAGCAGAGGGGCCATGCCACAAAACTTGTGGTCCATAAGTGGTGCTTGGCCACAGACTGGGGTCCATAAGTGGTGCGTGGATGCAGGCAGCTGGTTGCGGAAATTTCGGGCACACCGACACGGCCCCCCCGCACACTCCCCTCAGTGCCCAGAGAGCACGATCCTCGGTTGGGAGAAGGAAGACAGAGAAGACAGGTTAGCGAGGGGTAAGGTCACAAGGGTACACATCAACAAAGGCAATGCAAGGTGAGGTGCGCACGGAGAGCGAAGTGAGAAAGCTCGTCCCTACCGTACGCCACCCCCCCCCCCCCCTGTCACCTACTCCACCCTTGCCCTTACCCATATTTACAACAATTTACAATTCGTCTCTAGCGTCACGTTTTCCCCATATCTCCCCTAATACCAAATTCGTCACAATCCCTCTAACCAAATTTGCCATCATCCAAATTCCTCATCAATTTCTCATAAGGAGGAAGAGGTGGAACATCAAGCACAATGTCACACCCACGTCATGATGCGTCTCATAATCCAAACATTTGCACAGAAAAATAAAAACAACAAACCATGGCACGGTGTGGAGTTCTGTCACCCCAGGTGAGTGGATGTAGATGGTACAAAGAGATTCTTAATCCTAACTATCCTCTAAATGATTTTAATACACTTTACACTACCCGGGGTCTTTCCCTGCCAATCCATTGGCCATCTTACACTCTATGCGGTTTTAAGAACCAAATTCCCAATGACCAAACTGTGGTGCTTCATCAATTTGGGGTCTCACTCCCCCGGTTCAACTCCCTGTGCCTTTGCACAATTTCGGGACTGAGTCGTGTGGCTCCCCTAACAGGTCTACTTACCTGTGCGCCTCCGCCACTGAAGTTGCCACCCGAGCTTACCTCGCTCCTCACCCTACCTATCTACCTGGGGAAGGCCCTCCTTGGCGCTTACCCCCTCAGTGCCCTCTCTGGCACTGGGCTACCCGGGTCCTTCCTCTGGATCCTCGGGCCCCATTGAACTCTAACGGCTCCCAGAGCCCACCTGCGGCCTCACCTGGCCGACAGACTACCAGTGGCGGAGCGCTCAACCAACCATCCCTCTAACAGGCCACACGCCCAGTCTTTTCCACGTCACTAATGCACCCATCCAAACTCCATTCTTCCACACGCACCACAGATGCCAATATCCAACCACAATTTACCTGTACCCTCTACCTAACTCTTAAACTACCCTCCCCGGGTATTCGTGATGGGGTCCATCCTCCCCATACACTCCCTTCGCACCAACCACTCCACTCCACAGTTTCCACCATACTCACTCCACACCATCCATTCCATACTCCATATATTCCAGACCATTTATTCCATACCACCATGCTCACCTGTATTTGCACACCTGTGCCATCACTCCTACACCTGGTGCTTCCTGCACCCTCCTTCCTCCAGGACCATTTGCTCAACACAACACACAATCACCATTACTCAGTCACACACTGCTCCATACACCTGTTCACTTGCACACCTGGTGCCTCCTGCACCCTCCTTCCTCCCAGGCTTCTTCATTCAATACAATACAACGCACAATCACAATTATTCCTCATACACTGCTCCATACACTTCCATGCTCAATACAACCCACAATCGCACTTTTCACCATACACTTCTAACTCTCCAAACCATTGCCTCAGGCACCCAAATTTTCCCACGCTCACACACACATCCTTCCCGAGCATTGCCTAGCAATTCCTCATTTGCTCGATATCAAGATTCTCACACACACGGCATCATCTGATCTACCTACTCCCCTCTGAAACTCGCGCTTCCCAGTCGCCCCTTATACTATTGCGCTCCCTCGTCGTTATAATCCAACTACCCTACTCTCTACATCCCCACTACAGGTATAATGTCGCTACTTAAATCTCCAGTTACCTATGGTCAATCTTCTCTAGATCCCTATACAATTATCCAAACCTTCCCTCGGCGAGCTTACACTGCCAAACCCCATAACTAGTGCTCATGTGCCCCGTGTTGTGAGGGATGGCAGAGTTGCCATCCCACCACATCGGGCATCTTCCAGTATCAATTTTGCCATCAAATTCCTGCAAATCAAAATTTGCCAATCACTGCCAATCATTTTTGCCCATCAATTTGCCAATCATTTCTGCCAATCCTATTCACTATTCCAAATTTCGGATCCAAAACACTATTACCATCACAGTCCACTATATCTGAGCCTCGGTGCGTCGTTACATTATTAAAACTCGGCTTCACAAAGCCGAGCTATGAATTTGGGTGGTTTGGTCACCTGCAGGTTGAGTCCGTCCGGCTTTCGGTTCAAGGGAGGCGGTTTGCTCGGACCGAGATTCCACGCACCATCATGGCGCGGAACCTTTCGGTCTCCGGCCCGATGGCTCGATCTCGCCCGGCCGGAACGCCGCAACCACAAGGGAGCGGCCGCTCCGGTCCCTCCTACCTGCCCTTGAACCGGACCGGTCGCTTTGCCCGGCAAAGCCCGGACTCGACCGTGCGGGGCGGGGCCATGCCCGAATCGGCAACCACGCTTCGAAGAGAAGCGACACAGCACCAATCTGCGCCGAGCCTCGCATCCAACAAAGCGCACCGCGCACCGATTGCTCGCACCTTATTCACACATCCAGGTGTCTCCATACACTCCGTCATTGTACCTTCTCTTACACACCACCCAGGTACACTCATTACGCTCACAGACTTCGTCACACACCTGACCACCGCACACCTTGGCACACACTCGTCGTTCGCACACCTCATCAACACACCTCTTCGCGCCCACTCCTCGGTCACATCCTCTGTGACAACCATGGGTGTGCACTCTTCTGCACACCCGATCATGCGCTTCGGTGCGCCCTCCTGCACACGCGCCACCACTAACTCAGGTGTACACTCTCGCACACGTTCCACCACCACCTTACTCTCTGGGTCACTCTCACCCTCGCATGTACACTCCGTATCGCTCTCACTCTTTGTGTCGCATTCATTCTCACTTCCGACAGCACACTCTGTTATCATGCACTCCTCTGTTACACACCACTCGCTGTCCGCACACTTCTCACGTGCACCCTCCCCCATTACGTACTCCGTAACCACCACGGGCGTGCACTCTTCCGCACACCCAATCATCACCGCACACTCTTGCGCCAACTCTTGCGCACACTCTCCGGATACATCCTCTGTAACACTCACCATCACGCGCTCCGATGTACCCTCCCGCACCCGCGCCACCACCAACTCACTCTCCGTGTCACACTCCGTACACTCCGACGTGCATTTTCGCTCGCACTCGGTTTCACACTCGCACTCCGATGTGCCCTCTCGCACCCGCGCCACCACCAACTCACTCTCCATGTCACACTCCGTACACTCCGATGTGCATTCTCGCTCGCACTCGGTTTCACACTCGCGCTCCGATGTGCCCTCTCGCACTCGCGCCACCACCAACTCACTCTCCGTGTCACACTCCGTACACTCCAACGTGCATTCTCGCTCGCACTCGGTTTCACACTCGCGCTCCGATGTGCCCTCTCGCACTTGCGCCACCACCAACTCACTCTCCGTGTCACACTCTGTACACTCTGACGTGCATTCTTGCCCGCACTCGGTTTCACACTCGCGCTCCGATGTGCCCTCTTGCACTTGCGCCACCACCAACTCACTCTCCGTGTCACACTCCGTACACTCCGACGTGCATTCTCGCTTGCACTTGGTTTCACCCTCACACTTTGTAACACGCTCATTCCCCGATGCACACTTTTTTTTCCACAAGCGTGCCATTTCCACTCACCCCACTCACAAGGGACCCTTCACCAACGCCCGGATGCTTTCTCGATCCCAAGCGCGTGAAAATTCTTTTGTCGCCAAACATCCTTCTACAAAATCTCCCCGCACAATATACAGGCCGACTCACCTGGGGAATTCTTCTTCCTCCTCGCTCCAACACCTGAAAATCTTTATTGGGGTTAATAAGCACAGCATCGTGATGTGAGCACAGACTTTGGGCAATTTCCATTCCTCCCTGCCGCGAGTGCTTTTCTACATCTGTGGTCTCTCCAATTCCAATTTCCACTACGGCTTTGAATGATTCAGACTTAATTTCTTTTTTCTTTCCCTCGACGACCGCTGGTCCGAATAAAATTTTCTCTCCTACCTCGGCGGTCGCCGGCTTTCCCATACCCCGGGTCGCGATCTCTACACCCGTCATTTTACCCGCGCTTTGCTCTGCCTCGCTCAACCAGCGCTTCTCGACCTGCTTTACCTCGTCGTGCACCGATGTGCCTCTCCCGCCTCCCATGCGGTCTACGATCTCCCCCATTTTTTTATGTTGGCGTTTATTTGCTCCCGATATCCCTCCGGGTTGTCCCTTGCTTCCTTCCTCCTTCTTTCCATGTCGATTCCCTGGGGAGCCATCATTGCATCCAATCCCCTACTGTCACCCTTCATTGATGCAATGAAATGCGTCATAGATAGGCCAAAGTCCATTGGCACTGTGGGCTCGGCTGCCGCAACCACGTGCGAGCCGCCATTTTGTGCTGCTGCCACCTTGTGCGCGAGGGCGCCATCTTGTGCGCCTGAACCCTCTGCAACCAATGCGCATTGCGCTCCTCCTCCATTACTCCCACCTCTTCCCTGGGGTCCTGGGCTGCTTCTAACCCTTCTGTAACTCCCCCACCGGCATCCGGTCGCCTTGATCATCCATGGCACGATTTTTAATTTGGAATATTAATAATAATTTCGGCCGCTCGTAATTTTGAGTGCGTTAAGCGCACTTCGGGTCCGAATCCCACTCCTGACACCAATTCTTACGGATCTCAACGTCGGCCCCTCTTCCCCTTATCAAGGGGGGATTAAGCCCCTTGTCTGTGACTGACCGACGTGGTCCTCGAAGTTACAACGTCCTTACCGGACCGACGGCAGGTAGGGTCCGTAGGCCTAGGGGTTCGCTACTTACCTAATTACTGCCGCCAGCCGGGAACGAGGGAATAACTTCTGCCCGAGCCGCAGCGTTAATGGATTACGCCGAGCGAAGCGGACTGCGGCGCGAGCCGTTTATCAATTGACTAAACCCGATTCATATGCGGTTGGCCAAATCGTGCCACAGGTGTTGAATGATGGAAAAGACAAGGACGATCGGACGAGGAAGAAGAAGAAGGCAAAGGTAGGAAATAACAGGGATTTATTAACTACTATTTACACAATCAAAGAAACCAAGGGAGAAGGAAAGAAAACGAAAATAATTTACAGAAGAAGAAGACACAGTGCAATTCTAGCTTATCTATTCAGGCTTAACTTATTCCCCAGACAGAACAAACAGACAGACGACAGTCAGACTTACACGGGGATGATGACAGGAATGGCAGGAGGTTCGTTCATCTGGCGAGGTTCCGTTCCGACCCACGACTCTCTCTCTCTCTCTCTCTCTCTCTCTCTCTCTCTCTCTCTCTCTCTCTCTCTCTCTCTCTCTCTCTCTGTTGGTAACACTGGGATTCTCCTCTCCAGTACCTCGATCCCAGCTCCAGCCTCGAACCCAGCTCAGCAGCACGCACCCCGCTCTCGTAACAGTTCAGCAGCACGTACCAGCTTCTCGTATCAGCCTCTCGTACCAGCCCAGTAGCATGTACTCTCTTTGCGCGATTGTTGCACGCATCTCTCAAGCGGGGGTGTGACACACCCTCGGCCGTTTGGGTACCGCCCCCGTGCTCTGTTTTGTGGCCTTATATGGCAATGCCATGGTCTTGTTACCTTATTTGGGTATGGAGCTGAACAGCGGTGAACAGGTAATGAATTACACACACAGTGCACGGTTTCCCAAATCCGTTACAATACACATACGTATTGTTGGAATATATTGCTACGGTTTTGAGATTGGCACATATTGATCATTAAAGGTTAAAGGGTTGCCCCCCATAGTTAGTCCATGAGCTACACGTAGGCCACCTTAGAGTATTAGTTATGTCATAGTATGTGTAAGAATAGGCCATTTCCCCTAGTAATATCTGCGTTGTGTAAAGCCATGAGATTAGGTCCTTTCATTTTGCGTCCACCCTCCAATCCCACCTCCATGGGCATAATTGATCCCGTGCCCCATTTGGCTGATCCCTCAATTTGTTACGCTTTGGCTGCCTGCAGCATTTTGTTACGCTTTGGTTGCCAGCAGCATTCGCTGCCCTTTGTTCGCTCGCTAGTCGAGTAACACGAGGTAGGCCTGAGAAGAGGGAGGAGCGTGGGGTCGGGGTGGGGCGGCGTCAAGGAGCGCGTCAGAGGCGATGACGGTAAGGGCCACCAGCCAACCAGGGCTCTAAGGGCCTGGCGTGATAGGGTGTGGGAAGGCGCGTCTGGTAAGTGCTAAAAGGTTCGCGAGGCGTGCCTATAAAAGCCTTTGCACAAAGCCCATAAGGAGGACTTGCTACCAGGAGGACTCGTTGGGAAAGGACTTATGAGAAGACTTGCCAGAGCACGAGAGAGAGCACGAGTGAGTGGTGAACAGGACTCGACTGAAGCAGCGCTCGCTTTGGGAGGCATTTACACGATATCTCAGTATTACATACGCGCCGAAGGAAAGGCAGCCAGATGCGCCGGTGGCGAATATCGCCTATTCAGCCACGCGAGTGAACGCGGCAATAGCCGCCAGTGTTAACCGCCAACCGCCATAGCCCAGACCCTACCGTTCGCCCCGTATTATCCCGTGTGTGCCGAACGACATGCGGAGAGCTCCTGCCCCTCCACTTACCATCTGCCTGGGACGAACCGGAGGCCGGAGGGAGCTGCACGAGAGCCATCCCTGGACGTGGTGAACGTCATCCTGCAGCTGCAAGCCCCGTGTGAGTGTGTCTGTGTGTGAGATGGGCCCGTTTGTCCTGGGGATTAAGTAAGACTGTTTTTAAGGCTGCACTGTGTCCTTCTTTTCTCGGAATCATTGTAAATAGTGTGAATAAAGTCTGTTCTTCCTTCCTTCCCAATTCGACCGCTTCTGTGATTTCTCCATTGGCTAAGCATGGTACGAACGAGATCGCTAGAACCGGGGTCACCATATAAACAGCACGAATCGCGTGTACGCACCGCTTGGCGTCTCAGCACGCGTGATTCGTGCGGGGCTTATTTCCTCGTTTCAGGGCAGCGCGAGTAATTAGGTAATAGTGATTCTAGTCCTACGACCCTATTTCGCGCTGTCCGGGAAGGACCTCATAGGTCCCGGGTCCCGTCGGCCAGTCAAAGACAAGGGGACTAATCCCCCCAGGGGAGAAGGCTGGCGCAGAGATCCGCAACAATATATATATTCCAGATACTTACCTTGCCTTACCTATTCTACTTACCTTGCCAGAGGAGAGGGTATTGCATTGAGGCTCACGAGTTACTTGGAAAAAAAAAACCTGACATGTTGAATTGTGTCTGTCTGTCTGTCTGTCTGTCTGCACAGAACATGAGTATGATTTTTCTCTGCAATTGTTGGTCCGATTGCCAAGAAATTTTCACCAGAGCAGCAGCTCCTCCTGTAGAATTTTTAATGATAGTTATGACGTCATATGTCATGTGGTACAGGTGCCATCTTGAGGAAAAAAAACTTTGCACCTCGATACCTCCAAAACCACTGCATGGAAAAAAATTGAAACATGGCTCATTGTCAAGCACTCCCACGGCGAACAACATATATTCATGATGATGTCATCGGTGCCTTCATTATGACGTCATAATTACACAAGTATAAAGCTTGATCCGAGGAGTTCGAAATTTCTTGAGCATGGCCTGCACAAAAATTGCATGGGAGAATAAATTGTTGACGTCATCAGTCACGTGGGTGGGTAGCTATTGTGGAAGTGTAAAATTTATCGAGTGATTTATATGAGCCACAACCTGTCAAACGCGTGTGTTTATAACCTGCTCACCTGTTGTGCAATTTTTTTTGTGACTTCCATACAGAAGTTGAGATTTTCTCAAGTAGGTGAATTATCTCTGGCACCCTGATCAAAATTGTTTGCTCGAGTTCGTAAACTCTTAAGAGGCAACCTTAGACCACATCTTGTCATAATTCTGTGGAGAACCACAGAATGGTAAAATCATTTTTTATGTAATGTTGGATCGGGTCTTCCCAGATGATAAATGATTCTGTGCAATATCGAATAATGATTCAGAAAATCATTATTGCGTTATGTTTTAATACACTCAAATATAGAAATAAAATGTTTTTATAATACTAAGTTCTATAAGCAAATTGTAGAAAAATGAGGCTTTCTTGGTAAACAAGCATTCTGAGTATTACTATTGCGCTGCAATACATGTCCCCTACCGGCAGTCTGTCGTCCGGAAAACTGTTGGGGCACACTGAACAGATGGATCTCCAAAAATATGCAAATTTATGTGCGGTTCATGCTGGTTTTCAAACTTGATCGAGTTATGCTGAGACACGTGTGTACAAAATTTTGTGGAAATCAGCCAATATTTCGTGGTTATCGCACGGAAACCAAAGTGTGACAGACGAACTTCATTAAATATGCAAATTTATGCACGGTTGAATGTGGACGCGGATGATGTGAGGTGAGACCGGGTTATCCTGACCGGGTTATCCTGACCGGGTTATCCTGATGGGGTTATCCTGATCGGGTTATCCGCGGACCGTGGAAGCTAGGTTACTTCTGACGCGTGCTGTATATACTGATAAGAGGGCAGAGTGACAGGAATATCCTTTGTGAATGAATGAATGATCGTTGTAAGGCCATTTTTCCCTGCGAGAGCAGGGTTTAGCCTTGCAGGCCCCATGACAATCATGGTTCCCTTTTTGAGGCAATGTTTTTTTATTGCCGGATACCCTTCCTGACGCCATTCATTCATTCACATTCACGTCGTATAAAGTGAATGACTTTCACATTGTCCTTGAAGTCTCCAAGCAGAATTGGGAGAGTCTTGGCTCCTCGAAGTCTGATGCAAACAAAAGAACATATCTTCCTCATTAAGGATATTTTAATATGCATTCTTCAATCTCCCCACTCAGCGGGATATCCCTCCCACTCCAATATTTCATTCGACCAATCACATTGTATCCCTCGATCTTAGCTGCCTCCCACCCCAATATTTCATTTGACCAATCCCCACTGCCCTCATCCCTCCCACCTACACTTTGCTCATCCAATCCTACTATTCTCCTCCCCTTTTCTTCATGCGACCAATCCCATCTTCGCTCCTCCTTTTTGACTTGCTCCTCCCAATTCCAGCCAGTATAAAAGTCATGTGCACCACCCCCCCCCCCCAATTTCCCCCCCTCCCCCAATTTCCCCCCCCCCCCGCCCCCTCTGCAACGCAACGGCATGGATGTGCTGGAGGAATACTCTATGATTGACGACAAGAAGGATGCGCTCACTCAACTCCGGTCAAACCAGATCCTAGCAACTACAGACCAATCAGCCTTCTCCCAATTATCAGCAAAGTCATGGAATCCATCATTGCTTCGGATATGAAATCTTTCCTCTTCTCCAATGGCTTGATCTCTGATCATCAATTTGGTTTCAGACCAGGTCACTCTACTCTGGACATGCTGCTTCTGCTGTCTCAACAATGGATGGAGGTCCTCAATGCCAAACAGGAAATTAGAGCTGTCTCCCTCGACATATCACGTGCCTTCGACACGGTCTGGCACCCCGCTCTGCTCACCAAACTCTCCTCCTTTGGTATCCATGGAAATCTCCACATATGGCTGGCGGACTTCCTCTCTAGTCGTCGTCAACGTGTGGCCCTGAATGGGTTTCTCTCATCTCCTCTTCCTGTTCAGGCTGGAGTTCCCCAAGGCAGTGTTCTGGGCCCCGTGCTTTTTCTGGTCTTCATCAATGATCTCTCTGACTCTCTCGAAAATCCTCTCTATCTCTTTGCTGATGACTCCACTCTCTGCCGCTCCATTCCTCTTCCCTCAGATCGGCAGTCTGCTGCCTCCTCACTCTCTGAAGACCTGGACAAAATCACAGACTGGTCAAACAAGTGGAACATGTCTTTCAATCCTGACAAATCTCACACTCTTACTATGTCTCTCCGAAAAGATCGACTGGACAACCCTCCCATCTACTTCCTCAACAATCCTCTCCAAGAAGTTCTGTCGCTCAAGATATTGGGTCTCACTATCTGCCATGATCTTTCTTGGGAAAACCACATTTCCAAGCTGGCCTCCAAAGCCAGTCGCCGACTGGGCATCCTCCGTCGTGCGAAGTCCTTCCTCGGCACACCTGAGCTCCTCACCACATACAAGGCTTTCATCCGCAGCTCAATGGAATACTGTTCTCCGCTATGGGCCGGTGCTCCTGCCTCACACCTAGCTCGGCTTCACGCTGTTGAAACCAAAGCTTTCAGAATTATTGGAATCTCCCGCGATGAAGCTATCTCTGAGGGCCTTTCACTCACTCACCGCAGGCAGGTAGGTGGTCTTTCTGTCTTCTACCGACTCCTCTCCGGCCTTGCACCCCCAGCTCTCTCTGTGCTCTGTCCCCCAAATATTCCTACAGGTCGCACAAGATCTGCCAGCAACCCTCTGATGGTTAAGCTGCCGAAATCTCGGCTCTCTGCTCACCTTCACTCTTTCATTCCTCTTTTCTCCCGCCTCTGGAACAAGCTCCCTCACTCCCTTCAATCCCACTCCTCCCTCCAGGTCTTTAAAACAGCTGTTCACCACCATCTCTTATCTTCCCCCATCCAAAACCTTGATCTTTTCTACCCCCGCTAATTCACCCCAGATCCACCTTGTTTGAAATTCCAACTTCTTTCCTGGAAGTCCTGGCAGTGTCCATATGTTTTATACCTCTCCCACCGCCCCCTTCCCATGCCCCCCCCCCAAAGCCCTCACCCTCTCTCAGATCTCTCGATGTCTCCATGTCTCTCGGTCCCTGCTCTCAAATGTTGTGTTTGTGTCCTTCCCCCTCTCTCCCCATCTTGTCTACCGCTCCCGATGTTATATGTTTTATGTGTCGGTTTGTCTTTCTGTGTGATTAATGTTCGCTCTTTCACGAGCCTCGATATTGTATACAACAAAAAAAAAAAAAAAAAAAAAAAAAAAAAATCCTGAAACTGAATTATTTCATTGGTTCGATCGTGCCAAGGCCAATGTAGGAGGTGATGTCACAATGCCGAGAGTTGTAAAACGACAAATCCTTCGTCCAAACACTGCCGCCAATACTCCCTTGCTCTTCCACCTCAGAAACATGTGCATTCCATTTCTCGACCACCTCAGCCAGGAAATGGACCCCCGATTCTGTGCTGAAAATCGGGAAGGTAGTGATCTATTTCTGCTGATGCCATCTGCAATAATCGCCGATACCTGCGACATTCCAGCCCGACATCAGAAGCTGTTGCGTTGGAAAAACGACATAGAACATCCCGCAGGACTGATACATGAGCTTAGAGACTGGCAGATGTTTTGGAGAAGGAAGGCCAACAACACGCTTCCAAGCACACTCATGGATTGTTTCTGCGCAGTAGATGGAGACGAATTTCCATCCATCGAAGTCCTACTCCATATTGGATGCACCCTCCCTGGAGGCTCCTGTGAGGCCGAACGCTCATTTTCTTGCCTGCGTCGTCTGAAGACCTACCTGAGAAATTCCATGGGAGAATGTCGGATGGCATCTCTGGCCCTCATGAACATACACCATGACGTCACCATATCCCCACATGATGTGTGTGACATTTTCATTCAGAAACACAAGCGCCGTCTATTCCACAATAGCATAATTTACCATTAATAAAATCATTCACATTCCGCTGTCCTATCTGATCTCTTTTGTGGGGAGAACCCCCTGCCTTGAGCTTCACAACCTCGGCGCATGGCGGTGCCGGGCTTTATGGGGAGAACCCCCTGCCTTGAGCTTCACAACCTCGGCGCATGGCGGTGCCGGGCTTTGTGGGGAGAACCCCCTGCCTTGAGCTTCACAACCTCGGCGCATGGCGGTGCCGGGCTTTGACCAACACCTATTAAGCTGCTCTATACACCTTAACATGGCGTGCGTTTAGAAACATGGGAATTCTTCTGGATTCTTTGTAGTTAATTTGCCTAATTAACTCAGGAGATCATAACAATCATTTCGCGAGAACTACACAAATCAGAAATTCCATATCAGAAAGCTCCAGTGGAACAGGACTCGTGTGCAGGACAAAAAACATGCCGCACGCGCGCACATCACACACACACAAACACACACCAACAGACACACACAAACACACACCAACAGACACACACACACACCTACAAAATTCATTAATTTATAGCAGAAGGAACAGCTGGGCAAGTCGTTTCACCAGTTCCTCTATTTTGACCATGAGTCATCGCGAATCTGCTGAACTGTTGGACCAGGGAAGAACGCAAGGAGCTGCAGAAACTTCCGAGAACGCACGAAATGCCGTTTCTGACGATCAGTTTTTAAATTTCCCGGGGGAGGATCCCAGACCCCTCTTAACCCCCCTCCCCCCCCCCCAAGCGCTTTTGTCTCATCCACCCCCCCCTCCCCCCATCTTGAAATTCCCGGATCCGCCCCTGCTGTATGTTGATATTGTATACTATGCATGATGGTGTTTTGATGTGACATTTTCTTTGTACATCTCTACTGTACCAGGATTTTCACTGAGGACTTTGATTTAGGATTTTGTTGTGTACCTGGCAGTGTGCTTTTCGTGGTTTACAGTACGTTCTTGGTTTGATGAGGGTTTCATGTTTCTTGCTGTGTATTTCCTTGTAAACGAAAAGTGATATCCTCCTCGGGAATTAAAATTTGTGATCCTTCTTCTGACAAAAGGTTTTGGACATTGAATTCTTGATTCATCAATCACATACTGTCCAAAATATCCACAACACTATATTGGATTGAACATAAATCTACATCAGCAATAAAACACAAAATACACCAAACAATCACATCCTGGCGAGGGTATGCAATCTCTGCTCTTTCTTGTTTGCTTATGCGAGAGCTGAAGATGTTGATCTATTTCTATGGCTTTGGCCAGTGAGAGCTAATCTCCCATATCGAGGAGCTTTTTCCGAGATCCTCTTTGCATCGGTATTCGGAATCCATGAAAATTATCCTCAGAATTGTTATTAAATGATCAAAAGAATCCCCACTCCGCTGGTGCCTTTGTTTCGGGCGGTGTCTGGCAACTCTCTTCGCTTTCTGGGCGGCACATCGTCCTGAAATTTGATGAGCATTTCCTCCAGATCTTCTTTGTCTCCTTCCCCCCCGAAGCGAGAGTTTAGTGGATTTGATGACCTCATTCGCTGTTCCCTGGTGTTGGGCTAGCGGCTAGGGTGCCGGCTTAGGATTCAAACCTAGGATCCTGGGTTCGAATCCCGGTCGATCGCTGAATTAACGCCAGGGGGGTTGACTCAGCCTGTCATACCTTCCGAGGTCGGCTAATTGAGTACCAGTTCACTGGTAATTCCCTGCCTGTCGTTAAAGGCGGCAAAAAGGGTTGGCGTCAGGAAGGGCATCCGGCCGTAAAACATTGCTTCAAAAAGGGGACCGAAAAACAACAACAACCACGGTTCCCGAAAAAGGCCAACCCCCGCTTGCGGGGAAAAATGGCCTCTAAAGGTGGTTTTTAAATTTTTTTATTCGCTGTTCCACGGTCCGCGCCATCCTGCTTGACGAGGCTTCATTATACCTGCGGGCATCCCAAACAAGAAAAAAAATGATGTGATTTCTTAAACGACGAAACTGCTGATGGATATCGAGACAACAAAAGTGAATCTACAACAACAAAAGATAATGTGTGTGTGTGTGTGTGTGTGTGTGTGTGTGTGTGTGTGTGTGTGTGTGTGTGTGTGTGTGTGTGTGTGTGTGTGTGTGTTATATTATAGAGTGTGTAAGGAAAGTTATAAATATATGATAAAACATTATCCTATTGCAAGTAAAGTTTGAATAAGTGATGTTGCATTGATGGGTTGACTGACTGCCTGGACGCAACTGAGTTTGTGGATCTACTGATGTACCATCTATTGATGTGGATCCATGATCGAGGTTGTGGATCCGCCGGTTGGAGAGGTCCTGGGCTGAAAGGATCGAAACCTCGAGGAGGAACGGTGCCCAGCTGATGATCCATGCAGTCGGGAAACTAGTCAATATTGCTTCCGGGTTAACGTTCTTGCTTTAGGTGGAGAAACTATTGTTACAGATCGCGGTTAGATGTTATAGACCGAGCGGTGGTGTAAGACCGCGACCTAACAAAACTCATCCGATTCCACCCGAACTTTGGCCGTATCGCGCCGCAGCCGCCCAATCTGGAAAAGACTAAAACGACCGAATGTAGAGAGGAAAAGGAATAAAACGAGAAGACGGACAGCAGAGTAATTGGATTTATTATTATCACACAAGCAAAAAGAAAACAGTCGCGTTTATTTACAGGCACATGAGACGCAGGTGACACAGTGAATTCCTTAGCTTATACAGACTTAATTAACCCCAGGACAGAACAAACAGAACAAACTCACTCGGGGAATGCCAGGAATGGCAGGAGGTGGATGGCTGGAGGTGAACGCTTGGTGGAGCCAACGCGGAGCTTGGTGGAGGTGAACGCTTGGTGGAGCCAACGCGGAGCTTGGTGGAGGTGAACGCTTGGTGGAGCCAACGCGGAGCTTGGTGGAGGTGAACGCTTGGTGGAGCCAACGCGGAGCTTGGTGGAGGTGAACGCTTGGTGGAGCCAACGTGGAGCTTGGTGGAGGTGAACGCTTGGTGGAGCCAACGTGGAGCTTGGTGGAGGTGAACGCTTGGTGGAGCCAACGCGGAGCTTGGTGGAGGTGAACGCTTGGTGGAGCCAACACGGAGCTTGGTGGAGCCTTGGTGGGACGGGTTCTCTCTCCTCTGTAAAAGCTCAACTCCCTTCTGCCTTCAAAGCTCGACTGGATCTCCCTGACTCCTCCCAGAGTATCTCTCAACGTATCTCAACTCAGCCTTGGACCTTTTTGCCACTCTCCAAAGCTCATCTCCTGTCTTCTTCAAAGCTCGACTGGATCTCTTTTTGGACACGCCCTGCCTGGGGTTATATAGGCCCCCTCCCCTCAACCTTTACGAACCTCCCCGATCGCTCTTCCTCTGCCCTCTCTAGCCAAACCCCTGGCTCATGATTGGTCGAGTGGGGCTGGCTCACTCCTCCCCTCTATGACGAGGTGGAGACACGCCTTTCCTCCCCAACCCTGCCTCGTGGCCAATGGCGGCAATTGGATCGGAGGTAATTGGTGATGGGAATGGAAGGGAATCTATCTCTTTCACTGGTGCAATGGAGTATTTCTATTAATGGGAGACACAGCCTTATCCTAATACACATAATAAGGATATAACTGTCAAAAAAAAGATATATCGTGTCTTGCATGTATGTTTTATGGACTAACTACGGGAACGCCCTTTGACCTTTATACAACCACAAACGGAGGGAGGAGGGGTGATATCTTACAACAACCTTTTACAACAACATTTTACCACAACAAAAAAAACATTCTCATATCCACAACACTGCACCCTCCTCCCCTTAGGCACGTCCCGGGCCTATAACTTTTACTTAGTGTGACACGTAGGTGTAGTTCCCTCTACTTTTAACCTGACCCTGAGTGCGACAGTTTTAAAACATAAATAAATGTGTCCCGCTGCTCCATTGCACCCTGCCTAACAGACTTACGCCCACAGTTAACCGAATTGCGGAATTGTCTTCAAACTACACACAGACGGTGGGGAGCATTATTTACAGTTGACACTACTTTTATTTACAAAACTAACCCAGGACCTGTGATCGTTCTTTCTGGGGGGGAGACAGTCTGCTCTGCATCAATGCACCATTAAAACATCCAGAAACGCACCAATACACACCCAAGCACCAATCGGTGCAGTCATCACTGTTCAAGAATATAAAATAAATCAACAACCCCTAACCCTGCAGGTGATCTCTTGCTCTTCGGCTCCCTCTGCTGGCTATTATCATTTCTTCCAGTTGTTGTCTTTCTTTCATTTTCTTACTGGCGGCCTATTTGCAATAAAGTGTGCCCAACGTGTCCTTTTTATTTTATTTTATTTATGGCCCACAGGGCCGACTACGTGTGGTTCACCTGTGGGGCATCGGTGCCCTGTGGCTAAGGTCCGCCAGCAAGATTTCGGGCCCTCATGGCCGGTTCCAGCAGAGGGGCCATGCCCCAACCCTTGGGGTCCATCAGTGGTGCTCAGCCACAGACATGTGGTCCATAATGTGGTGCATCGATGCAGACAGCTGGTTCTGAGAGTTCCGGGCGCGCAATGGCCGACTCACGCACGCTCCCCTCGGCGCCCCATAGCGCACAGGTCATGTGGGAGACAAAAGGGGAAAGACAATTGAGCGAGGGGTAAGGTCACAAGGGTACTCGTCAAACAAGGCAATGCAAGGCGAAATGCGTACGGAGAGCGAAATGAGAAAGCTCGTCCCTACCGTACGTCACCCCCCTGTCACCTACACTCCCCTTGCCCTTACCCCATATGTACAAAATCTACACATTTACAAATTCGTCACTACCGTCACGTCTTCCCCATATTTCCCTTATACCAAATTCGTCTCCACAATCCCTCTAACCAAAATTTGCCATCACCCAATTCATCATCAATCCCCATAAGGAGGAAGAGATGGAATTACGCACAATGTCACACCCACGTCATGATGCGTCTCACAATCCAAACATTTGCATCATAAAAAATAATCAAAACATGGCATGGTGTGGAGTTCCTGTCACCTCAGGTGAGTGGATGCAGATGGTGCGAGGAGGTCCTTCATCCTAACTATCCTCTAAATGATTTTAACACACTTTACACTACCCGGGGTCTCCCCTGCCAATGCATTGGCCACTTACACTATGGGTTCTAAAAACCAATTCCCATTGACCAAACTGTGGTGCTTCTCAATTTGGGGTCTCACTCCCCCGATTCATCTCCCGGTGCCCTCGCACAATTTCTGGGCTGCGACGTGTAGCTCTCCCAGCAGGTCTACCCACCTGCACACCTCCACCACTGTAGTTGCCACCCGAGCTTACCTAGCTCCTCACCCTAACCTAACTAACTGGGGAAGACCCCTCCTGGCTCTATCACCCCACTTGGTGCCCTCTGGCACTGGGCTACCCGGGTCCGTCCTCCGGATCCTCGGGCCCCATCCACAACAACTACTACCGGCTCCCAGAGCCCACCTGCGGCCTCACCTGGCCGACATCCTCACAGTGGTGGAGTGCCCAAACCAACTACACACACTAACAGGCTACACGCCCAGCCATTTCCACAACACTAATGCACCCATCCAAATACCATTCTTTCACCTCGCACCACAGATGCCAATATCCAACCACAATTTACCTATACCCTCTTACCTAACACTTACACTACCCGCCCCGGGTATCCGTGATGGGGGTCCACTCTTCCCCCATTCACACCTTCGCACCACCCACTCCACTCCATCGTTTCCACCATACTCACTCCACGACCATCCATTCCAATACTCCAGTTAATCCACACTCCATGTCTTCCACACAACCATTTATTCCATACACCTGTTGGTGCACACCTGTGCACTCACACCTGGTGCCACCTGCACCCTCCTCCTCTTCCTGGACCAGTTGGTCAACACGATACACATCACTATCACTCCTACTCATACACTGCTCCACACACCTGTTCAGTTGCACACCTGTGCAATCACACCTGTTCAATCACACCTGTTCAATCCTCAAACACACGGCATCATCTCAGCTAACTACTCCCCTCTGAAACTTGCGCTTCCCAGTCGTCCCTTTAAACTATTGCGCTCCCACGTCATTATCATCCACGCTAATCTACCTGCGTCCCCACTACAGGTATCCTTGTCACTAACTAACCTTAACGTCACCTAATGTCATCTTCGCTAGATCCCTACACACGATATATCCTAACCCTCCCGGGCTAGTTTTCACTGCCATACACCCCATAAGCTAGTGCTCTTTTGCCCCCTCCTTACTGTGAGGGATGGTGGATTTGCCATCCCTCCACATCGGGGAGGTCCCACTATCAATTTTGCACATCAAATTTCAACCAATCAAAAATTTTGCCAATCATCTGCCAATCACCGTACCAATCATCAAATTTTGCCTTTTTTTTTCTAATTTCGGGGCCAAAACACTATCCTCATCACCCGTCTACTTATTAGATCCTCTCGGTGCGCCAATTCACATCTACAGCCCGGCTTCGTACAGCCGAGCAATGAACGCGGGTTCTTTTGTGCCAGCGGCTGGATACGTCCCGCATTTGGGGCAGGGACGGGGGCTTACCCTGGCCGAGATCCCACGCACCACCTCGGCGTGGAGCCATCCAATGTCCCGATCTCGACCTGCCGGAACGTCTCAATAAAAAGTGGTCGCCATGACGACCCTTCCTATCGGGCTGCCCGCTCCGCCTAGTGGAGCCCGGACGCGGCCGTTCCAAGCGAGGCCCAGCGTGGATTGTGTACGGCGGTCCTTTCGAACCCGCCGTAGCTCGGATCCCCGCTGGTTCTCGCGGCACGCGAAGCCCGACACGCACCGAGGGCCCGACTCGGCTATAAGTCGCTCGAACCGCTAACCCGGTTACCGTCGATGCCTCACCTGCATGCTTCCACGCATACGCTACCCCTTTCTTGCTACCACCTCCAGCTGTTCCCATGCTCCTCGTACCTTTCCTTACACACCTCGGTACACTCATTCCGCTCACCGACTTGGTCACACACCTGACCACCGAACACCTTGGCACACATTCGTCGCTCGCACACCTCACCAACACACCTCTTCGCGCCCCTCCCTCGGTCACCTCCTCTGTGACCATCACAGGGGTGCTCTCACTCGCACACCCAACCACGTGCCTCACGACCAACTCAAGTGTGCATTCCCACTCACGCTCTACCATTCCAGGTGTGCATCCTTCCATTCCAGGTGTACATCCTCGCTCACCTGTCACAACCAACTCACGCGCCGTGTCACTCTCACTACTCTCACCTCCATTCTTGACAGCGCACTCACCCTTACTCTCGACAGCACACTCTTTCCTCATGCACCTGTCCGTTACACACCTTTCTCGCGCATCCTCTCGCGCACACTCTTCCGTTACATCCTCTGTAACACTCACCACAGGCATACACTTTCTCGTTACATCCTCTGTAACACTCACCACAGGCGTGCATTCTCCTTCACTCTTGACAGCGCACTCTTTCCCCATGCACCTGTCCGTTACACACCTTTCTCGCGCATCATCTTGCGCACACTCTTTCGTTACTTCCTCTGTAACACTTACCACACCGCGCTTCCATGTACCCCCTCGCACACGCGCTACGACCGACTCACTCTCGACAGCACACTCACTGGTCGGCGCGCACTTTTTCCTCACACACCCCATGGTCGGACATTCTCGCACACCTCTTTTTTCGCACACCAGACCTGTCGCACACTTCACCAACGGCCTTTCACGAACACCCGGATCCAAACCAATCCCCAAGCCGACTGAAGCTTTCCTCACATCATATACATTGCCGAATATTTCGCCACTCACCTTGGCACCTCGTCTCCGCACCTCTTTTGCCACCTGCAAACTCTTTATTTGGTTAGTGAGCATCACATTATGAGTTGAGCACCGACCTTGCGCATATTCCATCACCTCCTCCTGGATTTCTCTTTTAGTTTCTGTCCGTCTCTTCTTAATTTCACTCACCTCTTCTTCCACTTCCTCTAATTTTTGCTTCACCTCTTTTATTTCCCGCTGCGTCTCCTCAAGTTCGTCCTCTAAGGCTACCGTGACCGTCTCTATGTGCATCCTCACCTCTCGGTCCTTCGTCTCCATTATCTCTGTCACCTCGTCCACCCTCATTGTCAGTCCCTCACGTACCATCTGACATTGCTTCTGTGTCGCTATTAATTCGTTCTTAATGTCTTTTTGTGTCGCTTTTAACCCTCCTAGTACCGCAGTGTTCTTTTGAACCTGCTCCACTAACTCAGTCTGTCCCTCCGTCAGCTGTTCCACCTCCTCCGTCAGATCTTCTATTCCCCCTTGTAACTTTGCCGTCCCATTTCTCACCTCTTTCTCCATACGCTTCTCGCCTCGCTTTACCTCCTCGCGTACCCCCGAAACCTCCTCACTTACACCTCGTCGTATCTCCTCCATCTGGTTCCCCATCTGTTCGATGTCCCGGGCGGATTGCTCCCCTATTTCCCGCAATTTGTCTTCCATCCTATTTTCTAACCCCATTAACCCATTTTTCACCTCTTTTATCCCATTGTCTAACCCCTCAAATTTACTGTCTATCTTCCCTATTTGGGCACTGGTACCCCTCGCTTTGTCCCTCATTACCCCCATTTGGCCCTCCAATCGCTCACCCTGAGCCTCTATACTGTTTTTCAAACCTCCAATTTGGTCTCCCATTTGGCCCCCCATCCTATCCATTTTTGCATTCAGTTGGGTCAAGAATAATCTGAGGTCAAACCCGGTTTGCCCAGCGTCCCCAGCCGCCACCGCGGGCTCGCCCTCCACGGCGCAGCTATTTTGGGACTCTTCAACCACGTGCGCGAGCGCGCCATTTTGCGCGTCTGATACTCCCTCAACCACATTGCCAATGTTCTCCTCATCTCCTTCCTCCACATACATTTCCCCGAGGTCCTGGGTCGATTCCACCCCGTCTATCTCTAGCTCACCCACCGGCATCCGATCGCCTTGACCAGCCATGGCGCGATTTCAAAATTCGGGTTCTTCTTTTAAAACACAATTTTTTTTATTTTTTTTTAGCAGCTCGTAATTTTGAGCGCGTTAAGCGCACTTCGGGTCCAATCTCACTCCTCGACACCAATTGTTACAGCCAATAGTACAATTGGTGTCCAAAATTTGGGCTAAATAAATTTAGTCCCAGGTTCGAATCCAACTCCTGACAACCAATTGTTACAGATCGCGGTTAGATGTTATAGACCGAGCGGTGGTGTAAGACCGCGACCTAACAAAACTCACCCGATTCCACCCGAACTTTGGCCGTATCGCGCCGTAGCCGCCCAATCTGGAAAAGACTAAAACGACCGAATGTAGAGAGGAAAAGGAATAAAACGAGAAGACGGACAGAAGAGTAATTGGATTTATTATTATCACACAAGCAAAAAGAAAACAGTCGCGTTTATTTACAGGCACATGAGACGCAGGTGACACAGTGAATTCCTTAGCTTATACAGACTTAATTAACCCCAGGACAGAACAAACAGAACAAACTCACTCGGGGAATGCCAGGAATGGCAGGAGGTGGATGGCTGGAGGTGAACGCTTGGTGGAGCCAACGCGGAGCTTGGTGGAGGTGAACGCTTGGTGGAGCCAACGCGGAGCTTGGTGGAGGTGAACGCTTGGTGGAGCCAACGCGGAGCTTGGTGGAGGTGAACGCTTGGTGGAGCCAACGCGGAGCTTGGTGGAGGTGAACGCTTGGTGGAGCCAACGCGGAGCTTGGTGGAGGTGAACGCTTGGTGGAGCCAACACGGAGCTTGGTGGAGGTGAACGCTTGGTGGAGCCAACGCGGAGCTTGGTGGAGGTGAACGCTTGGTGGAGCCAACGCGGAGCTTGGTGGAGCCTTGGTGGGACGGGTTCTCTCTCCTCTGTAAAAGCTCAACTCCCTTCTGCCTTCAAAGCTCGACTGGATCTCCCTGACTCCTCCCAGAGTATCTCTCAACGTATCTCAACTCAGCCTTGGACCTTTTTGCCACTCTCCAAAGCTCATCTCCTGTCTTCTTCAAAGCTCGACTGGATCTCTTTTTGGACACGCCCTGCCTGGGGTTATATAGGCCCCCTCCCCTCAACCTTTACGAACCTCCCCGATCGCTCTTCCTCCGCCCTCTCTAGCCAAACCCCTGGCTCATGATTGGTCGAGTGGGGCTGGCTCACTCCTCCCCTCTATGACGAGGTGGAGACACGCCTTTCCTCCCCAACCCTGCCTCGTGGCCAATGGCGGCAATTGGATCATGGTGATGGTGATGGTGATGGGAATTGGAATTTGGGAATTTGGGAAACCCAATTGGTGATGGGAATGGAAGGGAATCTATCTCTTTCACTGGTGCAATGGAGTATTTCTATTAATGGGAGACACAGCCTTATCCTAAAACACAGAATAAGATATAACTATCAAAAAAAAGATATATCGTGTCCTGCATGTATGTTTTATGGACTAACTACGGGAACGCCCTTTGACCTTTATACAACCACAAACGGAGGGAGGAGGGGTGATATCTTACAACAACCTTTTACAACAACATTTTACCACAACAAAAAAAACATTCTCATATCCACAACACTATGTTTGAGGTTTACAATTTAAATAAAGTTGAATATGGGATGTTGTGAAATTAACATCATTTACAACAATCCTTTAAATTATTTAAGTTTAGGAACAACCGATACTGTACAATTAATTAAGTGTGTCTGTGTGTGGGTGTGTGTGTGTGTGTGCGTGAGTGTGTGTGTGTGCATGTCTGTGAATGAAAGAGAGGGATAGAATTGTGAGGAACAGAAATGAAAAAACGAGATGTGTGTGTGTGTGTGTCCCATAACTCCAAAGCCATAAAATGTATCATCCCAAAACTTTGCATGCATCCGAAGGGAACTCCAAGGGGGGGTGGGGGGGGCATGAATGAAAATTAAGTGTTTGGGTAAATAACCAGGTTGTACAATGAAACAGGTTAGCACAGGTTTACATAGTACCTGTAGCAAGTCACCGGCATGACTTGGCCTGACAATAAAAACTTTCCACACACAAAGTGGAAAGTAGAATAAAAGGTCGGTGTTTGAAGGAGAATGTGACAAGCGGGATGGAAAATGCTGCCGTTTCATGGGCGTAACCGTATCGAGTTATAGACGGTCTGGTCCCTTTTATATTTTTGTTTGCTTTTGGTTGTTTGTGAGCCTCGGTGGTCTTTTTAAACAACCTTTGATCAGACAACTGGTCAGTGCAGAGTAATCGAGGAGAGTCTGTTCACGTCTAAAGCCCCTGCTGTTCACCTCAACGGTCCACGACACCATGAAATCTTGGGTTTACCTGCCACTGCTGCTGCTTATCTGCCTGGTTGTTTTCACCAATGAGAAACCCAGGGTACGTAGCAATATATCCTGCTTTCCCTGTAGAAGAATATAAGAGAACGTCTTCTGTCCATTGGTCTTGTGTTGTAACAACAACCGATTCACTTCACCTATTTGGGAGGTGCGGGGAGAGGTACGAGTGGGAGTTATATTGCAGGTTACACTTTTACGCACCGAATAGAAATCCCCTGCCGGTGTAGCTGGATTCTCTCACTCCCCTAAAATCTCACTCTGGAGTGATTCTGTCCGAGGATAAAATCACTCTAGAGTGAACTAATCCTAGGACTGGCACTCGAGAGTGTAATTATCCTCGGACAGAATCACTCCCCCTGTCAGGATCGACACACTCCCTCCAGGATCAAAGCACTCCCCATTAGGATAAAGTCAACCCCCCAGAAAGAATGGAAAGATATATTTAGTTACTTTGGAAATATAACTCACAGGATGTTAGATATCGTTGCAATGATCAACAGAGCTTTTACTATGTATTTTAGTGTATACGGTGTAAGCATGTGCATCATATTGTCGGATCTTAATATTTAATTGTTGAATACATGTACTATATTTGAGCCCATGTTGAATACATGTACTATATTTGAGCCCATGTTGAATACATGTACTATATTTGAGCCCATGTTGAATACATGTACTATATTTGAGCCCATGTTGAATACATGTACTATATTTGAGCCCATGTTGAATACATGTACTATATTTGAGCCCATGTTGAATACATGTACTATATTTGAGCCCATGTTGAATACATGTACTATATTTGAGCCCATGTTGAATACATGTACTATATTTGAGCCCATGTTGAATACATGTACTATATTTGAGCCCATGTTGAATACATGTACTATATTTGAGCCCATGTTGAATACATGTACTATATTTGAGCCCATGTTGAATACATGTACTATATTTGAGCCCATGTTGAATACATGTACTATATTTGAGCCCATGTTGAATACATGTACTATATTTGAGCCCATGTTGAATACATGTACTATATTTGAGCCCATGTTGAATGCATGTACTATATTTGAGCCCATGTTGAATACATGTACTATATTTGAGCCCATGTTGAATACATATACTATATTTGAGCCCATGTTGAATACATGTACTATATTTGAGCCCATGTTGAATGCATGTACTATATTTGAGCCCATGTTGAATACATGTACTATATTTGAGCCCATGTTGAATACATATACTATATTTGAGCCCATGTTGAATACATGTACTATATTTGAGCCCATGTTGAATACATGTACTATATTTGAGCCCATGTTGAATACATGTACTATATTTGAGCCCATGTTGAATACATGTACTATATTTGAGCCCATGTTGAATACATGTACTATATTTGAGCCCATGTTGAATACATGTGCTATATTTGAGCCCATGTTGAATACATGTACTATATTTGAGCCCATGTTGAATACATGTACTATATTTGAGCCCATGTTGAATACATGTACTATATTTGAGCCTATCATTATTTCAATACAACAAAAGAAGACATGAGTCCCGTTTTCCCCGTATATTTAATCAATACTCCCGTTCATTTATATTCACATGAGTTATTATACTTTGTTATGGTTTAAAAATATATCATGCAGTGTACTTCATTTCATATCTATATGTATAGGGTTCGGGTTAGGGTTTGTAAAGTTATACCAAAGTAAATTTATAGAACGTAACTTAAAATGACATATTATATGTTGAAATGAAAATATCCTTTTTGTATAAAACATCGTAAATGTATCGTAATGATTACTGCGAATGCTCTAATATCAAAATATATAGTTATTTGAATGTTAAATTTATACTTTTCTTTATTTCATTTACCCAGTTTAATGCGGGGATGCGAAAAACATTGTATTTTTATTTTTAGGGAGAGACGTTTACAAAGGACATCATTCTGCCCTGTTTATCAATTCATTTATCATTTTATGTTCATATTCATTAACTTTGTCATGGTTGCATGTCATTACCATGCAATAAATATTGTTTAAATCACAAAATATATAGGGGGGGGGGGGTGTTATAATCCTGGGGAGTCATTTGATCCTGCAAGGGGGAGTGTTAAAATCCTAGGGGGAGTGATTTGATCCTGTGGAGTGATTCTATCCTCCTACACCGGCATTACTTGGTGCACGTCAAAGATCCCAGCTCTCAGCGGCCCCCAAATATATATATATACTAGCTCGGCTCGGCTCGGCTCGCGCGTTACAGAGGAACGGGCTCATTTTAGCTGAGGCTAATGACTGTACCTGAGTTGCTGTGTTGTCATGATTTACACCAATCATAATACAAACAATTACTTTGCACAAATGTATTTGTTGTGTTTGTGATATTACATTTTTATAGGCAATTTAGGTTGAAGATTTAGGTGGAATGTTTTTTTTTTCAATAAAGAACCCCTCAGCACATACTTAGGGGAGGGGTAGGTGCAGACTGGAAGTCTGGGACGATTACACCTCACCACCACGTAATTCAAAACACCTCACCACCAAGTAATTCAAAACACCTCACCACCACGTAATTCAAAACACCTCACCACCAAGTAATTCAAAACACCTCACCACCACGTAATTCAAAACACCTCACCACCACGTCATTTAAAAACACCTCACCACCACGAAAATAAAAACACCTCACCACCACGTCATTTAAAAACACCTCACCACCACGAAAATAAAAACACCTCACCACTACGTCATTTAAAAACACCTCACAGCCACGAAAATAAAAACACCTCACCACTACGTCATTTAAAAACACCTCACAGCCACGAAAATAAAAACACCTCACCACCACGTCATTTAAAAACACCTCACCACCACGAAAATAAAAACACCTCACCACTACGTCATTTAAAAACACCTCACAGCCACGAAAATAAAAACACCTCACCACTACGTCATTTAAAAACACCTCACAGCCACGAAAATAAAAACACCTCACCACCACGTCATTTAAAAACACCTCACATCCACGAAAATAAAAACACCTCACAGCCACGTCATTTAAAAACACCTCACAGCCACGAAAATAAAAACACCTCACCACCACGTCATTTAAAAACACCTCACAGCCACGAAAATAAAAACACCTCACCACCACGTAATTCAAAACACCTCACCACTACGTCATTTAAAAACACCTCACAGCCACGAAAATAAAAACACCTCACCACCACGTCATTTAAAAACACCTCACCACCACGAAAATAAAAACACCTCACCACTACGTCATTTAAAAACACCTCACAGCCACGAAAATAAAAACACCTCACCACTACGTCATTTAAAAACACCTCACAGCCACGAAAATAAAAACACCTCACCACCACGTCATTTAAAAACACCTCACATCCACGAAAATAAAAACACCTCACAGCCACGAAATTAAAAACACCTCACCACCACGTCATTTAAAAACACCTCACCACCACGAAAATAAAAACACCTCACCACCACGTCATTTAAAAACACCTCACCACCACGAAAATAAAAACACCTCACAGCCACGTCATTTAAAAACACCTCACAGCCACGAAAATAAAAACACCTCACCACCACGTCATTTAAAAACACCTCACAGCCACGAAAATAAAAACACCTCACCACCACGAAAATAAAAACACCTCACAGCCACGAAAATAAAAACACCTCACCGCCACGTCATTTAAAAACACCTCACAGCCACGAAAATAAAAACACCTCACCACCGCGTCATTTAAAGACACCTCACATCCACGAAAATAAAAACACCTCACCACCACGTCATTTAAAAACACCTCACAGCCACGAAAATAAAAACACCTCACAGCCACGAAATTAAAAACACCTCACCACCACGTCATTTAAAAACACCTCACCACCACGAAAATAAAAACACCTCACCACCACGTCATTTAAAAACACCTCACCACCACGAAAATAAAAACACCTCACAGCCACGTCATTTAAAAACACCTCACAGCCACGAAAATAAAAACACCTCACCACAACGTCATTTAAAAACACCTCACAGCCACGAAAATAAAAACACCTCACCACCACGAAAATAAAAACACCTCACAGCCACGAAAATAAAAACACCTCACAGCCACGTCATTTAAAAACACCTCACAGCCACGAAAATAAAAACACCTCACAGCCACGAAAATAAAAACACCTCACCACCACGTCATTTAAAAACACCTCACCACCACGAAAATAAAAACACCTCACCACCACGAAAATAAAAACACCTCACAGCCACGAAAATAAAAACACCTCACAGCCACGTCATTTAAAAACACCTCACAGCCACGAAAATAAAAACACCTCACCACAACGTCATTTAAAAACACCTCACAGCCACGAAAATAAAAACACCTCACCACCACGAAAATAAAAACACCTCACAGCCACGAAAATAAAAACACCTCACAGCCACGTCATTTAAAAACACCTCACAGCCACGAAAATAAAAACACCTCACAGCCACGAAAATAAAAACACCTCACAGCCACGTCATTTAAAAACACCTCACCACCACGAAAATAAAAACACCTCACAGCCACGAAAATAAAAACACCTCACCACCACGTCATTTAAAAACACCTCACAGCCACGAAAATAAAAACACCTCACCACCACGTCATTTAAAAACACCTCACCACCACGAAAATAAAAACACCTCACCACCACGAAAATAAAAACACCTCACAGCCACGAAATTAAAAACACCTCACCACCACGAAATTAAAAACACCTCACCACCACGTAATTCAAAACACCTCACCACCAAGTAATTCAAAACACCTCACCATCACATAATTCAAAACACCTCACCCCCAATTAATTAAAAACACCTCACCACCACGTGATTAAAAAACACCTCACCACCATGTCATTTAAAAACACCTCACCACCACATAATTCAAAATACCTCACCACCACGTGATTCAAAACCACCGCCACTTTATTAAAAACACCTCACAACCACGGAAACAAAAGTTTGAGGGAGTCATTAAGTGACAACACAGACACTGCCCAGATGTGTAGATATATAGATAAATGACTGTACCCGAGTTGCCGTTTTGTCATGGTTTAAACCAATCATAATTCAAACAATCATAATGCACAAATGTATTTGTAATATACGTGATATTACCTTTTATAAACAATTGAAGTTGAAAAGTTATGTTGAAAAAAATGTTTTCCCTTAAAAATTCAAAATAAAAATTGGAAAAATTTTCAAAACAAATACCCTTAGGACATGCGGACGGAAGAGATATGTGCACCTCAGAAGTTTGGTACGATTTCACAAAACTTTGAGGGAGTAGTTCAGCGACAACACAACACAGACACTGCACAGTATATATAGATAGATATATGCATACACTTCTCTCCCTCTCTCTCTCTTTCTTTGTCTAACAGCGATGCCGCTTGGGGAAAAAAAACGGTGGATTCCCGGGAACATGGGCATGTTCAGGTAGTACTGGTGCACTGAGGATTAAAGGTCAATTCCAAGTGATGGAACAAGTAAGGAATGATTGGATTACATTTTATGTTTTTTATTTTTTTAAAGAAATCGAACTATTTCATTTTCTGGACATGGGACCTGGGAAGAACTTGGCGATGCAATTGCTGCAAAACCCTTTTCCCCCAAATTGAACTTTTTTCCCTTTATTTTCGTCTTCCTTTCTTATGTGAAACCAAATGATGCGAATACCTGTAGATGTACGTATGACCAAGTTCGACATCAGGTTCAAACGCAGCGTGAGCTGCAAATACAATCAATGCCAAAGATAACTCTCACCTACAGGGTAACTCTCACCTACAGGATAACTCTAACCTACAGGATAACTCTAACCTGCAGGATAACCCTTACCTACAGGATAACTCTCACCTACAGGATAACTCTCACCTACAGGATAACTCTCACCTACAGGTTAACTCTCACCTACAGGATAACTCTCACCTACAGGATAACTCTCACCTACAGGATAACTCTCACCTACAGGATAACTCTCACCTACAGGTTGACTCTCACCTACAGGTTAACTCTCACCTACAGGATAACTCTCACCTACAGGTTAACTCTCACCTACAGGTTAACTCTCACCTACAGGATAACTCTCACCTACAGGATAACTCCATAGTTGTTTTTAAGTGGGGAAAACAAGAGGTTAATCGGTTGTTCTATTTCAGATGTAGACCTTGCTCCATCCTTGTCTAAATGCTGTTTTATTTGTCCCGTGGGATTAACTGATTAAATTTGTATTTTGTGGCCGTAGGTAGTTTTTCACCCGAAACCCTTCACTGCCACACCTGTGCAATATGTCCCACACAATCCTCTCTTCTTCACTTCCACTCCAGATCCCCTTTCCCTTTTCTCCATTTCCTCTCATAGTTGGCTAAATAACCTTCTCAAGCATATCTACCTGCTTTTCATTTTTCCATTTCATTTTCCTTTTTCCATCCTGGAGAGGTAATATTTAGATGGCCCCTAACAATTTCTGTTTTGCCCGATGACGTATTTGCTTTCATGAAGAGCTTCACACGAGGACTTTGTCCTTATCAATCTTCGTAACCAATGTTTGTGCTGCTCGGATCTGGAGGATTTCTTTTTGCAACATTTTTGCTCCTACCTCACACCTAGCTCGTCTTCACGCTGTTGAAACCAAAGCTTTCAGAATCATTGGAATCTCCCGCGATGAAGCTAACTCCGAGGGCCTTTCACTCACTCACCGCAGGCAGGTTGGTGGTCTTTCTGTCTTCTACCGACTCCTCTCCAGCCTTGCTCCCCCAGCTCTCTCTGGGCTCTGTACCCCAAATATTCCTACAGGTCGCACAAGATCTGCCAGCAACCCTCTTATGGTTAAACTGCCAAAATCAAGACTCTCTGCTCACCTTCAATCCTCTTTTCTCCCGCCTCTGGAACAAACTCCCTCACTCTCTTCAATCCCACTCCTCCCTCCAGGTCTTTAAAACAGCTGTTCACCACCATCTCTTATCTTCTCCCCATCCAAAACCTTGATATTTTCTACCCCAGCTAATTTCACCCCAGATACACTTTTTTGAAATACCAACTTCTTTCCTGGAAGTCCTTGATGTCCTTGTGTTTTATACTTCAAAACCACCCCTTCCCACGCCTCCTCCCCCCAAGCCCTCTCCCTCTCACAGAGCTCCCAATGTCCCTGCTCTCAAACGTTGTGTTTGTGCTTCCCCTTCTCTCCCCATCTTGTCTACCGCTCCCCTTATTATATGTTTTATGTGTCTGTTTGATTTTTTGTGTGATAAGTGTTAGCTCTTTCACGAGCCTCGATCCTGTATACAAAAAAATAAATAAAAACAACATCGTACAAGTCTGAGCCTTTAGCCTGGTGTTGGCTTCGCGGTTAGGGTGCCGGCTTGGGATCCTCGGATCCTGGGTTCGTATCGATCGTTGAATTAACGCCAGGGGAGTTGACTCAGCCTGTCATCCTTCCGAGGTCCGCAAATTGAGTACCAGTTCACTGGTGATTCTCTGTGTGTCTCAAGAGGCGACTAACAGGGTTGGCGGCAGGAAGGGCATCAGTCCATAAAACATTGCTTCAAAAAGGGGACCACGGTGCCCGATAAAGGTCAACCCCTGCTCTGCGGGGTTGGTACAAGTCTGAGCCTGTAATATATAAGCTGGGGAACGCAATCAAGAACGGGGTTTTGTCCCCTCCACCACCGAAGGTGGACACGGAGGTTATGTTTTCACCCCTGTCTGTTTGTCTGTGAGTATGACATCTCAAAAAGTTAGACGGATTCAGACGAAATTTGGCGGACAGTTTGGGTGTTTGACAAGGACGAATTGACTAGATTTTGGTGAAGATTCAGATGCTATAATTTTTAAATTATCCCACGAATGCAAAGCAAAAAGTGGGGGTAAGCAATTGGGTCATGTCAGTTTGTCCAACTGTCCGTTTGTCTGTCCCTCTTGTCAGTTTATGATCGAAGAATGATCGTAAATTTTTGATTTTCATGGAGGAACTACTTATTTGAACACGTTATATGGAAATGTTATATTTTGAACACGAATCGGAAGACACGTTTGCCGTTTTACAGTACTTGGTCTTTGAATTCATCCCGATTCTGTACGCACAGAGAGTAGTAAGATCAAATTTTTTACTGTCTGTCTGCCCGGCAGTCAGACAAAATTGAAAGTCATTCCAAACAACGTTCCTGTTTTTAAGGACATTCTAAAGGATACAAACAACAGGCACGAGTAAATAATGTACCTGTGTTAAATAAGGCGGTGTATAAGACGTCAACAGCGGTATCCTTCCGGAATTTCTTTTTTCTCCGACCATAAACATCTTTGTTTTATTTGAATTGAAGTTTTCCTTCCTTACATGAAGTGAAGCTTCATCAGCATGAAGATTACCTTACTTCCAAATTCTATATTTGAACACTCCAGACCAGAAATCGCCTTTTTGTATTTTCAGAAACCCGATTCAAAATGTTACGGCCATTTACATCATCACGACCAATCAGATTTGCTGCTAGTAGGCTCCGCCCCCAACCTTATTTTTTAAAGACAGCATGGAGTGATGTGTTCTATGAACTCTCTATTGTTGATGAGATCAGGAAATTTAAGCTGAGAATTATCTTCATTCATCTTCGCCGACATTACTTTAACCCCAAATTTGGTAAATAGCAAGACCTCCCTTGATATTAATAACTTTAAACGAAATTAGCGAAACTAGTTACCCTCATCCGCGGAGAGGTTATTGCATTGGAGTCCGTTTGTCTGTCTGTTTGTCCGCACAGAATAAATATGATTTTCTCTGCAACCGTTGGTCTGATTGACAGGAATTTTTCACCATAGGTGCAACTCCACCTCTAGAATTTTTTTAATGATAATGATGACTTCATAAGTCACGTGGTAGAGGCGCCATCTTGGAAAAAGCGGAAAATATGCACCTCTATCTCCATAAGAGCTGCATCGAAATGATTGAGACATGGCTCATTGTAAAGAACTCTCCATGGGAAATAAAATATGTAAATGATGATGTCATATGTGCCTCCATTATGACGTCATAATTCGACAAGTACAAAACTTCATCGATCAAGATGAAATTTCTTGCTCGTCATCTAGTGACACATTGGTGGAGAAAAAAAAAGATGACGTCATCGGTCACGTGGTTCGGCCGTCATATTTGTTTTAACACAAAGGCTTTTTAAAAAACCTCTAAAAACACGTCCTGGCGAGCGTCTGCAATCCCTGATTGCTTTCTTGTTTTGCTTTGAGAACTTTTGCCCGTGTTGATCAGATTTTAATTTGATGACTTGTTCTTGAGGTCATCCATTTAATGACAAAGGATTGTCATTGGTCTGTGCAGCATCCAACTCGGAAGCCCAAGAGGGATCACCATCATCATCTTGGTGAGTAAAGTCGTGCATCTTCCTCATTAATTATTTCAGTAAAATATTTATTTCATCGTTTTGATGATGAGGATAATCCATCAATAGGATCAATAATAATTGAACACCTTTCCCAAATGAGAGCAATCAACCTTGTTAAGATAGATCAGAGAAACTGGGATGATGTGAGTTTTGAGCCAGGGGACCCGACACATCATGTCCTGTTTTGTTTGTGAGATATCACGTGTCAGTAACTTTGACGTCATCTCATCTACAACGGTGGTATTCTCCATGATGCAACCTCTTCCCTCCAGTGCACCAGTTTGATAGGTTGGCCTCAGATCCTCTATTCCTCCGTTATTTTGTGAGCATCACGTGGGTACCTGTTTCGCATTAACTAATCGGAGCATGGACATATCGCTGGTGCAGTGCCCCCTGTAGATTAGAGCAGAAATTTGTGAGTTATTCAGGGTGCAGGAGATAACTCACTTACTCTTCACAAAAGACACCAAGGGATCGTTAATGTCCACCAAGTAATGCGTACATATTGGACATCTGGCTTTACATCCAACCGATGGACAGTGCATAATGTTATGTTTGTAGGGGGTAGGCAATACTTTAGTCCAGGTGGAATTGCATAGGTGGTGTGCTCTGACTGTCGTGAAGAAGAAGAAACCCCATGTAATAAGTAGGAAATTTGTGTAGACTGTATGTCCTGGAAGAGCGTGTCTTCGTTCCCATCACGAGGCGTGGGGTATGTTAATTAGTGGGGGATTATAGGTAATTAATCCCCTGTATGTAATGGCCTCTGTTTTTTTCCCTCTGTTCCTTATGACACCAGCAACACACACACATTGTAAGAAATTACCCATTTATGACACTAAATTAAAACCAACCGGAAACAGGACATTGAGTATTAACGCGGATAACATCGACCTGGTGAGCACACAAGGCACAAAAGGTCCGTGGGGCCACGCCCCGAAGAGCAGTGATTGGTCCGGGATTGATTGGCGCACAAGACTGGTAAGAAGGAACTATGGGATTGTGGAAATGTCGTAGGATGACATCAGAGCCTTGACTATAAAGGAGCATTCTGGCCGACATTTTCTTCCTCTTTAGCGAAGGACATTCCTTGAGACGCCACGATTTTCTCTTCTTGCTTCTTGATTTCCTCGCATGTTCTGGGTTTGGTGGCGAGCGGTCGTCTCCCCGACATTTTCTCGTGGCTGGCTCTGATTTTCGGGATTCAACAATGACCGGCGAAGTTCACGAGTTCTCTTCTCTCTTGGCTTTTCCTTGTGCTTGATTTCCGTGCTTATTCTTTGTCTCTCGAGCCCTGGCTTTGACGACAAATGGTCGTGTCCTGACATCGCTCTTCTTCGTCTTCTCGAGGCTGGCTCGCATCCTCTGGCTTTGGTGTTGGTGAACGAGATCGTGAGGACAAGCGTGGGTGGAGTGACCGAGCGGACGCGGCCTGTTCATTTCGCGCACGGAGCGAGGAGTAAACAGACCGCGCATGAGGCCTAGTTCGCGCCCACGGGGAGTGCAGCCTGCGGTTTCGCGTGCAAGGACGTGTGGCCCAAGACGATTCCTGACAAGGTTCAAGAGCCGATTAGAGCTAAGTGCCCCACAAACACATTTATTTTCCAGTTATTTTTTCCCTTGTGTTGTAATTGAGTCTGAGTGGGGACGTCCCGTTTAGGAATCATAGTTTTTTTTATCGTGCATTCTTTGTGATCGGCATTTTCTTTAATAAAGCCAGTATTTTTGTACATTTTAATCCTGTGTCATTTGAGTTAATTTATCCAGGTGCGAAGACGTCGGGTGGAAGCCGTCTAGGTAAGTTCATCATACTCCTTCCCTCGCGTGTAAATAATACCTTCATTTTTGGATTGAACGCCTTGGAGAAAAGCTCATTTGGTCATCTGTGTCGCCCTGCGGTGTTCACTACAGGGTAGTCACACGACAATACGTTCATTTCCTCACCGTGCCTGGGAAACACAAAGGTGACAATTCTTAGCTGGGCCGACATTCAAACCCAGGTGAGACGGATCAGGTGTGAGTGGGCGTACCTCTAGGAGTCTAGGCCATCCTCTGCCTGTCCTGGATCCTTGATAATCAAACTCACAGGAGACATTCCAGCAGCACACATGGTAGGAAGACTTCCGAGTCGTCATGTCAGTTGTCAACTTGTCACAGTAATATTTCAAAATGTCAAACTCCATTTGTGGTTCATCTTCAGGCATCAAACAAATATGTTGAGAGAATGAGATGCAAACAAATATGTCAAATAATCGACATTGAGGAAATGACGTCACGGTTTGAAGGTGGAAACAAAATCGGTTAAACCGAGTATGAGAACCGATTTTAAAACCTGTCAATTATTCTCTCGTTTTCTGTTCTTCTTTTTCAGAATGAAACCATTGTACCTGGAGTCCGCAAATATGACACCTGGACAATGTGCATCAACTGGACATCTATAATATAGATCTATCTTGTGGCTTGGAATAAATCGACATATTGATGTGGAAAACAAAATACCTGCCATTCCTTTGTCATTTAAATTGTATAAACAAATTTATGGTAAGATTTCAGATTGTGTGATGGGAAATGTTGTGATATTCAAATCAAAATAAAAAAGGATTTCTAATCAGCCATTTACAGAATCTGAAGCAGAGTTGTTTTGTATATTTATTTATATATTTTCCGCACCTCATTTTATTCAAGCCTAGGGAGAGAAAGCATTAACAGCCAAATGCGAATGGTTGTTCTTTGACACATAATATAGGACTTTTCAATTTTACCATAGGAGCGCCTGCGCCTGTAGAATTTATTTATTCATAATTATGACGTCATAGGTCACGTGGTACGGATGCCATCTTGGAAAAAATGTTGCACCTCTATATCTCCCAAACTGCTTCAATGGAAAAAATTGAAACATGGCTATTTGTCAAGTACTCACCATGGGGAATAATATATGTTGATGATGATGTCATCGGTGCCTTCCTTATGACGTCATAATTCGACAAGTACAAAGCTTGATCTGATCAGTATTAAAAAAAGATTCCTCTGCAACTGTTAGTCCGATGGACACGAAATTTTCAGAATATGAGCGGCTCCTCCTGTTAAATTTTTCTAATGATAATTATGACGTCATAGATGACGTGGTACAGGCGCCATCTTGGAAAAATCGAAAAAAGTTGCACCTCTATATCTCCGAAACCGCTCATGGAAAAAATTGAAACATGCCTCATTGTCAAGTACTCCGCTTGGGGAATAAGATATGTTAATGATGATGTCATCGGCACCTTAATTATGACGTTATAATTCAACAAGTACAACGCTTGATTCGATCAGTATGAATTTTTTTCCCTGCAATTCCTGGTCCGATTGACACAAAATTTTCACCATAGGGGCGCCTCCTCCTGTGGAATATTTTAATGATAATCATGACGTCATATGTCATGTGGTACAGGCACCATCTTGGAAAAGCCGAAAAACGTTGCACCTCTATATCTCCAAAACCGCCCTATGGAAAAAATTGAAGCATGGCTCATTGCAAAGAACTCCATATGGGGAATATATGTTGTTAACGATGACGTCATTGGTGCCATAATTATGACGTCATAATTCGACAGGGACAACAAGTGTGTAGACTTCTCACCAGGGTGCAGGATTCAGCGAAGGAATTTCAGGGTTGGAATTTAGGAAACTGATCAGTTTGAAATTTATTGAGCGTGATCTATGCAACAATTATATGAGAGAATATAAATTTATGATGTCATCGCTCACGTGGTATGGCAGCCATATTGGATCAAAGAAAAAAAAACTTCAAAAACAGAAGAGTTGGCTCGCACCAAGTTGACTGCGCAGGGTAAGTCTTCAATGAATACCATCTAGTTATTGGTAGAAAAAGACGACGAGGAGGAGAAAGACGAGGAGGAGAAGGAAGAAGCCGAAGGTGAGAAGGAGAGCGAAGATAATGCATGGGGGTAATGAGGAGAATGAGGAGAAGTGAAAATAAGTCAAAAAATATATATAGGTTTACCGGTTGGTGACGTCACCAATTACCTCACTGCTGACGTAAAGTGGATGAGCAATAGCTATTGGATGGAAATGTGAGCGTCGTCATCGTAGGAGACGAAAAAAAGGATGGAAATGAAATGAAGAAACATTTAAGGGGGGAAAAGACGTGAACAATGAGTAATGGTTAATATATTTACAGAAAATAAACATTTAGTGCTGATGTAAATAAATAAAAAATAAAATTTGCTACTGTAGCGGTTACATTATTCGCATGTCGCGGTTAACTTATTTGCATGTCGCGGTTACCTTATGTTTGGTCATAATCCACGTGCAAGGAACTTGTATTAGTGTGGAAAAACCACTTTTCGCACTTGTGTTAGTGTTGAAAAACCACTTTTCGCACTTGTGTTAGTGTTGAAAAACCACGGAGCCTGTGGGGCTTTTGGTTTGTTGGCCGTGACGCACGCGCGGTTGTCGGAGCCACGCCCTCCGAAGAGGGTTTTGGCTTTATAAAAGCTTTCCCACTTCCGTTCGTGTTCAGAGTGCTGGAGATTTCTGTACGAATAAACGAGCTTCGAACCCTACGAAATGGCCTCGTTCTCTCGCTTTCCGCGACTCCTAAACTACTTTCAATTTCCGGGAGTCGTTTTTCTTTTGAAGAGTATTGATCCCTCATTTCTATCCTTCTGGAGAGGAGGGGAAGCAGATTTTTTTGAAGTTACGTGTCCGCCATCTTTGGTGTCCCATGAGTCCCCACAAAGAGTTAGTTACTCAGGTGAGTGCCACTTATCGATGAAATGTGATTCCTCTTCTCCTTTGATTTCAGAAACAATATAACAATGCTTATGCCTTTTTCAACCCGGGAATGGATTAAATCAAGTGGGAATGTTGAATTTTTGGAGGAAATATGCACCTTTAAGCAGGTATTCGAATTTACACAAATGGGATTTTCTGTGTTGTGGGTGTAGCAATATGGCGGATGGAGCACTTCTGGTGCCTTCGGGCCCACCAGACCAATTAACGTTAGTCACCTTACCCAGTTAGTGTAGTATCAGTGGTTAGTATGGAGATCAGCGATATTAACCCTTAAACGCTGACAAAAACATCTTTGTATGCACACACACAGCAAAACGCATGTCCAAACAGCCGTTTCGTTGTGTGCGTCTAAACAGCTGATTGGCCTGTGAAACTCCGCCCATATCTACAACATCCAATTGAAATGATGCACTTGGATAGAATCAATGGGTCACGGACAATTATTATTGTTAGAGGACATTCAGCGCATTGCTAATCGTCGGAGCTTGATCCAGGTCATCTTGTATTAGGTTCAGCAACCAACGAAATGATTCCTTCTCGATTATCCATCCCTCTTTCTCCTCCTCCATCCCTCTTTCTCCTCCTCCATCCCTCTTTCTCCTCCTCCATCCCTCTTTCTCCTCCTCCATCCCTCTTTCTCCTCCTCCATCCCTCTTTCTCCTCCTCCATCCCTCTTTCTCCTCCTCCATCCCTCTTTCTCCTCCTCCATCCCTCTTTCTCCTCCTCCATCCTACTTTCTCCTCCTCCATCCCTCTTTCTCCTCCTCCATCCCTCTTTCTCCTCCTCCATCCCTCTTTCTCCTCCTCCATCCCTCTTTCTCCTCCTCCATCCCTCTTTCTCCTCCTCCATCCCTCTTTCTCCTCCTCCATCCCTCTTTCTCCTCCTCCATCCCTCTTTCGCCTCCTCCATCCCTCTTTCACCTCCTTCATCCCTCTTTCACCTCCTTCATCCCTCTTTCTCCTCCTTCATCCCTCTTTCTCCTCCTCCATCCCTCTTTCTCCTCCTCCATCCCTCTTTCTCCTCCTCCATCCCTCTTTCTCCTCCTCCATCCCTCTTTCTCCTCCTCCATCCCTCTTTCTCCTCCTCCATCCCTCTTTCTCCTCATCCATCCTTATTTCTCCTCCTCCATCCCTCTTTCTCCTCCTCCATCCCTCTTTCTCCTCCTCCATCCCTCTTTCTCCTCCTCCATCCCTCTTTCTCCTCCTCCATCCCTCTTTCTCCTCCTCCATCCCTCTTTCTCCTCCTCCATCCCTCTTTCTCCTCCTCCACCCCTCTTTCTCCTCCTCCACCCCTCTTTCTCCTCCTCCACCCCTCTTTCTCCTCCTCCACCCCTCTTTCTCCTCCTCCACCCCTCTTTCTCCTCCTCCACCCCTCTTTCTCCTCCTCCACCCCTCTTTCTCCTCCTCCACCCCTCTTTCTCCTCCTCCACCCCTCTTTCTCCTCCTCCACCCCTCTTTCTCCTCCTCCACCCCTCTTTCTCCTCCTCCACCCCTCTTTCTCCTCCTCCACCCCTCTTTCTCCTCCTCCATCCCTCTTTCTCCTCCTCCATCCCTCTTTCTCCTCCTCCACCCCTCTTTCTCCTCCACCCCTCTTTCTCCTCCTCCACCCCTCTTTCTCCTCCTCCACCCCTCTTTCTCCTCCTCCACCCCTCTTTCTCCTCCTCCATCCCTCTTTCTCCTCCTCCACCCCTCTTTCTCCTCCTCCACCCCTCTTTCTCCTCCTCCACCCCTCTTTCTCCTCCTCCACCCCTCTTTCTCCTCCTCCACCCCTCTTTCTCCTCCTCCACCCCTCTTTCTCCTCCTCCATCCCTCTTTCTCCTCCTCCATCCCTCTTTCTCCTCCTCCATCCCTCTTTCTCCTCCTCCATCCCTCTTTCTCCTCCTCCATCCCTCTTTCTCCTCCTCCATCCCTCTTTCTCCTCCTCCATCCCTCTTTCTTCTCCTCCATCCCTCTTTCTCCTCCTCCATCCCTCTTTCTCCTCCATCCCTCTTTCTCCTCCTCCATCCCTCTTTCTCCTCCTCCATCCCTCTTTCTCCTCCTCCATCCCTCTTTCTCCTCCTCCATCCCTCTTTCTCCTCCTCCATCCCTCTTTCTCCTCCTCCATCCCTCTTTCTCCTCCTCCATCCTTCTTTCTCCTCCTCCATCCCTCTTTCTCCTCCTCCATCCCTCTTTCTCCTCCTCCATCCCTCTTTCTCCTCCTCCATCCTTCTTTCTCCTCCTCCACCCCTCTTTCTCCTCCTCCACCCCTCTTTCTCCTCCTCCACCCCTCTTTCTCCTCCTCCACCCCTCTTTCTCCTCCTCCACCCTTCTTTCTCCTCCTCCATCCTTCTTTCTCCTCCTCCATCCCTCTTTCTCCTCCTCCATCCTTCTTTCTCCTCCTCCATCCTTCTTTCTCCTCCTCCATCCTTCTTTCTCCTCCTCCATCCTTCTTTCTCCTCCTCCATCCTTCTTTCTCCTCCTCCATCCCTCTTTCTCCTCCTCCATCCTTCTTTCTCCTCCTCCATCCCTCTTTCTCCTCCTCCATCCTTCTTTCTCCTCCTCCATCCCTCTTTCTTCTCCTCCATCCCTCTTTCTTCTCCTCCATCCCTCTTTCTCCTCCTCCATCCCTCTTTCTCCTCCTCCATCCCTCTTTCTCCTCCTCCATCCCTCTTTCGCCTCCTCCATCCCTCTTTCTCCTCCTCCATCCCTCTTTCTCCTCCTCCTTCCCTCTTTCTCCTCCTCCATCCCTCTTTCTCCTCCTCCATCCCTCTTTCTCCTCCTCCATCCCTCTTTCTCCTCCTCCATCCCTCTTTTTCCTCCTCCATCCCTCTTTCTCCTCCTCCATCCCTCTTTCTCCTCCTCCATCCCTCTTTCTCCTCCTCCATCCCTCTTTCTCCTCCTCCATCCCTCTTTCTCCTCCTCCATCCCTCTTTCTCCTCCTCCATCCCTCTTTCTCCTCCTCCATCCCTCTTTCTCCTCCTCCATCCCTCTTTCTCCTCCTCCATCCCTCTTTCTCCTCCTCCATCCCTCTTTCTCCTCCTCCACCCCTCTTTCTCCTCCTCCACCCCTCTTTCTCCTCCTCCACCCCTCTTTCTCCTCCTCCACCCCTCTTTCTCCTCCTCCACCCCTCTTTCGCCTCCTCCACCCCTCTTTCTCCTCCTCCACCCCTCTTTCTCCTCCTCCACCCCTCTTTCTCCTCCTCCACCCCTCTTTCTCCTCCTCCACCCCTCTTTCTCCTCCTCCACCCCTCTTTCTCCTCCTCCACCCCTCTTTCTCCTCCTCCACCCCTCTTTCTCCTCCTCCATTCCTTCTTTCTCCTCCTCCATTCCTCTTTCTCCTCCTCCATTCCTCTTTCTCCTCCTCCATCCTTCTTTCTCCTCCTCCATCCCTCTTCTCCTCCATCCCTCTTCTCCTCCATCCCTCTTCTCCTCCATCCCTCTTCTCCTCCATCCTTTTCTCCTCCTCCATCCTTCTTTCTCCTCCTCCATCCTTCTTTCTCCTCCTCCATCCTTCTTTCTCCTCCTCCATCCTTCTTTCTCCTCCTCCATCCTTCTTTCTCCTCCTCCATCCTTCTTTCTCCTCCTCCATCCCTCTTTCTCCTCCTCCATCCCTCTTTCTCCTCCTCCATCCCTCTTTCTCCTCCTCCATCCCTCTTTCTCCTCCTCCATCCCTCTTTCTCCTCCTCCATCCCTCTTTCTCCTCCTCCATCCCTCTTTCTCCTCCTACATCCCTTTCACCTCCTCCATCCCTCTTTCACCTCCTCCATCCCTCTTTCTCCTCCTCCATCCCTCTTTCACCTCCTCCATCCCTCTTTCTCCTCCTCCATCCCTCTTTCTCCTCCTCCATCCCTCTTTCTCCTCCTCCATCCCTCTTTCTCCTCCTCCATCCCTCTTTCTCCTCCTCCATCCCTCTTTCTCCTCCTCCATCCCTCTTTCTCCTCCTCCATCCCTCTTTCTCCTCCTCCATCCCTCTTTCTCCTCCTCCATCCCTCTTTCTCCTCCTCCATCCCTCTTTCTCCTCCTCCATCCCTCTTTCTCCTCCTCCATCCCTCTTTCTCCTCCTCCATCCCTCTTTCACCTCCTCCATCCCTCTTTCACCTCCTCCATCCCTCTTTCTCCTCCTCCATCTCTCTTTCTCCTCCTCCATCCCTCTTTCTCCTCCTCCATCCCTCTTTCTCCTCCTCCATCCCTCTTTCTCCTCCTCCATCCCTCTTTCTCCTCTTCCATCCCTCTTTCTCCTCCTCCATCCCTCTTTCTCCTCCTCCATCCCTCTTTCTCCTCCTCCATCCCTCTTTCTCCTCCTCC
The DNA here is from genome assembly GCF_964187855.1 of Myxine glutinosa. Taxonomy (NCBI): domain Eukaryota; kingdom Metazoa; phylum Chordata; class Myxini; order Myxiniformes; family Myxinidae; genus Myxine; species Myxine glutinosa. The sequence continues at coordinate 19,898,824 of NC_136265.1, forward strand.
ATCCCTCTTTCTCCTCCTCCATCCCTCTTTCTCCTCCTCCATCCCTCTTTCTCCTCCTCCATCCCTCTTTCTCCTCCTCCATCCCTCTTTCTCCTCCTCCATCCCTCTTTCTCCTCCTCCATCCCTCTTTCTCCTCCTCCATCCCTCTTTCTCCTCCTCCATCCCTCTTTCTCCTCCTCCATCCCTCTTTCTCCTCCTCCATCCCTCTTTCTCCTCCTCCATCCCTCTTTCTCCTCCTCCATCCCTCTTTCTCCTCCTCCATCCCTCTTTCTCCTCCTCCATCCCTCTTTCTCCTCCTCCATCCCTCTTTCTCCTCCTCCATCCCTCTTTCTCCTCCTCCATCCCTCTTTCTCCTCCTCCATCCCTCTTTCTCCTCCTCCATCCCTCTTTCTCCTCCTCCATCCCTCTTTCTCCTCCTCCATCCCTCTTTCTCCTCCTCCATCCCTCTTTCTCCTCCTCCATCCCTCTTTCACCTCCTCCATCCCTCTTTCACCTCCTCCATCCCTCTTTCTCCTCCTCCATCCCTCTTTCTCCTCCTCCATCCCTCTTTCTCCTCCTCCATCCCTCTTTCTCCTCCTCCATCCCTCTTTCTCCTCCTCCATCCTCTTTCTCCTCCTCCATCCCTCTTTCTCCTCCTCCATCCCTCTTTCTCCTCCTCCATCCCTCTTTCTCCTCCTCCATCCCTCTTTCTCCTCCTCCATCCCTCTTTCTCCTCCTCCATCCCTCTTTCTCCTCCTCCATCCCTCTTTCTCCTCCTCCATCCCTCTTTCTCCTCCTCCATCCCTCTTTCTCCTCCTCCATCCCTCTTTCTCCTCCTCCATCCCTCTTTCTCCTCCTCCATCCCTCTTTCTCCTCCTCCATCCCTCTTTCTCCTCCTCCATCCCTCTTTCTCCTCCTCCATCCCTCTTTCTCCTCCTCCATCCCTCTTTCTCCTCCTCCATCCCTCTTTCTCCTCCTCCATCCCTCTTTCTCCTCCTCCATCCCTCTTTCTCCTCCTCCATCCCTCTTTCTCCTCCTCCATCCCTCTTTCTCCACCTCCATCCCTCTTTCTCCTCCTCCATCCCTCTTTCTCCTCCTCCACCCCTCTTTCTCCTCCTCCACCCCTCTTTCTCCTCCTCCACCCCTCTTTCTCCTCCTCCACCCCTCTTTCTCCTCCTCCACCCCTCTTTCTCCTCCTCCACCCCTCTTTCTCCTCCTCCACCCCTCTTTCTCCTCCTCCACCCCTCTTTCTCCTCCTCCACCCCTCTTTCTCCTCCTCCACCCCTCTTTCTCCTCCTCCACCCCTCTTTCTCCTCCTCCACCCCTCTTTCTCCTCCTCCACCCCTCTTTCTCCTCCTCCACCCCTCTTTCTCCTCCTCCACCCCTCTTTCTCTTCCTCCACCCCTCTTTCTCCTCCTCCACCCCTCTTTCTCCTCCTCCACCCCTCTTTCTCCTCCTCCACCCCTCTTTCTCCTCCTCCATCCCTCTTTCTCCTCCTCCATCCCTCTTTCTCCTCCTCCATCCCTCTTTCTCCTCCTCCATCCCTCTTTCTCCTCCTCCATCCCTCTTTCTCCTCCTCCATCCCTCTTTCTCCTCCTCCATCCCTCTTTCTCCTCCTCCATCCCTCTTTCTCCTCCTCCATCCCTCTTTCTCCTCCTCCATCCCTCTTTCTCCTCCTCCATCCCTCTTTCTCCTCCTCCATCCCTCTTTCTCCTCCTCCATCCCTCTTTCTCCTCCTCCATCCCTCTTTCTCCTCCTCCATCCCTCTTTCTCCTCCTCCATCCCTCTTTCTCCTCCTCCATCCCTCTTTCTCCTCCTCCATCCCTCTTTCTCCTCCTCCATCCCTCTTTCTCCTCCTCCATCCCTCTTTCTCCTCCTCCATCCCTCTTTCTCCTCCTCCATCCCTCTTTCTCCTCCTCCATCCCTCTTTCTCCTTCTCCATCCCTCTTTCTCCATCCCTCCTCCCACTCATCCATCCTTCCTTCGAGATTATCCATCCCTCCTCATCCATCCATCCCTCCAACCATTGATCATGGAAAAGACAGTCTGTGAATGTGTGCAATATGTGTATCTGAGCTATGGTTCCCACATGTATTCCACTCTGGGTAATGTGGATTTAATTGATCGATGATGATTATATTGAACCATCCATCATGTTTTATGTTTGGGTTGTATACCACAGTACAAAATTAATTAGTGGGTTTCTATTTATTATGTATGTAGATCTGGTGCGTTTTGCCACTCCTTCCATACCCTCATGGTGATTCTCAAGTTAACTTAAATTGCCAGGAAGTATATGAGAGTAAATCTGCATTTCTAATTACGCCATTTTTGCCTAATGCTCGCTTCAAGGCCTTAAACGTACTCTTAAACATGCTCTCATATACAAGTAAAAATTTGAGAATTTGTGCTTATATAAAATGTTGGAAGCATTTCGTGTTAAAAGTGGTTAAACAAGTTTTTTAGGATAATTCGAGGGTGCTGAATTCAAAAATGCTGTTTAACCGGTTCAATTTTGGAGTCTTAACCTTCAAATTGTAAAAAACAAAATGCCCGCTGTCGTGAAAATCAAACTCAGACACGACTTGTACCTTGGTGTGGTAGAATAAATCTTTATACTATGTAACTAGTTATGAGATTGGTGAGTGAACCAATAGGTGGTCGTAAGAATGTTAGGAATGTATCTCGCTCTGTTAAAGCTGGGAGTCCATTGTCCACCTCCTGTACAGCCCTGGGCTAGAGCACCCTCCTACTGTGTAAATGGAACTCACAGCAGGAGGGGAGCGAGTTGGTGCCAGCAGGGCGATTGTGGATGACCAAGGAGCTTCAGCACACGGAGGATTAACTTTTAGCGCACAGGGGATTAACTCCAATTTATCCATATAAACCAGAGCAAACTTTGAGTCAACACACTTGTCCTCAGAAGCCCTGCCCGATGGAATGAACGAGTACGGCGCTGCGGAGGAACATCGGCTGAGAAAGAGGGACTATGCGGATAGAGTTATCTGGTCCATTGAGTTAACGGTAGTTATTAGTATTTGAATGAAGTGAACAACTAGTTAATAAAGTCATGACCTTTTGTAAAACCTGTTTCCGATCATTGGAGTCTTGAGTCCCAAACCACTTCCACGACACTTGGGTAGGTTTAATATCATTTAGATCTGTGGTCACATCCTGTAAAATACATTCATGCAAGAGACATCAGAATCGGAGTATTACATGGGCAATCGAAGTATTACAGTATCAATAGGCAAAACAAAACAAGCGCAGCATATAGGGGCGTACATACCATTCAAACTACAGGACTATATGTCGCAGTAAGTGTCGCTGGAGTGTCCTTGCGCCGCGGTTGTCCCGGGTCTTATAGACGCCCCTTTTAGAGGGATAAGCGAGCACTCCCGGGTTCACCTTCAGTATAATTTCACTACATTCTCCCCGCCATTAAAACTATACTGCTGCTAGGCAGGTCGCAAGCAAGCGTCAGCAATAATCGAATGGGGTACGTCAATCCACGTCAGTCGGTCCACCCGTAGCGGTCGGGGCGGCGAACTACCCTGCCAGTTCGTGTTCGGAGACTACCGGGTACGGCGTCCCCAAGCCCGGAGTCCCCCGCGTCGGAATAGCTGCCGGAGGTGGGTGTCGGAGGGGGCACCCCAGGGCCATCAGGCAAGGGAGTAGGCGACGACGGAAGCGACAGCAGTAGTTCCATAGAGGAAGCTTCGGTAGAGTCCTTAGACTCGTAGATTGGTTCGTCAATATCCCTGTCGTCCCCGCAAGGGGCGAGATGGCGTACGGAGACAGTAGACTCGTGTCCGTCAGCCGTTATCACACGAGCATGCTCGGGATTAGCCTGGAGTACCCGCACCTTATCAACAAGGGGGTCGTACTTGCTAGCGCGAACCGCTCGTTTGAGATAGGCCGGCCCCGGCTCAGCGAGCCAGCTGGGTAAAGATTGGATACTACCCGAGCTTCTAGGGTGGTGGAACAGTCTTTCACGAGGAGTCTGGTTGGTGGCGGTCCATAGGAGATAGTCCAGTAATAATGTGACTTGACCTCACACTAATTGCAACAGAAGCAAACAACTGATTTGTGTATCCTCAATATGTCCTGAATGAGGAAAAAAAAGTGTTAAGGAATTGCATGGGTGGAAAGTTTTGAAAAATGCATAAATATGATCCTACCCAAAAACCGATTTTTCGCCCTTTCTGCTAAATTTGACTATGCTGTATTTTTTTTCCTTGAAGCAAAAAAAACACATAGAGTATCAGTGATGAGAATTTATTGTGATCACATCATCACATAACTGATCAACTGTTGATCAAACGATTGAACCAATTAAATATGTGTACAGAATACATATAACACTACACAATGTCATCATCGTCGTCACAGGGCATCTGTATTGAGTTAGTGCAGCTGGATCCCCTGCAGTTTCCACATGCCGGAGTGCACTCGATATTGTTCTTTTTGCATGTGTATCTCGGGGTGCTGCAGTCAGCCTGGCAGTTGCACTTGATGACCCGCAGAAGCTTTTCAGGAGCAGGGGGTAGGGTTGTCTGAACTGGCACAAACCCCTCGACACACTTCTGCCATCCCCACTCTGTAGGACGAGGTCCATCTGTAAGATAAGACAGGGAATTTGGTTTTGTCACAGCAGCAATGATACAGAAGGTAGTGAAAATAATACACAAGATACACAGAACATCACAGTAATTGAACTTAATATATTAACTGAAATTAATATACTAAAATACAAGAATAAACATAGCAGCAATCAGGGCACACAGTAAAATGTAAATGTACCAGATGTAGATCCCTTCCATTCTTGTACTTGCAAGTAGACACGCAGGCTGTGAAACTTTGCTGCTCCTGATGTTGGTGGTAAGACCTGTGGCTGAACGTAAGTAGAGCTAGATGCCACCTTCTCACAGAACCGATGATATCGGAGGGAGTCCAGGGTGTCAGTTGATGTTCCATTGTAGAGAATCACCATCGCTTTCTCTCCTGCTTCTGCCACATCATCTGTAGAGGCTGAATGTGCATAGAACACCTCGGCTTGCTCTCGGAATATGTCGCTTTCTTTGAATTTCTTGAGGGAAGCTCCCTTCCCGATCCCGTGGAGGCGAGATGTAGTGTCACATCCAAGAACTGCATGTAAGAACAAGATGTGCTTACATATGTCTGGGCCAAGTAGTTGTTTTGTAGCCTTGATGTTCCAAATGCGAGGCTTCTTTGTTGTCTTCCTTGACTCAGAACAAAAGAACAGGTCATGGGAGTCCAGGCTTGCATGGTAGCAGAGAAGGACTAAGAGGTCTGTATCATCCCCCATTAGCACAGTATTGTTGGTGGTAGCACACTGCACAGCTTTCTGCACAATCAGCAGGTCAGCATCTCCTGAGGCATGGCATGTCTCACAGTTTGCCTTCTGCAGTTCTTCACTTAACATGGAAAGAAATTGCTGCTTGTTCTGCCTGTTGGCCAGGAACTGTTCCTTCTGCATTGTGACAATCATGTCGGCTGTAAATGTCACAGTGGCACCAATCTTCCCTTTTGACCGTCTGTGGTGTCATGTCCTTTGTGTTGTTACTTTCATACCCATCAAACACCACTACAGCCTTGCCATACTTCTTCGTTACATACTCCGTATACTGGTGGCATATGTCTTTATAAGTAGATCCATGGGACCATGGGATGCGTTGAAGAAGTGCTCCACCATCCAAGACATACTGGCAGCCATCAACTACATTATCTGCTGGAACATGAGGCCCGATAAGACCCCAGATGGCGTCGGCGAGGGCTGGCTTCTTTGCTTCTCGAAGCAGTAGAGAGGAATCAAATAGGGCTGGGGGATAGCTACATAGCTCATATTTGAGGGCTGACTCAAGTTCATCACTGTTCTGTGCCACTATGACCAGTCTCTGGAAGAGAAGCTGTGGATCAACTTGAATTTGATCTCCATCGATCCTTACAGAAGACTTCATGCCGAGAGTGACAGCTTGATCCTTCCTCTTGAAGGTGAACTCAGCAGGTGTTAGTCCATCCATGGACTTCAGTATCGCAGTGCCAACGGACTGTGCTGTATCAACGTTGACGGTGGAAAGGGCATTCTCCCCAGTGGCAATATTCCGGAAACTAGGGTCATTGCTGAATGGATTGTGCTCCTGTAGATAACTGAGAACTGTCAGTGTGTCCTTCCAGTCACGGGATTGCCTTGCTTTGGTCATGTCTTTGTTCTGCTCTCCAGTGTTGTAGTTGACCCCCGTGAGTCCCTCCATTGCCTGGTTTACTTCTGCACAGGCGGGCATCGATAGCAGCCACAACAGACGCTGTTGCTCCGTCATCCCTCGCCCTCGTGTGAGCCCACCACTGGTTTTTAAACTTCTCATCAGAACCTGCTCAATGACCAGGTCAGGTGAGAGACCTGCCCATAGGCGATCGCTTTGCTGAATCACGTGGAACCCTTCCTCGAAACGTTGTTGGACTTCTGGGTGTTCAGTCTTGAGGTTGTGCATCTGCTGAAGGTACACCCTGGCAGATTTGGTGTAAAGATTGTGTCCTGGTGCTGCCAGATAGGGTAGCATGTCCTGGATAGCCTGCAGATGTAAGGCCCAGTTTCCAGTGCGTTCTGCACTGATGTATTTTCGTAGGATGTCCAGCATGTCCATGTACTGAACCCAGAGAGCTGAAGTTCTAGAGGACTTCTTGGTGGACTCGATGTGCTTTTGAAGGCGGTCTTTGATTCTCACTAGAACTTCAGACTGACAAACTTCTTCAGCAGATATAGCCCCATTTATCAGCTTCTCATAGATCTTATAAGCTCCCTCCAGGTCCGCATCTCTGCTTCCATCTGTTATCTGATGATCCGGTGGCCTTGCAGCTGCAGCTGCTTCGGCTGACTCTGACTCTCCATCCTTACTGTTGTCTGGAGTTCCAGATTGCTGTGGTAGATGGAAATCGAACACGTTTGATAGCATCAGTGCATTGAGGGCTGCATCAACAATTGAGTGTGCACGAACTGCTCACGCAACAGCTTTGCCACACATCATGTGGATTACTGCATTTGGGGCATAGATCAACTCCAGCAGTTCTTGTAGCCCAGATGAGGCCATCAAGTGTCCGATGCAACCGAGGAAGCTCATTTCTGCATGGAAGCCACCCAAACGCAAGACTATTCGTCTCAGATCACTTTCCATTGGCTCAGAGTTGATAATCATGAGAGCCTTCCATCAGAGTGGCTGATCAAACGTGATTATTGGGGTGACATTGTGGCATCGTGCATGCTCACTAACAAATGTCAGGGTCGAGAATATGCATGTGCTATCACTGGGATTCAGATCGATCATCGGCAGAAGCATAACAGTTGCTTTGCCAGGGTGGTCACCATAATGCACGAACTGCATCATTCCTGACCATGCAGGTCTGGGAGACCCAAAGAGGACGGATGCTTTCCACAGGACATCAAGATTTTCACAGCTGTTCTGGACCTGAAGGTTGACAAGCTTCTGGTAGGTCTCAGTGCCATCAAATTGTGCCTTTCGTCTTTGTGGTACCGTACTTGTACCCTTCCAACCATTGCCACATCCAAGGAAGTAGCCTTGATCCTGGGGATTGGCTGCCTTGATCTAATTCCAGGGGTTATGGCTGCAATCATTCCTATACCATGGAATGTACCAAGGCCATCAAGCGTGCGGATGTTATGGTCGACATTGTCAGCTACATATTGGACAAACTCTGTCGATAGGTCAGGAATGTTTGTTCCATGGAATTTGGCTGCATTTCGTTCAAACTGGTGCACCTCCTGGTATGCGCAACAAAACCCAAGGTGATGAGTATCTATGAGGAACCGCGATGCAAAGTGGTGATATAGTTGCACGCCCACCCCAAACTGAAGCGGTGCTAACATGACTCTTGGTCTAGTTGCCTGCATCATTGCTTGTCCAATTGCCGCCACTTTGGCTTGAGTTTTGGTCCCGGCAAATAGTTCTTCCAGGAGCACGCGAAGACTATCTGGAAGAAATCTGACGCCAGCCTCTTGCGATTCTATGTCATCAAGAGCTGGGTAAGACTCATAGGATAACCCAATGTCTTTGATATCTTGTTTGATGAGCTTTGCAGCTGCCTGCACAAGCTTGATCTTCTCTTGATCTTCTGTGTTTGTTTGTTTCTGCTGTGTCTCATAGTAGTCTTGCAGCACCACCCTGGCTGTTGTCCTGATGGTAACCACGTTTGGTTTCCCATTGATCTCGGTGTATATTATCTTCTCACCGAAGTGTTTTTGCAGACTCCTCTTCATATGGGTGTAACCGTATGGTTCATGTTCACTGTGTGCAAGCTTCTGCTGCATGAGGTCAATTAGATCATTTATGGTGATCTGCTCGTCATCATTTTCTTCTATATACTTCACAACCTCCAAGAATGCTGCTGTCCTCTCATCAACGACAGGCCGACCAGCCTTCCTCCTCTTGGAGTCTTCTGTGTTTGTCTGATACGCTACTGGTATCTGCTTGTATGTGCGAAAATTCACACTGTAAGTCTGGTGGTAGACTGCATCTGCTGCATGTAGGTCATGCATATGCAGAATCCATGCCTTCACAGTCTGACCAGTCATCACCTCGTGCACGACATGTTGCCAAAAGCGTGTCCTTGAATTCAATTGTCCTGACTTGGAAAACACTGACTGACTTCACTTGGCTTCTTTCTCTTTTTTCCAAACTGAGCTGGTGTGCCACAAAACAGGCAATCAGTACTGTAAGAGAACCTCCCTGTAGTCGATCTTAGTGTAGGACTCTCACTGCTTGTACTTGTTTGACTCTTGTTGCCTGGTGTCCTTGGCTATCTGTTGTGGATTAAAGTATGTCCAGCGACAGTCTTTGTGTATCTTATCACCAGGTACAGCATGAATATTGTCTCCCCTTTTTTTACTGGCCTGGTTGATAGATGAACTTCCCTTCTCTCCAAGTGTTGATACTGACGACCCTCCTCTGTCCACAGACTGCTTGCAAATGACACACTGTTCATATGCCTCCATTTCCTGAAAGTGGAAAAAAAATACACACGGTTGAAAACGTGCATGTTTGGAACTGGATCCTAGTCGGGGATGTGCAGAGGATGTTAGAAGGTTCATAACTCAGAAAAGAGCACTGTAGTTGTGGCGTGCGCGGCGTGTTTAAACTAGTTAGCAGAATATGTACAATGTAACATAATGTAATAAATAGCTAGCTAACTATTATAGCTGGAGGAAATTATGGAAAACCCACCTGATGAGGTTAGTATAGCGTACACCGCGATCGATGACACCGGCACAAATGCATGCTCAGGATTGTCCACTCGGTGGACGGCTTGCTGTCGCCTTCGACTGTCCAATCAGCGGACGGCTTGCTGTCGCCTTCGACTGTCCAATCAGCGGACGCTATTATTATATAGATGTTTTTTTGCTTCAAGGAAAAAAATACAGCATAGACAAATCTAGCAGAAAGGGCTAAAAATCGGTTTTTGGGTAGGATCATATTTATGCATTTTTCAAAACTTTCCACCCATGCAATTCCTTAACACTTTTTTTTTCCTCATTCAGGACATATTGAGGATACACAAATCAGTTGAGTTTGCTTCTGTTGCAATTAGTGTGAGGTTGACCCCTTTTTTTGCGTAAAATGCCTGCACTAAGAGCCCGGATCGAGTTTAGAGCCGCAGGAAGCGACCACGCCCATTTATCGAGGCCTCGGCCGAGGGTCCTGAGGCTTAGCATGACGGCCCTCCATATAATCCCATTAAAGCGTTCGATCTGCCCATTCGCCTGGGGCCGGTACGGGGTGGTGTAGCTCGAAGCGACATTATTCTGGAGCAAGTAGCCCCTCACCTCCTGAGACGAACACCGCACCCCGATCGGTATGCACGTAGGCCGGATACCCAAACATAGAAAACAAATTCTGTAGGCACCGTATAACCGTGGCAGCCGACATATCCCCGCACGTATAAGCAAAGGGGAATCGCGAATACTCATCAACGATAGTGAGCAGATAACGAGAGTTACTCGACACCGGCAGCGGCCCCTTGAAGTCCATCGCCAAACGCTCCCACGGTCTAGTAGCCCTAACCAGCGTCCCCATAGGAGGGATGTAAAAACGCGGTTTGAGCTCCACACAGATGGTGCAATCACGGCAGATCCGGCGGATGTCCTCAATCGAGTACGGCAGATTACCACTGCGCACAAAATGCGCGAAACGCGCTACCCCGGGATGACGCATAGTGCCGTGTAAAGCGCGCAGCCCCTCCAAAGTGACAACCCCCGCGCAAGTGGCCGGCCTTGATAAGGCATCGGCGACCAGGTTATCCTTCCCCGGGCGGTATTTGATGGTGTAGCAGAAGTCGGTGAGTTCGATACGCCAGCGAGTGATTTTCTCATTCTTAATGCGTTGAGCATGTAAGGTGTCGTACATGAATGCAACGCTTTGTTGGTCCGTGACGATTTGGAAACGCCACCCGAGCAGGTACGGCCGCCATCGCCGAATCGATTCAACGATCGCGTATGCTTCCTTTTCAACAGACGAATGCCTCCGCTCAGCGGAGGTGAGAGTCCGCGAAAAGAAAGCCACAGGGCGTCCCCCTTGGGAGAGAGTCGCCGCGATCGCATGATCCGAGGCATCACTTTCCAAGACGAAAGATGCACTCTCGTCAATTGTCGCTACAGCGGCGCCCGCGATGTCGGCTTTAAGGCCCTCGATGGCGGCTGGGCCCATGGGGAACGTGTCGCAGGCCACGAGGGGGCGGAGCTTCACGGAGAAATTTTGCACCCACTTCGAATAGTGGGCGAACAGCCCGAGAGCGCGTTTCAGTGAAACCCGATCGCTAGGGCGGAGCCATATCGAGCAAAGGTCGCAGACGCTCCTTATCCGGAGAGACAGAGCCATGGGTCACGGTGTACCCCAGAAGATCTACCGTGCGTAGAGAGTAACGACACTTAGCCTCATTCATGGTTAGGCGATATTTCTGCGCGACCTCGAGGAAGCGTTTCAGATTAGCGTCGTGATGCCCCTGGTCATACCCACAAACCGTAAGATTGTCCAGATAGACAAAGACATCGGTCAAGTTCTCCTTCATAACGAGGTCATCCCTAGCCCTCTGAAAACAAGCGACCCCGTTAGTTACCCCAAAAGGGAGTCGAGTGAACTGGTACAACCGTTGACCCGATTCAAAGGCTGTATAGACGCGATCAGCCCTAGAGATGGGGACCTGATGATATGCACTACGCAGATCGAGAGTGCTGTAAACAGAGTACAGGGCCACCTGGCGTACCAGTGCATCCATCCCCGGTAGGGGGTAGGCATCCAGCTGTGTAAAACGATTAATCGTCTGTGAGTAGTCGATTACCATGCTTCGGCGATGGGCCTCACTTCGCACTACTAAGACTTGGGCCCACCACGGCGACCGACTGGGTTCTATAATACCGTCCTTTAAGAGCTGGGCCGTTTCTTCCGCAATGAATTGCGCGTCTGCGCGAGAGTAGCGCCGCGATTTTACGGCTACAGGGGTACAATCAGTGGTCAGGTTGGGGAACAGTGAGAGAGGCTCCACGTCCATCTGAGCGAGGGCGCACACAGCAAGCGTGTCCGGCCCACCGAAGTCCATTTCCAAACGTCCATGTCGCTTAAGGAAATCGTGTCCTAACAGAACGTCGGCACATAACGCAGGTAATACCATGAGATACACGTCTGGGAACGTGCGGCCCTTTATCACAAGTTCCAGCCGACATGCCCCTTTTGTGCTCAGCCGAAGTCCTTGGGAGGCCATGAAGATCCGTCGTGTAGTCCCAAGAACCGGCCACCCTTGTTTATGCACTAGTCGTTGATCGATAAAACTATCCGTAGACCCCGTGTCGATCAAGGCTTGCGCAAAAACGCCCGCGACCTTGAGCGGAATGATGGCCTGCGCAAGGCCGGAAGACCCGGCAGGTATTGTGCCGTCCGCGCGAGAAGTTCGCCTCTCGCGGGTGGATCCCACTCCGGCTGCAGTTTTCCGGTCGTTCGGGCAGCCCGGGGCATAGTTGGCAGCATGTAAATCGTAAAAACCACTGTCAGAGGACGTTCCCACGCCGGCTGCAGTTTGCCGGTCGTTCGGGTAACCCGTGGAGGATCCTCGTGACAAGCGCATAGTTGGCTCACTGCCATCTGCGGTTTCATATGCAGGAGTGAGTGCGTGTAATTCGTAAAAGCCGCCGTCAGATGGCGCTCGAGTCACGCGCAGCGTTCGCTGCGAATCCAGAGGAGTTTCCAAAGCAGTACGGCGTTGCTTGTTTGAGGTGGGCGTCCGGACGCCAGCCAAGGCCGATCGCGACGCGGCAGGTCATGGTCGCGCCGGTTGTTTAGGCGGCCCGATGTCCCCCATCAAGGTCGAGCGTGCAGCCAGGGGCCCGCGAGGAGGGGAGACGCTGATCGAGGCCGGGCGGGGCGCTCCGCTCGGTGCGCCGTCCGTTGGCTCTGCGATGAGCCCATTCAAGGCCGCGCGGGCTCGCGTACGTCGTGCGGACTTTTTGCAGACCTTCGCGAAATGGCCCTTGGTGGAGCACAGATGGCATATTGCCTCCCGAGCCGGGCATTCTACTCGGGGGTGCTGCCGATTCCCACAAAAATAACACTTTTTTTTTTTTTGTGTACACAAGATCGAGGCTCGTGAAAGAGCTAATATTAATCACACAAAAAGACAAACCGACGCACAAAAAACAAGGGGAGCGGCAGACAAGATGGGGAGAGAGGGGGAAGGACACAAAAGAGAGGGGGAAGAGGGGGAAGGACACAAACACAACATTTGAGAGCAGGGACATCGGGAGGACTTGGGGGGAGGTGGGAGAGGAATAAAACATATGAACACTGCAAGGACTCTGGGGTGAATTACCGGGGGTAGAAAAGATCAAGGTTTTTGATGGGGGAAGATAAGAGATGGTGGTGAACAGCTGTTTTAAAGACCTGGAGGGAGGAGTGGGATTGAAGGGAGTGGGGGAGTTTGTTCCAGAGGCGGGAGAAAAGGGGAATGAAAGAGTGAAGGTGAGCAGAGAGCCTAGACTTTGGCAGTTTAACCATAAGAGGGTTGCAGGCAGATCTTGTGCGACCTGAAGGAATATTGGGGGGACAGAGCACAGAGAGCTGGGGGAGCAAGGCTGGAGAGGCGTCGGTAGAAGACAAAGACCACCAACCTGCCTGCGGTGAGTGAGTGAAAGGCCCTCGGTGTTGACTACATCGCAGGAGATTCCAATGATTCTGAAAGCTTTGGCCTCAACAGCGTGAAGCCGAGCAAGGTGTGAGGCAGGAGCAACAGCCCAGAGGGGGGAACAGTATTCCATTGAGCTGCGGATGAAAACCTTGTATGTGGTGAGGAGCTCAGGTGTGCCAAGGAAGGACTTCACACGACAGAGGATGCCCAGTCGGCGACTGGCTTTGGAGGCCAGCTTGGAAATGTGGTTTTCCCAAGAAAGATCATGGCAGATAGTGAGACCCAAAAGCTTGAGCGACAGAACTTCTTGGAGAGGATTGTTGAGAAAGTAGATGGGAGGGTTGTCCAGTCGGTCCTTTCGGAGAGACATTGTAAGAGTGTGAGATTTGTCAGGATTGAAAGACATGTTCCATTTGTTTGACCAGTCTGTGATTTTGTCCAGGTCTGCAGAGAGTGAGGAGGCTGCAGACTGCCGATCTGAGGGATGAGGAATGGAGCGACAGAGTAGAGTCGTCAGCAAAGAGATAGAGAGGATTTTCAAGAGAGTCAGAGAGATCATTGATGAAGACCAGAAAAAGCACAGGGCCCAGAACACTACCTTGGGGAACTCCAGCCTGAACAGGAAGAGGAGATGAGAGAAACCCATTCAGGGCCACACGTTGACTACGACCAGAGAGGAAGTCCGCCAGCCATGCGTGGAGATTTCCATGGATACCAAAGGAGGAGAGTTTGGTGAGCAGAGCAGGGTGCCAGACCGTATCGAAGGCACGTGAAATGTCAAGGGAGACAGCTCTAATTTCCTGTTTGGTGTTGAGGACCTCCATCCATTGTTGAGAAAGCAGAAGCAGCATGTCCAGAGTAGAGTGACCAGGTCTGAAACCAAATTGATGATCAGAGATCAAGCCATTGGAGAAGAGGAAAGATTTAATATCTGAAGCAATGATGGATTCCATGACTTTGCTGATAATTGGGAGAAGGCTGATTGGTCTGTAGTTGCTGGGATGTGTTTTTGCACCTTTTTTGTGCAAACCAGTGATGTTGGCTGATTTCCAAGCAGATGGCAGATGACCTTGAGCAAAAGAGGGTGAAGAGAACAGAAAGAGGGAGTGAAAGAGCAGAAGAACATGATTTTAGGACCCGTGGGCTGATGCCGTCAGGACCAGTTGCAGAATCAGAGTCGAGGGTTGACAGAAACTTTTCCACCTTGTCAGGAGGAAAGGACGCAGAGTCCAGGAGCAGCTGGGTACGACTGGGTACGGTGGGTACAGAGAGGGATGGGTTTGGGACACAAGATTTAGAGGCAAACACAGAGTTGAGGCATTCAGCTTTTTCACGTGCGGAGTCAGCCGTTAAGCCGTTTGAGGTGAGGGAGGGGATGGAGGGGGAACAAACACCAGAAACAGATTTGACCAGACGCCACCAGGATTTGGAAGAGGGAGACAGATAAGAGTTCGGTCTTGAGAATGGTGAGATATTGTTTCCTGGCTCTCCTGAGGGTGGACACACACTTGTTTCGGGCTTTGTGAAAGGAAATGAGATTTCCTTCCGTTGGATTTGCTTTCCAGGAGACGAAAGCAAGTTGTTTCAGGGCAACAGCCTCACCACAAGATTCCGTGTACCATGGACGGGAGGAATGGTATGACAACTGAAGACGAGATGGTATAAATCTGTGCATGAGAGAGAGCAATTTACTTTGAAAGAATTCCCAGGATGAGTTGATGTCAGAGGCGGTAGAGATGGGAGACCAGTCCAGATGATTGATGGCTGCTTGAAGACCGTGCCAGTTGGCCTGAGTGAAATGCCAGACTCGTCGACGCTGAGGAGGCTCTCTGAGAATGGTCAGAGAGATGTCCACTTTGACAAGCACATGATCAGATGAGCCGATTGGAGCAGAAGAAGAGCAGCAGACATTTTCAGGGAAGTTTGTCATAACCAAATCCAGAAGAGAAGATGCTCCGTTGACTGAGATCCGGGTCGGGAAATTGACAGATTGTGTCAGTCCCAGTGAGTCGCAGAAGTCCTTTGCTGAAGAGCCATGGCTGGTGAGAGAGGTACCCACACCCAGCCAACTGGCATGGTGACAATTGAAATCACCACATATGAGGAAGAGAGAGTTGGGATGGGTAGATAGAAGTTGGTCCATATTATCAGACGGTGAGATGTAGATGGAGTCATCGCTGTTTGGTGGACGGTACAACACACATATGAACAAAAGGTGGGAGCGAAGGGGAAGCCGTAGCCAAAGGTATTCCTGGGGGTGAGGTGGAGAGAGGGCAGTGGAGGGCGAGTGAGGAAGAGTTTTTTTAAAGATAGCAACCCCACCTCCAGGACGAGGCTCAGGTCTATCATACCGGAGGAGGGAGTAACCTGGGAGAGATACCAAGGCATCAGAGACATCATGAAGGAGGAAAGTTTCTGTTAAGCAGATCACATCTGGTTTGTCAGAAGCAACCTGTATGGAGAGGTCAGTCAAGTTTGAGCGAAGGCCCCGGATGTTTGAGGTCCATACCGTTAATGAAGAGGAAAGGGGATCATCGGGTCCAGAACGGGGAGGGGGGGGGGAGGGGTAGGGTAAGATGTGGAAGAGGAGGAAGAGGTAGGGAGAGCTGTTGAAGGTGCGTCAGATTTCAGAGATTTCAGAATAGCTTGGAGAAAGGGAAGAATGGGGCGGACAAAAGGTTTGATGGAGATTGGGTGAGGCACTGGTGTTATTTGAGGAGGGGGAAGAGCGAGGCAGAAGGTTTGGGGAGATGAAGGTGAAAGTTGGAAGGGGGAAGAAGCGGCGAGGATGCTTTGAGGAGGAGGGGTGAGAGGGGAGTCTAGGAGGGGAGGAGCGAGGGAGAGTCTCGGAGGGGATGGGTGTGGGGGGAGTTTAGGAGGGAGGGGAGGGAAGGGGCAAGGGGGGAGATTTGAAAGGGATGGGTGATGGGGAGGATTTGGAGGGGAGGGGTGAGATTGGATTTTGAAAAGTGTACGATTCATGGGAAACGAACATTTTTTGCAAAATGAGTTTGAGACCTTCGAGTCAAAAATACGTTTGAGGACACTGGAGGAGGGGTGGAGTTCTGGATATTTTAGGGAATGTAGAAAGGAGGAACTGTAAGAGATGGTATTATATATATTTTTTGGAATGAATAGATTTGGTGAGCAAGACGAAAGCATCCTTTTGTAGGAAAAGAAGAAAAGGGTGTTATAATATATGAGAGAAAATAGTTGTTCAGGGGAGAGATTATACATTTCTAACCGCGTGATCGCGAACGAAGAACGAACGAACAAAAAGAACAACAAATAAACGAATAAGACCTGGGAAAGAAATATTTTTTGGGGGGGGGGTTTTTTTTTTTGTGAGTACAGATATTAAACAAGGAGGTACGGGGTGAACGACTGGTACGAAACAGAGAACGAAAAATAATTTCAGCGCATTCGACGAATCGCTGAGAAAAACGAAACCACAAGGTCGGAGATGGTACGGTAGTCTAACCCTACGAGTACTAGGCCGCAGAATACTCGATATTAATTACCTATTGTTAGCATATACCTTGCAATCCTTTTGACTGCTGAGATCCCTTCTTCTTCTTTCGTGCATCATCAGATGGCCAGCTCAGTGTCGTGCAGCCATGCCCTCGTCTCTGGTCCTACGTCGAAGAGGCCGGCTTCTGAAGGTGGTTTGTATAGGGGGCAGGTGGTTTTGGGGAAGAAGACGACAGCCTCTCCAGGGCCTTCCCTACAAGTAACAAGAATTGTGAAACTAATGTCGCCACACAATCATCGAGCTGGCAGGCCAAGGTACAAGCCAAGGTCAAGACCAAGACCAAGGCATAGAACGTCCTTTTCAGGACGGGCGGCCATTCCGACCGTCGAAAACCAAGGCCTGTCAGTGCTCCAACTCAATGTCGAGGGCTGAGATCCCTTAGACCTTTGAAGTCCCTTTAAGTCCCCCAAGACCCTTAAAATCAGACCCAGAGGAACCAAAATAACCAGAAGACCTAAAGGACCCGAGAAGGACCCAAAAGGACCAATATACCCAAAGACCCAGAAGATGCAAAAGTCCCATAAGACCCATAACACACCAAGATCCTGGTAAAAAGTGGTCTTGAGGGTCTTGGGGGGGGGGGGGCAAGATCCAAGACCACTTTTACCTTTCAGACCTTTTTAATACTTCAGATACCTTCACATTCCTTCACCCTTCCAACCTTGTAAAACCTCCATGCTCGTTAAGTCCCTTTTGACCCTTGAGACCTTAACACCATTTAGACCCCTTAAACCCTTCCGGTACTACAGAACTTTAAAATACAAGAAAACAAACACGACATAAGAAAAACCGCAGCTTTTCGTGCTGTACTCCTCAAGGTAATCCACAGCAAGACAAAGAGGAAGTCAAATATTGTGCATATTTAAACATATCCATGGAAGAGCGACACTGATTGGTTCATCAGTCATGACATAATTGGTAATCTGAACACCCATTGGTTGACTCAGTCATCACTGTCCCTGGCTCTGATTGGCTGGAGTAGAGGTGAGCGCCATGACTCACCATTTACACCAATACATTGGAGGGAGGGGGTATGCACAGTTGTGGCCAAAAATATTGGCACCCTTGCACTTTTTTCAAATAATAATAATAATAATACATTTATTTTATATAGTGCTTTTCCAGAAGCCCAAAGGCGCTTTGACACAGTACAAAAAACAAGTGCAAAAAGACAAAAATCAATAGGTAAATAATCAAAGCAAAAGGAAGGAGAAGGAGAAGAGATAGTCAGGGGTTAAATGCTGTGGGTTAAATGTTGAATGCAGTGTTGAACAGGTGGGTCTTGAGTGATGTTTTGAATGTGGTGAGTGAGGAGGAGTCTCTGATGGTGTGAGGTAGTGAGTTCCAGAGGGTGGGAGTAGCGATGGAGAAGGCCCTGTCCCCCCAGGATCTGAATTTGGTCCGCATTGGGGGGGGGGGGTCAGGAGGTTGGTACCAGCAGAGCGGAGGTTGCGGGTGGGAGTGTGTCTGGAGAGGAGGTCAGTCAGGTAGGATGGGGCCAGGTTATGGAGGGCTTTGTAGGTCAAGAGGAGGATTTTGTACTGGATTCTCTGGGGGATGGGGAGCCAGTGAAGCTTGTAAAGGACGGGGGTGATGTGGTCATGGGTCCGGGAATGGGTGAGTAGACGGGCAGCGGTGTTCTGAATGTATTGGAGTTTATTGGTGATTATTGAGGGTGAACCATAGAGGAGGCTGTTGCAGTAGTCCAGACGGGAGGTGATGAAGGCGTGGATGAGGGTTTCTGCAGCCGTGGAGGAGAGGGATGGACGGAGACGGGCGATGTTTTTCAGGTGAAAGAAGGCTGTCTTTGTGATCTGTTTAGTGTATTTGTCGAAGGAGAGGGTTTGGTCAAAGATGATGCCAAGATTCCGGATGTGAGGGGAGGTGGATCCTGGGAAACCGTCGATGTTGAGGGCAAAGTTATGGGTGGATTTGGTGAGCGTTTTTGGGCCAATGATGATTATTTCAGATTTATCATAGTTAAGTTTGAGGAAGTTGATTTGAAGCCAGGATTTTATTTCAGTGATGCAGTTTGTCAGGATAGAGTGGGTGGCGGTGGAGATGAAAAGCTGGATGTCATCGGCGAAGCAGTGGAATTGGAGACCATGACGGCGGATTAAGTGACCAAGGGGGGACAGGTACAGAATGAAGAGGAGGGAGCCAAGAACTGAACCTTGGGGGACACCTTGGGGGAGGGGAGCAGTGGGGGATTTGCAGTTATTGATGGAAATGAACTGGCGTCTGTCAGAGGTATGATGTGATCCAAGAGAGGGCAGTGCCGGTAATGTTAAAGGTGGTTTCAAGTCGGGTGAGGAGGATGGTGTGATTGATGGTGTCAAAGGCGGCGCTGAGGTCGAGGAGGATGAGAATGTTGAGGTTGCCAACGTCAGAGGAGAGGAGAAGGTCTTTGGTGATTTTGAGGAGAGCAGTTTCAGTACTGTGGTTGGAGCGGAATCCGGATTGGAATGTTTCATGCAGGTTATTGGCAGAGAGGTGATGTT
Source organism: Myxine glutinosa (assembly GCF_964187855.1). Taxonomy (NCBI): domain Eukaryota; kingdom Metazoa; phylum Chordata; class Myxini; order Myxiniformes; family Myxinidae; genus Myxine; species Myxine glutinosa. Next base: position 19,918,039 of record NC_136265.1, read on the forward strand.
TGAGTTGAGTGGCTACAGCACGTTCCAAAACTTTTGACAGAAAGGGTAGGTTGGAGATGGGTCTGAAGTTGTTTAGGGTGTCAGGGTTGAGTCCAGGTTTTTTCAGAATGGGGGTAACAGCAGCAATTTTGAGGGATGGTGGGACGATGCCTGTAGAAAGGGAGGAGTTTATTGTTGCAGTGATAAGTGGAGAGAGAGAGCAGGAAGGGAGGCCTTGACAAAGCTGGAGGGGATGGGGTCAAGAGTGCAGGTGGCAGTTTTCATTCCTATGAGGAGTACAGAGAGATCAGTAGGGGAGACTGGGGAGAATTGAGACAGGGGTTGGCAGGATAAGGGGGGGGGCAGGTGGTTTGAGGTGGAGCAGGTGCGGTAGTGGTTAAGCTGTTGTAGATGTTGTCAATTTTGCATTGGAAGAATGAAAGGAAGGAGATGCAGTTGTCTACTGTGAATGACTGGATGGTGGTATTCAGGGGGCTGAGGAGTTTGTTTATTGTAGACAAGAGTGCTTTTGGGTTTCCAGAGCCAGATTGGATAATTTGAGAGTAGTAGGCGGAGCGGGCGCGGGAGAGCGCATCTTTGTAGTGCTGTAGGTGGTCCTTGTAGGCTTGGGAGTGAATTGTGAGACCTGTTTTATTGCGGAGTCTTTCAAGTTGGCGAGCACGAGTTTTCATCAGGCGGAGTTCAGGGGTAAACCAGGGAGCAGAATGGGTGAAAGAAACTGTTTTGGTTTTCATAGGCGCAAGCTGGTCAAGGCAGAAGGAGAGAGTGTGGTTGTAGAAGTCAGTGAGGTCAAAAGGGGTGTGGAGGTCAACGAAGGGAGAAGTAGACATTTTTTCAGAGAGGGTGGATGAGAATGAGGTAGGTGAAAGAGCTTTTAGCTTACGGAAGTTGATAGTGCGATAATGCCTTGGTGCTGGGGTGGGGATGTTGATGGTCATAGTGATGGCTAAGTGGTCAGAGAGGGTGAGGTCGGAACCAGAGAGATGATGCAAAATTAATCCAGTAGAGCAGACAAGGTCCAGAATGTGACCACGGTTATGGGTAGGAAAGTTGACTTGTTGAGTGAGGTTAAAGCAGGTGAGTAAATCAGTGAAGTCAGTGGAGTCCATGTGGATATTGAAATCACCGAAGAGGAGGATTGAGGGGGAGAGGGAACAGAGCTGGGTCAGAAAGTAGGAGAAGTCAGACAGGAATGATGGGTGTGGTTTGGTAGGGCGGTAGACGACAGCCATGACTGACTGTGTGTGACCAGAGAGTTTAAAAGCCAGGTGTTCAAATGATGGAGCAGATGAGATGGAGATGAGGCTGGTCTTGATGTCCTGTCGGTGTATTACGGCAATTCCACCACCTCGGCCCTCCGAGCGTGGTTTATTGATGTATGAATATCCATTGGGTGTAGTGAGGTTGAGTGAGAAGTAGTCCAGTGGTTGTTGCCAGGTTTCAGTGAGACAGAGAAAGTCCAGTTTATTATCCAGAATGTAGTCGTTCAGGATGAGGCTTTTGTTGTTGAGGGACCGGGTATTGAACAGGGTGAGCTTGATGTTGCTTTGTACGGTGGGGATGAACTCAGGTGATTTAGCCAGGGTTTGCAGACAGGAGGTGCGATCGTGTGCGTTGCTGTGACCAGGTGCGCTGGGACGATGAGTCCCAGTCCAGAATAATGCACCATTTCTTCCAGAAAATTGTTGAAATAAAAAATATTTTGGTATCCACAAATGTATTTCTTTGGTTTGCAGTGGGAAAAAACAAAAAAGCTGAAAAAATTACTAAATCTTAGCTTATTCCACACAGAAATCCTAAAATGGCCCGGACAATATTATTGGCACCTTTAGGAAGTTGTTCGAAAGAACTAGATTTCAAGCAGGTGATTGTCCTTTACTTTGGAATTGAACTCCTGTGGTGAGTTGCAGGTGCCTTTTATATAAAAAAATCACTCATTAACCGAGTTTGAATGGAGAAAAGGAGTCATTCTGCTGTTTTGTGTCACGCTGTGCACCACAATGAGCATGGAGAAAATATAGAAAACCAGAGAATTGTCTGAGAAGGTCAGACACAAGATTGTAGCCAAGCATGGACAATGTCAAGCCTACAAGTCCATTTCCAGAGACCTTGATGTTCCTGTGTCCACCATACGCAATGTTATCAGGAAGTTTAAGGCCCATGGCACTGTAGCCAACCTCCCTGGACGTGGCCGCAAGAGAAAACTTCATCGAAGATTGCAGCTGAGGATTGTTTGAATGGTGGAGAAAGCACCTCAATCAATTGCCAAACAGATTCAAGCTGAGCTGACCTTCAGACACAAGATACGACAGTTTCAACTCACACCATCCGTCGCCAACTCAATGAAAGGGGGTTCTATGGTAGGAGACCCAAGAGGACCCCACTGCTGAAAAAGCCCAACTCGAGTTTTCTAAAACACACCTGAACAAGCCAAATTCCTTCTGGGAGAATGTCTTGTGGACAGATGAGACCAAATTAGAGCTTTTTGGTAAAGCACATCATCTCCATGTTTACAGAAAACAGAATGAAGCCTTCAAAGAAAAGAACACCTTCCCTACAGTCAAACATGGAGGAGGTTCAGTGATGTTTTGGGGGTGCTGTGCTGCCTCTGGCACCGGGTACCTTGAATGTGTGCATGGCATCATGAAATCAGGAGATTATCAAGGCATTTTGGAGCGCAATGTTCAACCCAGTGTCTGAAAGCTGGGTCTCTGTCGAAGGTCATGGGTCTTGCAACAGGACAATGACCCCAAACACACTTCAAAAAGCACCCAGGAATGGTTCAAGACAAAACACTGGACTGTTCTGAAATGGCCAGCATTGAGTCCAGATCTAAATCCCATTGAACACCTGTGGGGAGATCTGAAAACAGCAGTTGGGAGAAGGACCCTTCAAATCTGGGAGAACTGGAGCAGTTTGCACAAGAAGAGTGGGACAAACTGCCGGTGGAGAGGTGGAGGAAGCTCATTCTTGGCTATCGGAAGTGCTTGACTGCAGTTATTTTGTCCAAAGTCTGTGCTACCAAATATTAAGTCTCGGGTGTCAATAATTTTGTCAATGCCATTTCTTTTTAGTTTCTGATTTAAAAGGAAATATTAAGTTGTGAATCAAAAACAAAGGTTCTGTAATATTAACAGTGAAATAAATAATTGTGGAGACCAAATACTTTTGTCAATTTCAACATATTTTTGGGGAAAATTGTGAGTTATTTGAAAGAAAGTGCAAGGGTGCCAATATTTTTGGCCATGACTGTATGTATGTAGGTATATATACATATACGTATTGTTGGAATATATTGCTAAGGTTTTGAGATTGGCACATATTGATCATTAAGGGTTAACGGGTTGTCCCCCATAGTTTGTCCACAAGCTACACGTGGGCCACCTTAGAGTATTAGTTATGTCATAGTATGTGTAAGAATAGGCCATTTCCCCTAGTAATACCTGCGTTGTGTAAAGCCATGAGTTTAGGTCCTTTCATTTTGCGTCCACCCTCCAATCCCACCTCCATGGGCATAATTGATCCCGCGCCCCATTTGGCTGATCCCTCAATTTGTTACGCTTTGGCTGCCCGCAGCATTTTGTAACGCTTTGGTTGCCAGCAGCATTTGCTGCCCTTTGTTCGCTCGCTAGTCGAGTAACACGAGGTAGGGCTGAGAAGAGGGAGGACCGTGGGGTCAGGGTGGGGCGGCGTCAAGGAGCGCGTCAGAGGCGATGACGGTAAGGGCCACCAGCCAACCAGGGCTCTAAGGGCATGGCGTGATAGGGCGTGGGAAGGTGCGTCTCGTAAGTGCTAGAAGGTTCGCGAGGCATGCCTATAAAAGCCTTTGCACAAAGCCCATAAGGAGGACTTGCTACCAGGAGGACCCGTTGGGAAAGGACTTATGAGAAGACTTGCCAGAGCACGAGAGAGAGCACGAGTGAATGGTGAACAGGACTCGACTGAAGTAGCACTCGCTTTGGGGGGCATTTACACGATATCTCAGTATTACATACGTGCCGAAGGAAAGGCAGCCAGACGCGCCGGTGGCGAATATCACCTATTCAGCCACGCGAGTGAACGCAGCAATAGCCGCCAGTGTTAACCGCCAACCGCCAAAGCCCAGACCCTACCGTTCGCCCCGTATTATCCCGTGTGTGCTGAACGACATGCGGAGAGCTCCTGCCCCTCCACTTACCATCTGCCCGGGACGAACCGGAGGCCGGAGGGAGCTGCACGAGAGCCATCCCTGGACGTGGTGAACGTCATCCTGCAGCTGCAAGCCCCGTGTGAGTGTGTCTGTGTGTGAGACGGGCCCGTTTGTCCTGGGGATTAAGTAAGACTGTTTTTAAGGCTGCACTGTGTCCTTGTTTTCTCGGAATCATTGTAAATAGTGTGAATAAAGTCTGTTCTTCCTTCCTTCCCAATTCGACCGCTTCTGTGATTTCTCCATTGGCTAAGCATGGTACGAACGAGATCGCTAGAACCGGGGTCACCATATAAACAGCACGAATTGCGTGTACGCACCGCTTGGCGTCTCAGCACGCGTGATTCGTGCGGGGCTTATTTCCTCGTTTCAGGGCAGCGCGAGTAATTAGGTAATAGTGATTCTAGTCCTACGACCCTATTTCGCGCTGTCCGAGAAGGACCTCAAAGGTCCCGGGTCCCGTCGGCCAGTCAAAGACAAGGACTAATCCCCCCTTGGTAAGGGGAGAAGGCTGGCGCAGAGATCCGCAACAATATATATATTCCAGATACTTACCTTGCCTTACCTATTCTTCTTACCTTGCCAGAGGAGAGGGTATTGCATTGGGGCTCACTAGTTACTTGGAAAAAAAAAAACCTGACATGTTGAAATGTGTCTGTCTGCACAGAACAGGAGTATGATTTTTCTCTGCAATTGTTGGTCCGATTGCCAAGAAATTTTCACCAGAGCAGCGGCCCCTCTAGAATTTTTTATGATAGTTATGACGTCGTATGTCATGTGGTACAGGTGCCATCTTGAGGGAAAAAAACTTTGCACCTCGATACTTCCAAAACCGCTGCATGGAAAAAAATTTAAACATGGCTCATTGTCAAGCACTCCCATGGCGAACAACATATATTCATGATGATGTCATCGGTGCCTTCATTATGACGTCATAATGACAAGTATCAAGCTTGATACGAGGAGTTTGAAATTTCTTGAGCATGGCCTGCACAAAAATTGCATGGGAGAATAAATTGTTGACGCCATCAGTCACGTGGGTGGGTAGCTATTGTGGAAGTGTAAATTTTATCGAGTGATTTATATGAGCCACAACCTGACAAACGCGTGTGTTTATAACCTGCTCACCTCTTGTGCAATTTTTTTTGTGACTTCCATACAGAAGTTGAGATTTTCTCAAGTAGGTGAATTATCTCTGGCACCCTGATCAAAATTGTTTGCTCGAGTTCGTAAACTCTTAAGAGGCAACGTTAGACCACATCTTGTCATAATTCTGTGGAGAACCACAGAATGGTAAAATCATTTTTTATGTCATGTTGGATCGGGTCTTCCCAGATGATAAATGATTCTGTGCAATATCGAATAATGATTCAGAAAATCATTATTGCGTTGTGTTTTAATACACTCAAATATAGAAATAAAATGTTTTTATACTAAGTTCTATAAGCAAATTGTAGAAAAATGAGGCTTTCTTGGTAAACAAGCATTCTGAGTATTGCGCTGCAATACATGTCCCCTACCGGCAGTCTGTCGTCCGGAAAACTGTTGGGGCACACTGAAGAGATGGATCTCCAAAAATATGCAAATTTATGCACGGTTCATGCTGGTTTTCAAACTTGATCTGAGTTATGCTGAGACACATGTGTGTACAAAATTTTGTGGAAATCAGCCACTATTTCGTGGTTATCGCACGGAAACCAAAGTGTGACAGACGAACTTCATCAAATATGCAAATATATGCACGGTTGAATGTGGGCGCGGATGATGTGAGACCGGGTTATCCTGACCGGGTTATCCTGACCGGGTTATCCGCGGACCGTGGAAGCTAGGTTACTTCTGACGCATGCTGTATATACTGCTAAGAGGGCAGAGTGACAGGAATATCCTTTGTGAATGAATGAATGATCGTTGTAAGGCCATTTTTCCCTGCGAGAGCAGGGTTTAGCCTTGCAGGCCCCATGACAATCATGGTTCCCTTTTTGAGGCAATGTTTTTTGATGGCCGGATGCCCTTCCTGACACCATTCATTCATTCATTCATTCACATTCACGTAGTATAAAGTGAATGACTTTCACATTGTTCTTGAAGTCTCCAAGCAGAATTGGGAGAGTCTTGGCTCCGCGAGGTCTGATGCGAACAAAAGAACATATCTTCCTCATTAAGGATATTTTAATATGCATTCTTCAATCTCCCCACTCAGCGGGATATCCCTCCCACCCCAATATTTCATTCGACCAATCACATTGTATCCCTCGATCTTAGCTGCCTCCCACCCCAATATTTCATTTGACCAATCCCCACTGCCCTCATCCCTCCCACCTACACTTTGCTCAACCAATCCTACTATTCTCCTCCCCTTTTCTTCATGCGACCAATCCCATCTTCGCTCCTCCTTTTTGACTTGCTCCTCCCAATTCCAGCCAGTAGGGGAAGGCGGGGCAAGTTGAGCATTGGGGTAAGTTGAGCCACCACCTCCCAGCCAGTTATGAATGAGTCAGACTTTGTGGTGGCGCCATCTATAGATGCCCCATTGCATAACTCCAAATTCTGCCATATTGTTTTCTAAATTGAAACAGAAACCAGTGTTGCAGAGGGAAAAATCCAATTTTCAGCCATAAAAGTAAAAAGGTGTAAAACAGGTAAGTTCACGTTTCTTCCATATGCAGCATAGATATAATATGGATATCAGATGACAATTGTTAGTCCAGGTATGTGTCTCCATTCTTGTCATAGACTTTAATACGATGGATGCATAGAATATGTGTGTATGTGGAGACATCTCAGAAAGTTCAGACTGGGGTAAGTTGAGGCAGACCCTACGGGGCAAATCGAGCCATGGCTCAACTTGCCCCGTAGGGTCTGGCTCAACTTGCCAACTCATGTTGGTGGAGATAATAATAATACGTATCACCATCTGATGTTCACCCATTTCCGAAAGCAACAGCAAGAAAGAAAACGAAAGCTGGTCGCAAAAAAGGCAGCAGAAAGATTCTGACTGACACCCCAGTACGCCAGGGGCTTGCAGCCCTATCTGAAAATCGCAAACGGAAGCCATCAGCCAAGAAATCAAAGAGATGCTTGTTCAAAGCTAATGGGAAAAAGACATGTCCCCCAAGATCAAAAACCCCTAGTTCCAGTGAGACAGATGGTGATTCAGAAGTTGAGTATGATGACGAATCAGATGTGGACAGTGATATGGATATCATTGAAGGTGACTTTGTAGTTGTCAAATGTGCTGGCAAATCAAGATTTGTGCATTACATTGCTCGGGTTGATGTACTGAATGGAGAGGAATTTCAGTTTGAAGGTGTCTTCCTGCAGAAGGTTGCTGGAAAAGTTGGATCTGACAACCCAGTGTTTGTTCCAAACCCAAAGGATGAAGCAGGATTTGAACTGGAAGACATCGTGCGTAAGCTGCCACAGCCTAAGTGCGTTGGCAGTTCTGCCCGTTGTTCTGGACAGCTTGTGTTCAATTGTGACTTGTCAGTTTGGCAGCTTAATTGACTTGATTTCTGACATGTTTTAGTTTTAGTTCCAGATCCAAATGATGAAGCTGGCATTGATGAGCAAGATATTGTGCCTTAATTGCCACAGTCTGACTGTTGGCCTTTCTGGGTGTATTTGGGACACTTTTGTTTTATTGTGACTTAAAACCTGTGGCAGCTGTTTTCAACTCAATCCAGCTGCCACATTGAATTATAACCATGAACACAAGGTACATGTAAATATTTCGTTTAGTGTTGTAACAAGTACATTAAATATTTTTCAGGCAGACCAATTTTTGTACTTCAGTTATCTTTATTTGGGGCAATGATCAACTATTTGGGATACTTTTTGTTTAATTGTGACTTGAAACTGTGACAGGTGGATTGAGTTGACTTTTCTTACCACAGTTGACAATATTGTTTTTCTATGAGAGTGACTCAATTTGTTCGTAACTGATTACTATAACCATGAACACAAGGTAATCATTTCGTTCAGTGTTGTAGAACTTTACAACATTAAATATTTTTCTGGCAAAACAATGGTTTTCTACTTTAGTTATCTTTATTTGGGGCAATGATCAACTTACCCCTATGTGGTACAACTTACCCCAGAGGTTGGATCAACTTACCCCATCAGGTGGGCAAGTTGAGCCATTTGGCCTCCGTTTTTTCAAAAGTCACAGTGACTTTCAGTGTGGGGATAGAAAGTAAGAACTAGCTACAAAATGTTTCCCAAGGATTAAATTAGAAGGCAAGATACTCTTTTGTGCAAGATCATCAGTAAGTTCAGTCCTAACATTCCAAGAACAAAAACTGGCTCAACTTGCCCCACCTTCCCCTATTGTCCAAAATATCCACAACACTATATTGGATTGAACATAAATCTACATCAGCAATAAAACACAAAATACACCAAACAATCACATCCTGGGAGGGTATGCAATCTCTGCTCTTTCTTGTTTGCTTATGCGAGAGCTGAAGGTGTTGCTCTATTTATATGGCTTTGGCCAGTGAGAGCTAATCTCCCATATCGAGGAGTTTTTTCCGAGATCCTCTTTGCATCGGTATTCGGAATCCATGAAAATTATCCTCAGAATTTTTATTAAATGATCAAAAGAATCCCCACTCCGCTGGTGCCTTTGTTTCGGGTGGTGTCTGGCAACTCTCTTCGCTTTCTGGGTGGCACATAGTCCTGAAATTTGATGAGCATTTCCTCCAGATCGTCTTGGTCTCCTTCCCCCCCCAAGCGTGAGTTTAGTGGATTTGATGACCTCATTCGCTGTTCCACGGTCCGAGCCATCCTGCTTGACGAGGCTTCATTATACCTGCGGGCATCCCAGACAAGACAAAAAATGACGTGATTTCTTAAACGACGAAACTCCTCATGGAGATCGAGACAACAAAAGTGAAACTCCAACAACAAAAGATAGTGTGTGTGTGTGTGTGTGTGTGTGTGTGTGTGTGTGTGTGTGTGTCTCTTCCATAACTCCGAAACCATAAAATGTATCAGCCCAAAACTCTGCATGCATCCGAAGGGAACTCCAAGGGGGGGCATGAATGAAAATTAAGTGTTTGGGTAAATAACCAGGTTGAACAAAGTATTTGATGGTTTCCATTCACAGGGATTTGTTGTAGCTGTGTCCAATAAGCTGACTGCTGTCGTAATCGAGGCAACACCGGTCAACGAGCGTATTATGAGGTGTGCACAGGTGTGCACTGTATCAAAGGAAGAGCAACACCTGTCATGATGCAACCAGCATCCTCAATTCAGGAATGAATCCCAGTCCAACATGAACTTGCTAATAACCACCAGGTGGTTGATCAAGGTTTACAAAGCATGTTACTCCACCAATCCATTTTGAGACTTGTCCTGGTGAAAGTCACTGGTTTTGTTCATGAAACTCGCCTCAGGTTTACTCAAAGGGACCGCCATCTGAAAGGTAACAACAGAGCACCACCCAGACACACCACCACCATAACCTGACACATCAGAGTTGCCCCGTGCTTTACCTCCTGTCATCAAAGAATGGGGGTCCCTGAGGCTTTGCTCCAGTCACATCATCTGGTGAACTGTCGGGTTCATCGTACTTTTACTTGTGTTTAATGGGAGCCGGAGTTCAAATCCTGCCACATACCTCCTTGAAAAATGTAACCCACCTGCAGGAGGACATCCGCAGACACAGTTGGGCACCAGATATGGATGGCTGTTGGCTCACGTGGAGCTCCTCCGCCCCTTGACGGGTTTTGTTTTTAATCCTGTTGGGTGTCCATATCCATACACCCTCCGAACCAGGACACCTGGTGGGGGAGTCGGTTTAGTCGGTGACAACCTGACCATGAAACAGGTTAGCACAGGTTTACATAGTACCTGCAGCAAGTGACAGGCATGACCTACAGGTTGTTAACTTCACGGACATACACGGCAGTCGACCTGTGCTGGGTTCCTGCCCACGTGGGCATTGGCGGGAATGAATCACGTGACTAGGCAGACAAACGCGCTCTCAGGTTGGATTCGGAACGCCCAGTTCCGCTGTTCTGGCAGAAGTCTCGAATTAACTAAACAGAATTTAATAATTTTAATTAATTCATAATAATATAAATTAATTAATAATTAAACAGAATTTAATAATAATTTAAAACGAATTTAATAATTTAATCAAATCAACAATGAATGGAAATCTCAATGGGAGTTTTCTCCACCAAGGGGAGATGGTGCCACGAGGTTCACCATTTGGTTCAATTCTCTGGGTCGTTCCCTCGGCTCTCCCGAAGGGATCAGACAATCTTACATAAGCTGCGACTCGGACACTGTTCTCTCAACTTCTACCGACATCAGATATGACGTCACCCGACGCCGACGGGGTTGTGTGGCCGGTGTGAGGTTCCCGAGGATTTGGATCATATTTTCTCTTTCTGCCCTCGGCATGAGGAGCTCAGATCGCGTCGACGTCGACCGCACACTGTCCGTCACGTGGGGATGACGTGGTGATCACGTGGTCAGGTCCACCCGATGTATTTCTCGGTCTAACTCAGAAGTATCCTCGATTCTGCAGATCAGTTTTAAGATTTATTAAAGGAACGGAGCAAGTAATATAATTATAAACCTCCAGTATCCATATCCGAGGTATTCAGGTGCGTGGCGTATATAGATCCTCGCGACGACTCTGAAAACACCAACAAATACTCATGAAAAATAGAAGAAGAAGAATTTTTTAAGGACAAAGAAGTGAAAGAACTTCCGGTTGATCTTCTCAACCTCGGACTGGACCTTCCTGTGACGAAGGTTCACGTGGTCTGATCGAAAGAGGTTTGTTCTGAGGTTGTCATTTTATTCATAATACTGAGAAATATCTGTGAAACGTTCATTTAAAGATAAAATAATTTCCTGTTCGTTGATGACGAGAAAGAAGGAAAGTTAAACGAGTTTATATTGAATGTGCGATGAGGTATTTGATTGTTCATTTAATGAGGTGTTTTTCACTCGTTTTGTTTCATTCACCACATTGTTTTATTTCACGTCATCACGAAACTTCCCACAACGATGATTAAACCTCTTTCTTCATTTTAACTACAAATCAGTCACAAAGTGTTTATAATTATCTTGTATATCCAATGTGACCTGTAAATGAGGAGGTGTAACTGTAACATTAACAAGGGTACGATGTACAATTTTGTATGTACGATGTACCGTAACGATGTACAATTATGTATGTACGATGTACCGTAACGATGTACAAATATGTATGTACGATGTACCGTAACGATGTACAATTATGTATGTACGATGTACCGTAACGATGTACAATTATCTACTTTCCCTCTTCTGGTGGATATTTAACGTTCACAACCTAAATGTCGATGGAAAACCTGATTCGTAATCTCGAAATATCAAAAAAATCCTGTGGGTCTAAACTCTAAAATGTAACATTCCTGGTTTATCTTCCCACTGAGATTCTATCCTTGCTTAAATTGGACTCAAGGAAATTAATCTGGAATTCCAGAACTGCGAGTCCGTGTCTGTGTTTGTCTCTGGCGTGCCGGTCTGTGTCTGTGTCTGTCTCTGCCGTGCCGGTCTGTGTCTGTCTCTGCCGTGCCGGTCTGTGTCTGTGTCTGTGTCTCTCTCTGCCATGCCGGTCTGTGTTTGTCTCTGGCGTGCCGGTCTGTGTCTGTCTCTGCCATGCCGGTCTGTGTCTGTCTCTGGCGTGCCGGTCTGTGTCTGTCTCTGGCGTGCCGGTCTGTGTCTGTCTCTGGCGTGCCGGTCTGTGTCTGTCTCTGCCATGCCGGTCTGTGTCTGTCTCTGGCGTGCCGGTCTGTGTCTGTCTCTGGCGTGCCGGTCTGTGTCTGTCTCTGGCGTGCCGGTCTGTATCTGTCTCTGCCGTGCGAAGCGTACAACACCCAGCCTTCGATGTAGACGTCTCCCATCCAAGCACAAACCTAGTTTCTGGGATGACAGGATTATGCGTGTTGAACCTGAAAAGTTCAACTTCCAGGAAAGTGGAGACGCTTTGGAACGTGTGTGAGACAATTGCAGTGAGAGGAAAATAAAAAACATGTTTTATATGTCCATGTGTATTAAACAAGAGGAACTACTCTGACCCTGAACGCGACATGATGCTGATGTCGTTTTCGTAAATTATACCAACACATCAACTTCAGATTGGGAGAGCATCCATGTGGTACTCAGGTCTTTGAAGACGGATATTTTTGGTCACAAATACCTGGAATTAGATTGGCCGATCCAGCTTGCGCCCTTATTATGGGCTCATCAGGATAACGTTATCCCAAATCAATATTTGTGGTGAACAAGCTGGATACGTTTACTGTTTCACTGGATATGTGATCAAATTGGATAAGATAATGACTCGCAAAACATTCCAAACTGTGCAAAGAAAATAACATGTATAACCTTTCTGTGATTAACATGAGCTTTGTATCCCTGGCAGGTCATTGGTGAAATGGAGAGCTTCTTGGAATGGCTCCAATCACAAGGACTGAGAGCAGAAACAGCCCAAGCAGTGATCGATAAGCTTGGAATTGAGAATCAGAAGGTTATTCGAGCTTGTACTGAGTCGGATCCATTGCGGGACGAGCTCCTCTCTCTCGCCAAAGAGAAATTTCAATTTGCAATGTATGCTGACTTCTGTAAATTTATGAATTCTTTTTCGAAGCCGCAAGATGTCCAGATTGCAGGTTCTTCTCTTTTGGGAAGCATTTTCGTCAACTTGGAGAATGTTATTCGGGAACTTTCCAGTTTCTGTGAAAAGATTTTCGCATCCCAAAATGTGCAGCTGGACCACGATTCTGGTTTCTGTCGAATCGGGCTCGGTGATTTCTGCAGTCTCCAATTTCAGGATGATGCATCAACACCCAAATCTGGTAGGTGACGTATTTTTATGCCTCCGTCGACCAAGTCAAAGGTCAAGTCAAGTCAAAGTCTGTAATATGTCTGTAAAGTGTAACTTGAGAATGGCGAAAGTGATCCAATTTAAACTTGTTACAGACATGCATAATGATGTAAGGATTAACTGATTAGATTTTGGAGTCCTCAGGTCAAAGAACAGAGGTCATGTCAGGTAAAAATGTGATTACTTGAGAACAGCTGAATTGATTTGTAGCAAACTTCGTACAAGTATTATAATGATGTAATAATATGGGCAGATGCATATCGGTCGATGTCGTGATGTCGAAGAGTGTCATTCTAGTTTAAATGTAACGCAGCATGTCAAGAAGTAACCTTTATTGGTTCACGAGTTATCAAACAGAGTGACCACTATATTCGCCATGGGTGTGTGTGTGTGTGTCTGTGTGTCTGTCTGTCTGTCCGCAGCATAACTACCCGATGATATCATCCGATCTTGATGAAACTTTGGTGGGAGGTTGATATCATGATCTAGTTGTGTCCTGCCTGGAGTGGGCGTATTGCGCCCATTGTGGGCGGAGCAACGCCCGAAAAAGTCGTCTTTTTAGGGGGTAATCGAGTTCAAGCTACATCTTCTCCGAGGGAGTTGGTGGAATCTGACAGGGGTTTTGGTATTTGGTTAGGCCAATGTCACGTGTCCAGCCGCATTCTAGCTCGATTTTTCATTTTTGTCACAAGGTCACAAATTCTAGGAAAGTGGATTTTTGATGGTTTTATTACATTGTTCGCTTCCTGATAGGGTGAAATGTCGTACATGATCTTATATTATCACATACATCATGAAATACAAGTTTTCCAACAAATTTCAGAATCTTCGACCTTTGACCTTTGAAAGTCACAAAGGTCACATTTTCAAAGTTGTCGGAATCTAACCAAATTTTCGGTATTGTGTGGCTAGCTAACCTCATAACTGATTATACATTATTAGTCCCCAACCGGTGTACACCGAAGGGGACGATAGCTTTGCACGCCGTCAGTCAGTCTGTCAGTCGTCGTGAAGTTCGTCGTGAAGTTCGAACTTGATCTGTAACTTATCATGAGGAAACCATGTGCTAAGTTTGAAATCATTAGCATTAAGCATTTAGAAAAAAAAGTCCGGTAAACTGTTCTTTGCGTGATGGACTAACAGACTGACTATAAAAAGCATCTAAAGGTGGTGCTCCAGGTGCGCGGGAATTCTGGGGGGGGGCGCGTGTGGCGGACACGAAAGCTCACTGGCGTGATGGCATCATTCCGCGCACCAAGTGGGCGTCGGCCACGCCCGTGGGGTAGGCGTGGCCTCGGGATATACATGGGGCTCGCAGCCCCGAGCTCCTCAGTGCTACAGTAGGGCTCTTTCAATAAAGACTTTTGATTTACCACGTTGTCCGCTTCCTCCTTGGTAAGCAAGTAGCGCGCGTAGCACCGCGCTTCAATATCACCTTTATCTATCAATAGTGTTGAAATTAAGATCAAATAGCTGTATGTTGAAATATGTTGAAAAAGTCAAAACTTTACATGGGGTGTACTTACTTTTTCAAGTGACTGTATACACATCGATCATTGATCGTGAACCGGAAAATATAATAAATTATTGATATTTAGCGACTCGAAAGGTTCTTTATCAACAACGTATTTTCTCGTGCTACAGGTGACCTGTCTGCAAGGTGTATAAATCGAAGTCCCAAGTGCGAATCACAGGTGAGCCCGTCCTGAGCTAATTAGCGATTGGGAACGATTCAGAACCTGTGGGTAAATAACCCTTGGTAATTTCCCCAACAGACGACAGACTGCCGGGAGGGGACGTGTATTGCAGCGCAATACTCAGAATGCTTGTTTTCTATCATTTCAATGTCATTGACCTTCGTTTTGACATTTGAAGGTCACAAAGGTCAAATTTTCAAAGTTGTCGGAATCGAACCGAATTTTCGAAATAAACCAAAGAATACCGCTCGCTCGTGAACCATCGTCGTCTCCTGACTTGTGTTCTGATTATTTTTTTTATTTTTTTTTACCTCTGCAACCAAAGGTGTACGGAGGTTATGTTTTCACCCCTGTCTCTGTTTGTTTCTTGTCAAACAAACATTTTTTGACAAGTATATTGATCACTCCGGTTTGTGTGTTTGTCTGTCCGCTCACGTACAAACACACAAACCGGAGTGATCAACATACTTGTCAAAAAATGTTTTTTTGACAAGAAACAAACAGACACAATTTTAAATCGTTCTTCACGAAACTTCACCAAATGGTAGAGTTGGTGCTCTAACAGAAACCGATTTATTTTTGAGGTCGAAGGTCAAAAGTCAACAAAGGCCAAAGATCAACCACTTTTTTTCAAATTTCTAAAGTCCTCAATTGTCATCTGATTGACTTGAAATTTGAATGGGATATGCACATCAGCTGACTGAATTCAACCTCCATCTATTTTCAAGGTCAACATCAGGCAAAGGTCAACAACCTTTACAAACCTCTAAAATCTTCAATTTTCATCTGATTTACTTGAATTTGCATGGCATTTTCATGTCAGCTTGCTGAATTCAACCACCAACTATTTTTGAAATCGGTGTCGGCCAAAATGTCAAAATAGGCCAGATTTCTAAAATTTTCAATTTTCATCCGAATTAACGTAAAATTTGAAGTCTATTCACATATCAGGTCACTGAATTCAACCACCAATTATTTTTGAGGTCAAAAAGATACTCCACTGAATGCCATTCCATTTTATTATATTGTATTATTAGAGACATGCACACACAACAGGCATTTTAAGGCCATTTTCCCTGCTGTAGTAGGGGTTAGCCTTTCGAGCCCCATGACAATCTTCTCCAACAGTTGTTTTTGTTGTGGAGAGGATTCTTGAGAAAGTATATGGAGGGTTTTCCAGACGGTGCTTTCGGAGAGACATGGTGAGGGTGTGAGATTTGTCAAGATTGAACGACATGCGAGAGGATTTTCCAGAGCATCGGAAAGATCATTAATTCAGATCAGAAAAAGCACAGGGCCCAGAACACTGCCTTGAGGAATAGAAGGGGAACAAACACCAGAAACAGATTTGACCAGACGACTGCAGGATTTGGAGGAAGGTGACAGGTTTGAGAGTTCAGTCTTGAGAGTAGAGAGCCGGATACTTTATCTTTTGCGAAGTGTCGCTCTATGATTGATTTTTCGCTCATATGATTCATTTTTCACTCTGCGAATGATTGTTTGTTTGTCTGAACAAGATATCTGAAAAAATTGTGGACGGATTTGGACGACATTTGACAGAGAGGTAGCGTTATGTGACAAGGATGAAATGATTAGATTTTGGGGAGATCCGAATCCGGATCCGGCTTGTAGAATTTTAAAAGTGATTCTTCACCATTTGAAGATGGGGCCAAAACCGATATACAGCACGATATCTCAAAATGTTATGGACGGATTTGGACTAAACTTGGTGGACAGGTTGGGTGTGTGACAAGGACGAATCGATTCGATTTGGGTGAAGATCTGAATATGGTTTCGGATAAGAGAAATATATTCTTTTTAAGTGATTCTTCACTCTTGAGAGATCAGGTGAAAAGCGATATTTGAAAATATTTTAAACATGATATTTTAAAAAGTTGTGGATGAGTCATGGCAAAACTTGGGGGATGAGTTGTTTTGGTGACAAGAACAAACCGATTGGATTTTCGTTCATGTCCGAATCCAGATCCAGCCTATCAGTGGGACACAAAACATAAACTGTTCAGCCTGGCGGACGTGCATTGCATTCAGAAACTATTCAGACCCCTTCACTTTTTCACATTTTGTTATGTTGCAGCCTTATGCTGAAATCGTTTAAATTCATTTTTTTCCCTCATAAATCTACACTCAATACCTCAGAATCACAAAGAGAAAACAGGATTTTAGAAAGTTTTGCAAATTTATTAAAAAGAAAAAACTGAAATATCACATTGACATAAGTATTCAGACCCTTTGTGATGACACTTGAAATTTAGCTCAGGTGCCTCCCATTTCTCTTGATCATCTTTGAGATGTTTCTACACCTTGATTGGAGTCAACCTGTGGTAAATTCAATTGATTGGACATGATTTGGAAAGGCACACACCTGTCTATATACGGTCTCATAGCTGACAATGCATATCAGAGCAAAAACCAAGCCATGAGGTCGAAGGAACTGCCTGCAGAGCTCAGAGACAGGATTGTGTCGAGGCACAGATCTGGGGAAGCCTCCAAAAAAAATTCTGCTGCATTGAAGGTTCCTAAGAGCACAGTGGCCTCCATAATTCTTAAATGGAAGAAGTTGGGAACAACGAGGACTCTTCCTCGAGCTGGCCGCCCGGCCAAACTGAGCAATCGGGGGAGAAGGGCCTTGGTAAGAGAGGTGACCAAGAACCCGATGGTCACTCTGGCTGAGCTCCAGAGATCCTGTGTGGAGATGGGAGAAACTTCCAGAAGGACAACCATCACTGCAACACTCCACCGATCTGGGCTTTATGGCAGAGTGGCCAGACGGAAGCCTCTCCTCAGTGAAAGACACATGAAAGCCCGCTTGGAGTTTGCAAAAAAGCACCGAAAGGACTCTCAAACTGTGAGAAACAAGATTCTGTGGTCTGATGAAACCAAGATTGAACTGTTTGGCCTCAATGCTAAGCATCATGTCTGGAGGAACCAGGCACTGCTCATCACCTGCCCAATACCATCCCAACGGTGAAGCATGGTGGTGGCAGCATCATGCTGTGGGGGTGTTTTTCAGCAGCAGGGACTGGGGGACTGGTCAGGGTTGAGGGAACAATGAACGGAGCAAAGTACAGAGATATCCTTAATGAAAACCTGAAACAGAGCGCTCAGGACCTCAGACTGGGCCGAAGGTTCACCTTCCAACAGGACAATGACCCGAAGCACACAGCCAAGACAACGCAGAAGTGGCTTCGGGACAACTCTGTGAAGGTCATTGAGTGGCCCAGCCAGAGCCTTGACTTGAACCCAATCGAACATCTCTGAAGAGACCTGAAAATGGCTGTCCACCAACGGTCCCCATCCAACGTGACAGAGCTTGAGAGGATCTGCAGAGAAGAATGGCAGAAAATCCCGCGACTCATTTGGACTGACATCTGTCAATTTCCCGACCCGGATCTCAGTTAACGGTATCTCTTCTTGACTTGGTTATGACTAACTTCTCTGCAAATGTCTGCTGTTCTTCTTCTCCAATCAGTTCATATGATCATATGCTTGTTAAAGTGGACATCTCTGGGCCATATTCAGAGAGCCTCCTCATCACTGATGTCTAGCATTTCACTCAGGCCGACTGGCAAGGTTTTCACCAGCCACCGAACATCTTTTTTCTTTTCTTTTTTTTTCTTCTTTTTTTGCACACAGAATCGAGGCTCGTGAAAGAGCTAACATTTATCACACAAACAAACCAAACAGACAAACAAGCAAAGTATATAAAAAGGGGAGCGGTAGACAAGATGGGGAGAGAAGGGGAAGCACATAAACACAACATTTGAGAGCAGAGACATCGGGAATGTGTGGGTGGGAGAGGGCTTGGGGGGGAGGCGGCGTGGGAAGGGGGGGTGGGGGGAGGGGTGGGAGAAGTATAAACACCAGGACACCAAGGACTTCCAGGAAAGAAGTTGGTATTTCAAAAAAGTGGATTTGGGGTGAAATTAGCGGGGGTAGAAAAGATCAAGGTTTTGGATGGGGGAAGATGAGAGTTGGTGGTGAACAGCTGTTTCAAAGACCTGGAGGGAGGAGTGGGATTGAAGAGAGTGAGGGAGTTTGTTCCAGAGGCAGGAGAAAAGAGGAATGAAGGAGAGAAGGTGAGCAGAGAGTCTTGATTTTGGCAGTTTAACCACAAGAGGGTTGCAGGCAGATCTTGAGCGACCTGTCGGAATATTTGGGGGACAGAGCCCAGAGAGAGCTGGGGGAGCAAGGCCAGAGAGGAGTCGGTAGAAGACAGAAAGACCACCATCCTGCCTGCAGTGAGTAAATGAAAGGCCCTCGGAGGTCGCTTCATCGCGGGAGATTCCAATGATTCTGAACGCTTTGGTTTCAACAGCGTGAAGACGAGCTTGGTGTGAGGCAGGAGCACCAGCCCAGAGGGGAGAGCAGTATTCCATTGAGCTGTGGATGAAAGCCTTGTATGTGGTGAGGAGCTCAGGTGTGCCAAGGAAGGACTTCGCACGACGGAGGATGCCCAGTCGGCGGCTGGCTTTGGAGGCCAGATTTGAAATGTGGTTTTCCCAGGAAAGATCATGGCAGATAGTGAGACCCAAAAGCTTGAGTGACAGAACTTCTCGGAGAGGATTATTCAGAAAGTGGATGGGAGGGTTGTCCAGTCGGTCTTTTCGGAGAGACATTGTAAGAGTGTGCGATTTGTCAGGATTGAAAGGCATGTTCCACTTGTTTGCCCAGTCTGTGATTTTGTCCAGGTCTGCAGAGATTGGGGAGGCCGCAGACGGCCGATCTGAGGGATGAGGATTGGAGTGGAAGAGAGTGGAGTCATCAGCAAAGAGATAGAGAGGATTTTCAAGAGAGTCGGAGAGATCATTGATACAACAACAACAACATGCATTTTAAAGGCCATTTTCCCTACTAGAGCGGGGGTTAGCCTTGCGGTCCCCATGACAATCTTCTCCATTTTGCCCTATTTTCTGCATCTCTCCTTGTTAAACCCCTTGCCCGCATTTCTTCTTCCACCATCTTTAGCCAAGTCTTTCTCGGTCTTCCCCGTCCTCTACTTCCTTCTACATTCATTTCCATCACTCTTCTCAACCAGTCACTTTCATCCTTCCTCAACACGTGACCAAACCATCTCAACCTGTTCCTCTTCACAG
The DNA here is from genome assembly GCF_964187855.1 of Myxine glutinosa. Taxonomy (NCBI): domain Eukaryota; kingdom Metazoa; phylum Chordata; class Myxini; order Myxiniformes; family Myxinidae; genus Myxine; species Myxine glutinosa. The sequence continues at coordinate 19,937,926 of NC_136265.1, forward strand.
CATCAATCACAGGCTCTATTCCCATCATCTTTCGCAATTCATCATTTGTCTTCCTCTCTCTCAACGATACTCCGCACATCCGTCGAACCAATCGCATTTCCACCCTTTCCAACCTTCGTTGCTGCTCTACGTTCATTACCCAAGTCTCGCTCCCATAAATCATAACAATTCTCACACATGCAGCATACACCTTTCCCTTCAGCTTCAACGACACTCCCCTCATCATCAGCACGCCACTCAGTTCCCGAAACTTCTTCCATGCACATCTTACTCTAGCAACCGTTGCCGAGTCTGATCCACCTTCTCCATTCAGCATGTCTCGGAGGTAGCAAAATGTTTTCACACCTTCCAGCTTCACGCCGTCTCCAAGATCCAACTCAACATTTGCTCCATCTGTAGCTCCCTCTGTGCACACCTTACATTTGAATGTAGCTGCCACACTGGTTAATGACCCTCTCAGACCACTACATTTTTGATGAACCCACTCAGCGCACATTGTACATTGAATGGAGTTCACTCCGACACCCTTCCGACACACAGCACAGGGCCACTTCCCAGTTCTTTCCACCTTACCACATGCTTTACCACTTGCCATCACCTTCGTCTTTCCGATATTCACCTTCAGACCTTTTGTCTCCATACATTCCTTCCACTTGTTCATCTTCTCCTTCAGTTCATCCATACTTTCCGCAATCAACACCAGATCATCTGCATACAACAACTCCCATGGTAAACCCTCCTTTACGTTCTGAGCCAGCACTTCCATCACAGCTACAAATAGTCGTGGACTTAGTACCGACCCCTGATGCACTCCCACCTTCACCTCAAACTCACCACTGTTCCCATTCTTCGTCCTTTCAGCTGTGCGCGCTCTTTTGTACATTGCCATCACTACTCTGATCAACCATTCCTCCACTCCTAACTTCCTCAATGCCCATGTCAATACTTTGCGTGGAACCCTATCGAATGCTTTCTCCAGATCAACAAACTCAAGAAACAACTTCTTCCTCTTCTCCATGTACTTCTCCTGCAACTGCCTCACAATGAAAATCACGTCTGTCGTTCCTCTTCCTGGCATGAATCAAAACTGCATTTCGTCGATCTTCACTTTCTTTCTTATCCTCCTCTCCAACACCCTTTCCAATACCTTCATTCCATGCTCCAATAACTTTATCGCTCGGTACGAGCCACACCAGAGGGTCCCCTTTCCCCTTGTATAGAGGGATGAGGGTACTCGGTTCCCAATCCACTGGAATGCGGCCATCTTTCACCACCAGATTACAGATCTCTGTCATTCTCTTCACACCCCAACTTCCTGCTGCCTTCAACATATCTCACACAACTCCCGTCGGCCCTCCCGCTTTTCTACCCTCCATTGCTTTTGTCGCTTCCTCAGCTTCCTTCTCAGTTATCTTCTCTGCCGGTCCTAAAACTGGGTTACTCTCTATGTTGCCATCCCATTCATTCTCTGTATTCAACAGCATTTCCATATATCTTTTCCATCTTCCTTTAATTCCATCTGGGTCGACAACGATTTGTCCCACTTCATCCTTCAAGCAACTCACCCCCATCACATCACACCTCTCTTTCGCTATCTGCTTTGCAATCCTAAATACTGCTTTCTGACCCTCTTCCAAATCCAAGCGTTCTCCGAACATTTTCCTACATGCCTCCTGCGCCTTTGCTACCTCTCTTTTTGCAACATTCCTGGCTGCCTTATAACTTTCATGCTCTGTTGTTGCTGCTCCCGTACCCTTCGCCTTCTGCCACTCCTTGAACTTCTTCCTCTTCTCGTCAATCCTCTTTCCAACTTAATCATCTCACCACCATGTTTCTGAGTGCCTCGGTGGTCCATTTGTCCATCCACATACCTCACCAACGGCTCCCAACAGACGAGCTTTCATTGACATCCAACCACTTTAAAGCTCAACCACATCATCCTCGACCCTACTCAGCCTCTCTTTTAATGCCCTCCTTACTGTCACCTCTTTCAACCTCCACACCTCCACACCTTCATTCTCAGTTGGTACTTCACCCGCCGAGCTCTCCTCACACCTTTCACCCTTATGTCGCAGACAACCAAGTGGTGCTGTGAAACAGCCTCCTCCCCCGGGATCACCTTTGTGTCCCGGAGGTGCCCCCTAGCTTGCCTACGCACCATCAGGTCGTCAACGGTTGTCGTCGATCCACCTGACGTGTATGTAACAAGCTTATTATCCTCTTTCTGGAACTGAGTATAACAAATCAGCTCCATCAGCAAACTCCAAAATCCTTTCACCTTCTCCATTTCTCACACCATATCCGTAACCCCCATGAACTCCCTAAAAACCATCCATACTCCTTCCCATATGTCCATTTAGGTCTCCTCCTACCACAACAACTTCCTCATCTTTCACGTTTTCCATCAGCTTCTCTATCGCACACCAGAACTTGTCCTTCTCTTCATCACTCCGACCAACCTGCGGAGCATATACCGAGATGACGTTCACCAAGAGCTTTCCAATCATCATTTTCACCATCATCAACCTATCACTCACTCTAGTCACACTCACCACACTGTCTACAAACTCATCAGAAAACAGGACACCAATGCCATTCACGCCCTCCGGGCACCCTTGCCACATAAACCTGAATTTCTGTCCCTGCCTACCTTTCACCATTCTCACACCACTTCCCTTCCATCTCGTCTCTTGCACACAACATATGTCCACTCTTCTTCTGACCAATACTTCCACCACTTCTCCTGATCTCCCTGTCATTGTCCCTACATTCCATGTCCCAAACCTCAGAAACCGATCTCCACTTTGGGCTGTACCCTGCCCATATGTAGTTGTTATTGTCATGGTTCTCTTTTTGAGGCAATGTTTTTATGGTCGGATGCCCTTCCTGACGCCAACCCTCTTAGTCGTCTCTTACGACACGCAGGGATACGGTGTATCTATTCTAATCCAGGGTACACACTGGGAAACGTTTAAAACATGGAAATTCTGGGGGGGGGGGGGGGGGGGTCGGTCGGTCAGCATCACGGCTGCGGTTTAAACATATTTAAACAAAACCATGAAAAAACAATATGGGAAAAGTCTCTAAGTGAGAACGTGGATTTGAGAAAGCAGGAGCAGAGGTGGAAGAAAAACGAGATATAGGGGGCGGGGCACAAGTCGAGACGAGGAGGAGAGCGAACAAGCACGTGTCCGGGAGGAGAGAAAGAATTAATATAGAATTTTTTTTTTTTGCTTGTTTATTTGTTTGTTCTGTTTTCAAAACGCTGGACAAAGGGTAAGATATTCGTGAGAGGTAGGGGGGAGAAAAGAAAATGAAAGAAACAAGCAAATACGATGAAGGAAAGAACCCATATTCACAAAACACTGACGGGGGGGAGGGAGCCCAGAGAGACCAGGCCGCGCATGAGGCGTGAACAAAAAAAAAAAACGACTAATTACACACAAATTTGCAACAACTACAAAACCAAAACCAAATAGAAACACACAATAACACATGCACAACAAATACCCAGCGGAAATTTGACAGACACGAACGGGAAAACACTCAAACTTTGATGCCGTGGAGAGATCGAAGCAAGCCTCGTCGCTCGAGGGACCGGAAGTTGCGTCGGAGAGATCATTGATGAAGACCAGAAAAAGCACATGGCCCAGAACACTGCCTTGGGGAACTCCAGCCTGAACAGGAAGAGGAGATGAGATAAACCCATTCAGGGCCACACGTTGACTACGACTGAAGAGGAAGTCCGCCAGCCATGCGTGGAGATTTCCATGGACACCATAGGAGGAGAGTTTGGTGAGCAGAGCTGGGTGCCAGACCGTATCGAAGGCACGTGATATGTCAAGGGAGACAGCTCTAATTTCCTGTTTGGCATTGAGGACCTCCATCCATTGTTGGGACAGCAGAAGCAGCATGTCCAGAGTAGAGTGACCTGGTCTGAAACCAAATTGATGATCAGAGATCAAGCCATTGGAGAAGAGGAAAAGTTTCATATCCGAAGCAATGATGGATTCCATGACTTTGCTGATAATTGGGAGAAGGCTGATTGGTCTGTAGTTGCTCGGATCTGGTTTTGCACCTTTTTTGTGTAAAGCGGTGATGTTGGCTGATTTCCAAGCAGATGGCAGATGGCCTTGAGCAAAAGAGAGGGTGAACAGCACAGAGAGAGGGAGTGAAAGAGCGGAAGAACGGGGTTTTAGGACCCGTGGGCTGATGCCGTCAGGTCCAGTTGCAGAATCAGAGTCGAAGGTTGACAAACTTTTCCACCTTCTCAGGAGGAAAGGGCACAGAGTCCAGGAGCAGCTGGGTACGACTCGGTATGGTGGGTGCAGAGAGGGATGGGTTTGGGAGACAAGATTTAAAGGCAAACACAGAGTTGAGGCATTCAGCTTTTTCACGTGCGGAGTCAGCTGTGTAGCCGTTTGAGGTAAGGGAGGGGATAGAGGGGGAACAAAAACACCAGAAACAGATTTGACCAGACACCACCAGGATTTGGAGGAAGGAGACAGCTTTGAGAGTTCATTCGTGAGTGTGGAGAGATAGTGCTTCCTGGCTCTCCTGAGGGTGGACACACACTTGTTTCGGGCTTTGTGAAAGGAAATGAGATTTCCTTCCATTGGATTTGCTTTCCAGGAGACGAAGGCAAGTTGTTTCTGGGCAACAGCCTCACCACAAGATTCCGTGTACCACGGATGGGAGGAAGGGTATGACAACTGAAGACGAGATGGGATAAATCTGTGCATGAGAGAGAGCAATTTACTTTGGAAGAATTCCCAGGATGAGTTGATGTCAGAGGCGGTAGAGATGGGAGACCAGTCCAGATGATTGATGGCTGCTTGAAGACAGTGCCAGTTGGCCTGAGTGAAATGCCAGACTCATCGACACTGAGGAGGCTCCCTGAGAATGGTCAGAGAGATGTCCACTTTAACAAGCACATGATCATATCATCCGATTTGAGCAGAATAAGAGCAGCAGACATTTTCAGGTAAGGTAGTCTGGACTCTGGACTGGTCTCTCAGCTCCACTGTCTGATATCAACTCATCCTGGGAATTCTTCCAAAGAAAATGCCTCTCTCATGCACAGATTTATCCCATCTCATCTTCAGTTGTCACCCCCTTCCTCCGATCCATGGTACACTGAATCTTGTGGTGAGGCAGGTGCCCTCAAAACAACTTGCCTTTGTCTCATGGAAGGCGAATCCAACTGAAGGCAATCTCAGTTCCTTTCAGAAAGCTCAAAAGAAGTGAGCGTCTCCCCTCAGGAGAGCCAGGAAACAATATATATACAGTCACGTGAAAAAGTTAGTACACCCCGTGTAAAGTTTTGACTTTTTCAACATATTTCAACATACAGCTATTTGATCTTCATTTCAACAATATTGATAGATAAAGGTGATATAATATAACAAATATCATGAAACATTTACATATTGTAGTCCATTTAAATTTACATTTGTGTTTGTATTTACATTTTGTCGCCCTCGCATGTGGAAAAAGTAAGTACACCCCGTGAAATGTTTAAAAAAAATCTTTTTAACATATGTGGACATATCAATTTAAATCTTCATTTAAACAGTATCAATAGATGAAGGTGATCTAATTGAAAAAAAAAACAATGAAAAGTTGATTTTGCAATAATTTCTTCAACAAAAAATTAACAGAGACGCCATTTCCTTCTGTGGAAAAAGTAAGTACACCCTTGGCTCTAATAGGTGGTATTGCCCCCTTTGGCAGAAACAACCTCAAGTAGGCGTTTCTTAAAACTGTCTACCAGTCTCTGACATCGACTGGGAGAAATTTTTGCCCACTCCTCCATGGAGAATTCTTTCAGCTGTGCGATGTTTGAGGGGTTTCTTGCTTGCACAGCTCGTTTCAAATCCCCCCACAACATCTCGATGGGATTTAGATCCGGGCTTTGACTTGGCCATTCCAGAACCCTCCATTTCTTTCTTTTCAGCCATTCCTTGGGGGATTTATTGGTATGTTTAGGGTCATTGTCATGTTGCAAGGTCCACCTTCGGTTGATCTTCAACTTTCCGACCGATGGCCTCACATTATCCTCAAGCACCCTCTGGTACAATGAAGAATTCATCGTGGATTCTATGATGGTGAGCTGCCCAGGCCCTGATGCAGCAAAGGTGCCCCGGCCAAGATGCAGCAAAGCTGCCCCAAACCATAATATTTCCACCACCATGCTTTACAGTTGGTATCAGGTTCTTGTGGTCAAATGCTGTCTTTGGTTTTCGCCAAACATGTCTTCTGGTACTGTGGCCAAATAGCTCTACCTTTGACTCATCTGTCCAGAGCACATTGTTCCAGAAGTGCTGGTCTTTGCCGAGGTGTTCATTGGCAAACTTTAGTCTTGCCCTGATGTTCTTGTCCTGGCACACCTTCCATGTGGATTAAATTTGTGCAGCCTCTTTCTAACGGTAGACTCGTGCACTTTGACATCAGCAGTGGCAAGAGCTACCTGTCGGTCCCGTGATGACATTCTGGGGTTTTTAGAGACTTCTTTCAGCATCTTGCGGTCTGCTCTCTGGCTGAACTTGCTGGGGCGGCCTGGCCTGAACAAGTTGGCAGTTGTTTGGAATCTTCTCCACTTGTATATGATCTTCCTGACAGTCGAATGATTGATTTCAAATTGTTTGGAGATCTTTTTTAATCCCTTCCCAGACTTGTAGGCATCTATAAACTTCTTTCTGAAGGCTTCAGAGAGCTCTTTTGATCTCGGCATGGTGACGCCGCACACTTCAACAACAAAGAGCAAACCAAACGAAATGTCTGAGGTTTAAATAAGACAGGTTACTCCAAGATCCTCTCTAACAATGTTATAATCATGTGCACCTGAGCTGGTGCACCTGATTCTAATTTTAGGTATTTGAAGTTGTGATAAATGTCGGGGTGTACTTACTTTTTCCACATGCGAAATTTGCATTTATGTTTATTTAAATTATACAATGGACTACAAAATGTAAATGGTTCATGATATCTGTTATATTATATCACCTTTATCTATCAATATTGTTGAAATGAAGATCAAATAGCTGTATGTTGAAATATGTTGAAAAAGTCAAAACTTTACATGGAGTGTACTTACTTTTTCATGTGACTGTATCTCTCTGCTCTCAAGACTGAACTCTCAAACCTGTCTCCCTCCTCCAAATCCTGGTGGCATCTGGTCAAATCTGTTTCTGGTGTTTGAGTTAAAGGAGGGGATGGACTGGGAACAAACAGCTGCACAGCTGACATTGTACGTGAAAAAGCTGAATGCCTCAACTCTCTGTTTGCCTCAAAATATTGTGTCCCAAACCCATCTTTCTCTGTACCCACCTTACCCAGTCATACCCAGCAGCTGCTCCTGGATTTTGTGTCATTCTCGACCGACAAGGTGGAGAAGTTTCTGTCAAACCTCTACTGATTCTGCAACTGGACCAGGCGGCATCAGCCCACGGGTCCTAAAATCCTGCTCTGCCGCTCTATCTCACTCTCTCTCTGCTCTCTTCACCCTTTCTTTTGCTCAAGGTCATCTGGCATCTGCTTGGAAATCGGCCAACATTACCGCTTTGCACAAAGAAAGTACAAAAACAGATCCCTACAACGACATACTCATCAGCCTGCTCCCAATCATCAACAATGTCAGGGAATCCATCATCGCTTCTAATATGAAATGCCTCATCCTCTCCAATGGCTTAATCTCTGATCATCAATTTGGTTTCTGACAAGGCCACTCTACTCTGGACATTCTGCTTCTGCTCTCTCAACAATCGATGGAGGGAGGTCCTCAATGCCACACAGGAAATCGGAGCCGTCTCCCTTTTCATATCTCGTGCCTTCGACACGGTCTTCTTTTTTTGTTTTTTTTTGTTTACAAGATCGAGGCTCGTGAAAGAGCGGACTTTAATCACACAAAAAGTCAAATCGACACATAAAACACAAAATAAGGGGAGTGGTCGACAAGATGGGGAGAGAGGGGGAAGGTCACAAATACAACATTTGAGAGCAGGGACATCGGGAGAAATTTGGGAGGGAGAGGGCTTGGGGGGGACGTGGGAGAGGTATAAAACATATGAACACTGCAAGGACTTCCAGGAAAGAAGTTGGAATTTCAAAAAAAGTGCATCTGGGGTGAATTATCGGGGTAGAAAATATCAAGGTTTTGGATGGGGGAAGATAAGAGATGGTGGTAAACAGCTGTTTTAAAGACCTGGAGGGAGAAGTGGGATTGAACGGAGTGGAGGAGTTTGTTCCAGAGGCGGGAGAAAAGGGGAATGAAAGAGTGAAGGTGAGCAGAGAGCCTAGATTTTGGCAGTTTAACCATAAGAGGGTTGCTGGCAGAGATTGTGCGACCTGCAGGAATATTAGGGGGACATAGCACAGAGAGCTGGGGGAGCAAGGCCGGAGAGGAGTCGGTAGAAGACAGAAAGACCACCAAACCTGCCTGCGGTGAGTGAGTGAAAGGCCCTCGGAGTTAGCTTCATCACAGGAGATTCCAATGATTCTGAAAGCTTTGGTTTCAACAGCGTGAAGCCGAGCTAGGTGTGAGGCAGGAGCACCGGCCCAGAGGGGTGAACAGTATTTCATTGAGCTGCAGATGAAAGCCTTGTATGTGGTGAGGAGCTCAGGTGTGTCAAGGAAGGACTTCGCACGAGGGAGGATGCCCAGTCGGTGACTGGCTTTGGAGGCCAGCTTGGAAATGTGATGTTCCCAAGAAAGATCATGGCAGATAGTGAGACCCAAAAGCTCGAGCGACAGAACTTCTTGGAGAGGATTGTTGAGGAAGCAGATGTTTTATTTGAGAAAGTAGATGGTTTTCCAGACGGTATTTATGGAGAGACTTTGTGAGGGTGTGCGATTTGTCAGGATTGAAAGACATGTTCCACTTGTTTGACCAGTTTGTGATTTTATCCAGGTCTGCAGACAGTGAAGAGGCTGCTGCCTGCCTATCTGAGTGTTGAGATATGGAGCGGCAGAGGGTGGAGTCATCAGCATAAAGATAGAGAGGATTTTCCAGAGTCAGAGAGATTATTGATGAAGACCAGAAATCGCACAGGGCCCAGAACAATGCCTTGAGGAACTCAAGCCTCGACAGGAAGCGGAGATGAGAGAATTCCATTCAGAGCCACACGTTGACTACGACCGGAGAGGAAGTCTGCAAGCCATGCGTGGATATTTCCATGGATACTGCAAGAGGAGAGTTTGGTGAGCAGGGTGGGGTGCCAGACTGGTCAAACAAGTGGAACATGTCTTTCAATCCTGACAAATCTCACACTCTTACTATGTCTCTCCGAAAAGACCGACTGGAAAACCCTCCCACCAGTACAAAATCCTCCTCTTGACCTACAAAGCCCTCCATAACCTGGCCCCATCCTACCTGACTGACCTCCTCTCCAGACACACTCCCACCCGCAACCTCCGCTCTGCTGGTACCAACCTCCTGACCCCCCCCCCCCCCCCCCCACCATGCGGACCAAATTCAGATCCTGGGGGGACAGGGCCTTCTCCATCGCTGCTCCCACCCTCTGGAACTCACTACCTCACACCATCAGAGACTCCTCCTCACTCACCACATTCAAAACATCACTCAAGACCCACCTGTTCAACACTGCATTCAACATTTAACCCTCAGCATGTAACCCCTGAATATCTCTTCTCCTTCTCCTTCCTTTTGCTTTGATTATTTACCGATTGATTTTTGTCTTTTTGTACTTGTTTTTTGTACTCTGTCAAAGTGCCTTTGGGCTTCTTGAAAAGCGCTATATAAAATAAATGTATTATTATTATTATTAATGTTTGGTGTAGAGGATTTAAATCGATGAAGAATTCAAGTTTATAAAGAAATTCAGAACTTGACATCATCATCATCATCATCATCATCTTCATTATCATCATCTTCATCATCATCATCTTCATCATCATCTTCATCATCATCATCTTCATCATCATCATCACCACCACATGGCATCTGCAGCGAGTTCGTGCAGCCAGATCCCCTGCAGTTTCCACAAGCTGGAGTACACTCAATGTTATTTTTCTTTCATGTGCATCTCAGGGTGCTGCAGTCAACCTGACAGTTGCACCTGATCACCTGCAGCAGTTTTTCAGGAGCAGGAGCTCGGGCTATCTGGAATGGCACAAGCCCCTCGTCACACTCATGCCACCCCCACTCAGTCGGACGAAGTCCATCTGCCGATCCCTTCCATTCTTGAACTTGCACGTACACATGCAGGCTGTGGTACATTGCTGCTCCTGCTGTTGGTGGCAACATCTGTGGTTGAACGGGAGATGAGCTTGAAGCCACCTTCTCACAGAAGCGCTGATGACGGAGGAAGTCCAAGGTGTCAGTGGGTTTTCCATTGTAGAGGATCACCAATGCTTTTGCTCCTGCATCTGCGACATCCAGCTTCGAAGCAAAAGGTGTGTCAAACACCTTGGCCTGGTCACGGAATGCGCTGCTTGCTTTGAATCACTTGAGAGACGCTCCCTTTCCTATTCCATGGAGGCAAGATGTTGTGTCGCATCCAAGAACTGCATGTATAAAGAGCGCTTGCTTGCATATGTCTGGACCAAGTCGTTGTTTTGTAGCTTTGATGTTCCAAATGCGAGGCTTATTTCTGTTATTTTTTGGCTCAGGACAAAAGAAGATGTCATGGGATTCCAGACTTGCATGGTAGATGAGGAGGATGAGGTCTGTGTCATCACCAACTAGCTCAGTGTTGGTGGCAGCAGCAGACTGCACGGCCTTCTGCACAATCAGGAGGTCAGCATCCCCTGAAGCATGGTGCGTCTCACAGTTTTTTTTCTGCAGCTCTTCACTCAGCATGAAAATGAATCGCTGCTTATTCTGTTTGTTTGCAAGGAACTGCTCCTTCTTCATTGTGAGAGGCATGTCAGCTGCAAATGTCACAGTTGCGCCAGCATTTCCTTTCGATCGTCTCTGGTGTGTCATGTCCTTTGTGTTGGTGCTCTCATAATCATCGAACACGACAATGGCATTTCCATACCTCTTCGTCACATATTCCGTGTACTGGTGACAGATGTCTTTGTATGTTGCTCTGCGAGACCATGGGATGCGTTGAAGAAGTGCTCCTCCATCCAAGACATACTGGGTGTCATCATCGGGGATAATTGCAGGAACATCAGATCCGAGGAGATCCCTGATGGCACCAGCAAGGGCTGGCTTGTGTGCTTCTCTGAGGAAAAGAGAGGAATCAAAGAGCGCTGGTGGATAGCTGCATAGTTCATGCTTGAAGGCTGACTCTAGTTCATCAGCTTTTTGCGCAACTGTAATTAGTCTCTGGAAGAGAAGCTGTGGGTCAACCTGGACTTGATCACTATCAATCTTGACAGACGACTTCATGCCGAATGTGACTGCTTGGTCTTTCTTCTTGAAGGTGTACTCAGCTGTTGTTCTTTCATCCATTGACCTTAATATCGATTCCCCAACCGACTGAGCTGAATCAACGTTAACAGTTGGGTGGGCATGGACTCCAGTGGCAAGCTCCGCAGACTTGAGTCATTGCTGAATGGATTTCGCTCTTTTAGATACTCGAGAACTGACAGAGTGTCCTTCCAGTCACGGGCTTGTCTTGCTGTGGTCATGTCCTTGTTTTGTTCGCCGGTGTTGTAGTTCACCCCTGTGAGCTCCTGCATTGCCTGGTTTACTTCTGCACAGGCAGGCATCGAAAGCAGCCACAGCAAGCGTTGTTGCTCCGTCATTCCTCGACCACGTGTGAGCCCTCCGCTGATCTTCAGACTTCTCATCAGCTTTAGGCCTTCCAGGCTTTGCTCTCTTGGAGATTTCCATGTTCATCTGCTGAGCCATGGGTATCTGCTTCTTTGTGTGGAAATTGACGCTGCAAGTCTGATGGTACACTGCATCTGCAGCCTGCAGGTCGTGAAAATGCAGAATTCGCGCCTTGACAGTACCTGGCCCATCATCTGCTCGTTCGCGACATGTTGGCAGGAGCGTTTCTTTGAATTCAATGGTCTTGACTTGAAGAACTTGCTGTTTCTTCCTCTTTCTTCCAAACGTTGCTGGTCTACCACAAAAAAGGCAATCAGTCTGGAAAGAGAACCTCTCCTCAGATGACCTAAGTACTTGTCTGTCATTGCTTGTGCTTGGCTTTGACTCTTCTTGCTTGGTGTCCTTGGCTATCTGTTGTGGGTGACAGTATGTGCGGCGACAGTCTTTGTGTACCTTTTCTCCAGGCACAGTGTGAATGCTGTCTTTTCTTGCGTTGCTGGCCTGGTTGATGGCAGAACTTCCCTTTTCTCCAAGAGTTGATGCCGTTGACCCTCTCTCGTCTATAGATTTTTTGCAGATGGCACACACTTCAGATACCTCCATGACTGAAAACAGAAACCACTATCTACACTTCGTAAACAGCAAACCCTTCATATTATCACAACTGAAAGATGCCCATTGCAAAAAAATATAACATGGAAAAATATTGCTCTTACTACTAACTGCACGCTTTCTTACACTACTTGTTTTACAAATTTTTGTTTTACTTAAAACGAAATCTTTTCAGAAGATATACAAGAATATCCTTTTTGACTCCAATAAAGAATGAGCATGACCTCTAATCATCAAAATAAGATCAGAAGCAGATTCCCCACTGCTAAAAAAAAAAAATACATAGATGCATTATGCATTATTCTTATCTTGTTGTCCCACAATGACCTTGATGGTGACCTCATAGAGTTTCTGTGACCTTATATCACCAAAATAAGATCAGAATTTGATTCCTCGACCTCAAAAACCCATAAAAAGTGGTCTTACTCATGATTGTTTTGCTTTTGATTTTTTAAATAACAATTGTCGATTAGACGGATAGCGGCCATATTGGATTTTGCCGATTTGAGAACTTCCCCCCAGAGGATCTCTGAAGACTTTTTTGGGGTCAAAGAGGATATATTCAGGGACACAAAACAAGTGAGCGAGTTTTTGTTGCAATTAGTGTGAGGTCTTAAATACAAAATGCCTGCACGATCACAGCCGTGGTTCACTCCGGCTTGTCATCGCAATCACTTTTTCAAACAGTATGATTGTGTTGGTTCGAGTGAGGCACATCATTTGTTTCACCTTACGAACAACCACTCCAAACGTGTATGAGAGAATGCCAAGCGACAGTATGCAGAATCTGTTTGTCATTCTATGTCAAATAAACATCTCGGTTCTCGAGATTTTTGGAGAATTGCTCATAGCATTCTCAACCATAATCAATCATCGATTCCTGTCCTCTTCAATTGCCCTGAAGTGCTTTCTTCTTTTGATAAAGTCGACCTCTTTGCTGAGCATTTTGCTGCAAACTCCACACTTGAAGACCACAGACAAACATTGCCTCTTTGTCTTTCCCATCTTGACACCAGGCTTTCCACTGTCATCAGTACATGCAGGAAAGTTGCTAAGATTATTCAAAGGCTTGACATTTCAAAATCGACTGCACCAGATAGAATCCCTGCAATTGCTTCGAAGATGTGTTCACTTGATCTGTCTTCTGTTCTCTCAAAACTGGATTGCTTTTGCATGTCAGTTTGTGTTTCCACTTAGCTGAAATCAGGCTTCTGTCGTCCCTGTCTTTAACGGCTCAGGTGAGTAATCAGATCTTTCCTACTAACTATCGGCCTGTTAGCCTTCTACCCATTATCAGCAAAGTGTTTGAATCCTTGATAAATCGACAACTCATGACTCATCTGGAAACCCGCAACATCCAAAATGATGTTCAGCATGGCTTTAGAGTTTAGACATTAAAGGTCGACTGGTTGGCTGAACATGTAAATTCAATTCCCAGCATTCAATGACTGGAAATGTGAATCGGGCTTTGGATCGTCGTGGAGAAGCCAGGGTTGTTGCTCTTGACATCTCCAAGGCTAAATTATATGGCATTTCTGGAAAATTGCTTGGTACAATCTCTGACTTCCTTGCAAATTGTCAAAGCTCTGTGGTACATGAGGGACAGCAAGTAATCACCTGTCCATAACACATATGTAAGTTATCTGTGTCTCGTTCAACATCAACTTGTTTTCCAACCCCGTCTCTGGATTCTTCACCTTTGTAGGAACTCCCTGTTATCCCTCTGTTTGGAATGGATATCAGCTCAAACCTCAGCTCAGAAATGTACATCTCTTGTTGAGCTAAAAGCACCTCCCAGCGCCTTGAAGCTTATTTCGTTGCCAGTGATACCTTTCTCAAGCTGCTATGCTCCATCTATACAAGGCCACTATATGTCCTGTCATGGAGTATCATTGCCATATTTGGGCTGGTGCTCCAGCCTGTTACCTATCTCTTCTTGACAGAATCCAGCGACGTGCTGCCATTTTGGTGGGACAGGGATTGATATCATCCCTGGAACCTCTCTCAATCTGCCGCTCTGTTGCTTCCTTGAGCCCTTTCTACAGATATTACAACGGAATGTGCTCTGAGGGTCTATCAGGTTGTTCCACCTGAGCACACGTTCAGTTGCTCAACATGTTTGGCAGTTCGCACACTATAATTTGGCAGTTCATACAGTTCATACATTATACAATTCCCATCCATACACTATAACTGTCCCAAGGAGTAAGACTATAATGGAGAAGGTATTCTTCTGGTTTTTTCCCCCCTGCACAGCATCACTCTGGAACACCTTACCTGCATCCTGCTTTCCCCTCTATCCCAACCTCCCGCAATTCAAGAGGAATGTCAAAAGATTCCTCCTTTCTGTCTCATGTGTAATATCTCTACTTTCCTTTGTGTAGGCCTCACCTCGAGTGGCCTTGAAGGCTTTGTTGCAGGGCGATATCTCATTAAAAAAAAAAAATACGTGGGTGTGCATTGAGGGTACGTACCTCAGTTGGCACTGCCAAACCGTGCGGCACCAAAAGGAAACACGTTTTTAGCTGCGACGAGAAGCTCGATGAGAGCACCGCGTTGTTGTTGTTGTTGGGGTGCCTTTTTAGCTGCGACGAGCAGCTCTGTGGGAGGACCGCGTTGTTGTTGTTGGGGTGCCTTTTTGAATAGTGCATGCGCATACACTCGGACGTGCGTTGGTATGCGGTAAGATCATCGCTGACTAAAATCGCGATTTGTTTTTAAGAAACCAGAATAAATTTAGCAACAAAGACAACATGAATGTTTCCATATCGATCTCATTTCACAGAACTTGACACAAATTAGGTGTAATTATTGAATAGCGCATGCGCATACACTCGGTGTGTGTACCCCGGTTTAGAATAGGTACACTGTATCCCTGCGTGTCGTAAGAGGAGACTAAAAGGGTTGGCGTCAGGAAGGGCATCCGACCACAAAAACATTGCCTCAAAAAGAGAACCATGCCAATTACAACTACATGTGGGCAGGGTACAGCCCGAAGTACCCCGTGGGGGACCCCAATCTCTCTCGTCAAAACTCAAGGTGGGGAACCCGATCGAAGCAAGGGTGGAAATCACTCCTTTTATGACGACGAAACGTCTGATGCCCGACGTGGAGATCGGTTTCTGAGGTTTGGGAAATGGAATGTAGGGACAATGACAGGGAGATCAGGAGAAGTGGTGGAAGTATTGGTCAGAAGAAGAGTGGACATATGTTGTGTGCAGGAGACGAGATGGAAGGGAAGTGGTGTGAGAATGGTGAAGGGTATGCAGGGACAGAAATACAAGTTTGTGTGGCAAGGGTGCCCAGAAGGTGTGAATGGTGTTGGTATCCTGTTTTCTGAGGAGTTTGCAGACGGTGTGGTGAGTGTGACTAGAGTGAGTGAAAGGTTGATGATGGTGAAAATGATGATTGGAAAGCTCTTAGTGAACGTCATCTCGGGATATGCTCTGCAGGTTGGTCGGAGCGATGAAGAGAAGGACAAGTTCTGGTGTGCAATGGAGAAGCTGATTGAAAACGTGAAAGATGAGGAAGTTGTTGTGGTAGGAGGAGACCTAAATCGACATGTGCGAAGGAGGATGGATGGTTTTGAGGGAGTTAATGGGGATAGTTCCTCAGTTCAGGAAAGAGGATAATAAGCTTGTTGCATACACGTCAGGTGGGTCGACGACAACCGTTGACTACCTGCTGGTGCATAGGTGAGATAGTGGGCACCTCCGGGAAAGAAAGGTGATCCCGAGGGAGGAGGCTGTTTCACAGCACCACTTGGTTGTTTGCGACATAAGGGTGAAAGGTGTGAGGAGAGCTCGGCGGGGGAAGTACCAACCGAGAATGAAGGTGTGGAGGTTGAAAGAGGTGACAGTGAGGCAGGCATTAATAGAGAGGCTGAGTATGGTAGAGGATGATGTGGTGGAGCTTGAAAGTGGTTGGATGTCAATGAAAGATAGTCTGTTGGTAGCCGTTGGTGATGTATGTGGATGGACAAAAGGACCACGGAGGCACTCGGAAACATGGTGGTGGGATGATGAAGTCAGAAAGAAGATTGACGAGAAGAGGAATAAGTTCAAGGAGTGGCAGAAGGCTCGGGGTATGGGGGCAGAAAAGGCAGAGCATGAAAGTTATAAGGCAGCCAAGAAGGCTGCAAAGAAAGAGGTAGCAAAGGTGCAGGAGGCATGTAAGAACATGTTCGGAGAACGCTTGGATTTGGAAGAGGGTCAGAGAGCGGTATTCAGGATTGCAAAGCAGACAGCGAAAGAGGTGTGATGTGATGTGGGTGAGTTGCTTGAAGGATGAAATGGGACAAATCGTTGTGGACCCAGATGGAATTAAAGGAAGATGGAAGAGATCTATGGAAATGCTGTTGAATGCAGAGAATCAATGGGATGGCAACATAGAGAGTAACCCAGTTTTAGGACCAGCAGAGAAGATAAACGAGAAGGAAGTTGGGGGAGCGACAAAAGCAATGAAGAGTAGAAAAGCGGGAGGGCCGATGGGAGTTGTGGGAGATATGTTGAAGGCGGCGGAAAGTTGGGGTGTGAAGAGAATGACAGAGATCTGCAATCTGGTGGTGGAAGAAGGCCACATTCCAGTGGATTGGGAACTGAGTACCCTCGTCCCTCTATACAAGGGGAAAGGTGACCCTCTGGAGTGTGGCTCGTATCGAGCGATAAAGTTACTGGAGCATGGAATGAAGGTATTGGAAAGGGTGTTGGAGAGGAGGATAAGAAAGAAAGTGAAGATTGACGAAATGCAGTTTGGATTCATGCCAGGAAGAGGAACGACAGACGTGCTTTTTATTGTGAGGCAGTTGCAGGAGAAGTACATGGAGAAGAGGAAGAAGTTGTTTCTTAGGTTTGTTGATCTGGAGAAAGCATTCGATAGGGTTCCACGTGAAGTAGTGACATGGGCATTGAGGAAGTTAGGAGTGGAGGAATGGTTGACCATGACCAGAGTAGTGATGTCAATGTACAAAAGCGCACACAGCTGCAAGGACGAAGGACGGGAACAGTGGTGAGTTTGAGGTGAAGGTGGGAGTGCATCAGGGGTCTGAACAAAGTCCACTACTATTTGTAGTTGTGATGGAGGTGCTGGCTCGGAACGTAAAGGAGGGTTTATTGTGGGAGTTGTTGTATGCAGATGATCTGGTGTTGATTGCAGAAAGTATGGATGGACTGAAGGAGAAGATGAACAAGTGGAAGGAATGTATGGAGACAAAAGGTCTGAAGGTGAGTATCGGAAAAACGAAGGTCATGGCAAGTGGGAAAGCATGTGGTGAGGTGGAAAGAACTGGGGCGTGGCCGTGTCCTGTGTGCAGGAAGGGTGTCGGAGTGAATTCCATTCAATGTACAATGTGTGCTGAGTGGGTTCATCAAAAATGTAGTGGTTTGAGAGGGTCATTAACCAGTGTGGCAGCTACATTCAAGTGTAAGGTGTGTACAGAGGGAGCTGCAGATGGAGGAAATGTTGAGTTGGATCTTGGAGATGGTGTGAAGCTGGAAGGTGTGAAAACATTTTGTTACCTAGGAGACATGCTGAATGGAGAAGGTGGATCAGACTCGGCAACGGTTGCGAGAGTGAGATGTGCATGGAAGAAGTTTCGGGAACTGAGTGCCGTGCTGACGAGGAGGGGGTCTCGTTGAAGCTGTCAATTAATTAAAATTTTCGCACCCACATTCTCCGAATTTCCTAGAGGGAACTCCGACGTGTTTTCCACACCACTGCTCATGCTGCGGAACCTCTGTGGACGTCACACCCATAAGCGCCACCCTGTAACCTTCACCACGCCCACTCTCGCACCGTGGTGCTTCCCCCAAACAATGCACACTCGCAAGCCTCTTCCTGGATGAGCACACACAACTTTCACACCCGGCCGTCTCACGATCCCTCGCACACCATTTATTCACACAATGCACTCCACAGTCATTCTCACTCCATTCACACACATGGGTCACCCCATGATAGTTTACACACGACTTTACATATGAGCCATCCTGCCGAGGTTCCACAGCTGAATTTGTCATTCATGTCAGGTGCACCATCCGTGCCACGCACGCTCAGCCGCACACCATTCCTTGGGAAATCTTTGTTCAATCATCTGCACACGGGCATTTCTCCCGGCATGGACCATTTACACACCGTGACATGCAGTGCATTGAACTCTGACCTCCCTTGTTCCGGAACGGATTACAAACTTGTTCTTTTTAATCTCCCGCACACAGGACCAGAACAACAACAACAACAACAACAACATGCATTTTAAGGCCATTTTCCCTGCAAGAGCGGGGGTTAGCCTTGCGGGCCCCATAACAATCTTCTCCATTTTGCCCTATTTTCTGCATCTCTCCTTGTTAACCCCCTTGCCCGCATGTCTTCTTCCACCGTCTTTAGCCAAGTCTTTCTCGGTCTTCCCCGTCCTCTACTTCCTTCTACATTTATTTCCATCACTCTTCTCAACCAGTCACTTTCATCCTTCCTCAACACATGACCAAACCATCTCAACCTGTTCCTCTTCACAACATCAATCACAGGCTCTATTCCCATCATCTTTCGCAATTCATCATTTGTCTTCCCCTCTCTCAACGATACTCCGCACATCCACCGAACCATTCGCATTTCCACCCTTTCCAGCCTTCGTTGCTGCTCTACATTCATGACCCATGTCTCGCTCCCATAAATCATAACACTTCTCACACATGCAGCATACACCTTTCCCTTCAGCTTCAACGACACTCCCCTCCTCATCAGCACGCCACTCAGTTCCCGAAACTTCTTCCATGCACATCTCACTCAAGCAACCGTTGCCGAGTCCTGATCCACCTTCTCCATTCAGCATGTCTCCGAGATAGCAAAATGTTTTCACACCTTCCAGCTTCACGCCGTCTCCAAGATCCAACTCAACATTTCCTCCATCTGCAGCTCCCTCTGTGCACACCTTACATATGAATGTAGCTGCCACACTGGTTATTGACCCTCTCAGACCACTACATTTTTGATGAACCCACTCAGCGCACATTGTACATTGAATGGAGTTCACTCCGACACCCTTCCTGCACACAGCACATGGCCACTTCCCAGTTCTTTCCACCTCACCACATGCTTTACCACTTGCCATCACCTTCGTCTTTCCTATATTCACCTTCAGACCTTTTGTCTCCATACTTTCCTTCCACTTGTTCATCTTTTCCTTCAGTCCATCCATACTTTCCGCAATCAACACCAGATCATCTGCATACAACAACTCCCACGGTAAAACCCTCCTTTACAGTCTGAGCCAGCACCTCCATCACAGCTACAAATAGTAGTGGACTTAGTACCGACCCCTGATGCACTCCCACCTTCACCTCAAACTCACCACTGTTCCCGTCCTTCGTCCTCACAGCTGTGCGCGCTCTATTGTACATTGCCATCACAACTCTGATCAACCATTCCTCCACTTCTAACTTCCTCAATGCCCATGTCAATACTTCGCGTGGAACCCTATCGAATGCTTTCTCCAGATCAACAAACCCAAGAAACAACTTCTTCCTCTTCTCCGTGTACTTCTCCTGCAACTGCCTCCCAATAAAGAGCGCGTCTGTCGTTCCTCTTCCTGGCATAAATCCAAACTGCATTTTGTCGATCTTCACCTTCTTCCTTATCCTCCTCTCCAACACCCTTTCCAATACCTTCATTCCATGCTCCAATAACTTTATTGCTCGGTACGAGCCACACTCCAGAGGGTAACCTTTCCCCTTGTATAGAGGGACAAAGGTACTCAGTTCCCAAGCCACTGGAATGCGGCCTTCTTTCACCACCAGATTACAGATCTCTGTCATTCTCTTCACACCTGAACTTCCTGCTGCCTTCAACATATCTCCCACAACTCCCGTCGGCCCTCCCGCTTTTGTACTCTTCATTGCTTTTATCGCTTCCTCAACTTCCTTCTCAGTTATCTTCTCTGCCGGTCCTAAAACTGGGTTACTCTCTATGTTGCCATCCCATTCATTCTCTGTATTCAACAGCATTTCCATAGAGCTTTTCCATCTTCCTTTAAGTCCATCTGGGTCCACAACGATTTGTCCCACTTCATCCTTCAAGCAACTCACCCCCATCACATCACACCTCTCTTTCGCTATCTGCTTTGCAATCCTGAATACCGCTCTCTGACCCTCTTCCGAATCCAAGCGTTCTCCGAACATTTTCCTACATGTCTCCTGCGCCTTTGCTACCTCTTTCTTTGCAGCCTTCTTGGCTGCCTTATAACTTTCATGCTCTGCTTTTTCTGCTCCCGTACCCTTCGCCTTCTGCCACTCCTTGAACTTCTTCCTCTTCTCATCAATCCTCTTTCCAACTTCATCATCCCACCACCATGTTTCCGAGTGCCTCGGTGGTCCTTTTGGCCATCCACATACCTCACCAATGGCTCCCAACAGACTATCTTTCATTGACATCCAACCACTTTCAAGCTCAACCACATCATCCTCGACCCGACTCAGCCTCTCTTTTAATGCCTCCCTCACTGTCACCTCTTTCAGCCTCCACACCTTCATTCTCGGTTGGTACTTCACCCGCCGAGCTCTCCTCGCACCTTTCACCCTTATGTCGCAGACAACCAAGTGGTGCTGTGAAACAGCCTCCTCCCCCGGGATCACCTTTGTGTCCCGGAGGTGCCCCCTGTCTCGCCTACGCACCATCAGGTCGTCAACAGTTGTCATCGACCCACCTGACGTGTATGTAACAAGCTTATTATCCCCTTTCTGGAACTGAGTATTACAAATCAACAAATCAGCTCCATCAGCAAACTCCAAAATCCTTTCACCTTCTCCATTTCTCACACCATATCCGTAACCCCCATGAACTCCCTCAAAATCGTCCATACTCCTTCCCACATGTCCATTTAGGTCTCCTCCTACCACAACAACTTCCTCATCTTTCACATTTTCCATCAGCTTCTCTATCGCACACCAGAACTTGTCCTTCTCTTCATCGCTCCGACCAACCTGCGGAGCATATCCCGAGATGATGTTCACCAAGAGCTTTCCAATCATCATTTTCACCATCATCAACCTATCGCTCACTCTGGTCACACTCACCACACTGTCTACAAACTCCTCAGAAAACAGGACACCAACACCATTCACGCCCTCCGGGCACCCTTGCCACACAAACTTGTATTTCTGTCCCTGCCTACCCTTCACCATTCTCACACCACTTCCCTTCCATCTCGTCTCTTGCACACAACATATGTCCACTCTTCTTCTGACCAATACTTCCACCACTTCTGCTGATCTCCCTGTCATTGTCCCTACATTCCATGTCCCAAACCTCAGAAACCGATCTCCACTTCGGGCTGTACCCTGCCCATATGTAGTTGTTATTGTCATGGTTCTCTTTTTGAGCAATGTTTTTATGGCCGGATGCCCTTCCTGACGCCAACCCTCTTAGTCGCCTCTTACGACACGCAGGGATACGGTGTACCTATTCTAACCAGGGTACACACCGTACACACTGGTCCAAGTCAATTCATGTAAAACTAAAAGCACAAGGATGGCCGAGTCGTCCTCCCAAATACATTACACATACAAGCTCCTCCACAAGCTTGGGATCACCATTGATAACAAAGAAAAGGTTCGTTTACACTGCACGTTAAGTAGCTAAGATGGCCAGGCGTACAGAATGTAAACGCAACACTTTCGAAGGTGATGATGCACGAAAGAAAATGCTTGATGCTTGATGAAATGAAAATGAAAATGCTTGATGAAAATGCTTGGTGCACGAAAAAACGATCAATAAACTATATTCCCAAATGGAGCACTACCAAACATACCCAAATACAGACAAAGGGAAATCCAACTGAAAAACAGAGGTGTGATTTAGTCGGCACTTAGTCTTAAATCGGCTGGTGTATCTCGTCAGGAATCGTCAAAGATCGTCCGAGGCCCTGGCGTCTTTGCGCATGAAACACACTCCTTGGCGCGAAGTAGGCCTTCCGTGTGAAGCGAACGGCCTTGGCGTGCAGCTCGCTCTTCCCAGCCGTGCTTGTCCTCACGATGTCTGCACGGAAACCACAGCTCTCTGTCCACAGTTCCCCTCCTCACGACCGACCCCAGCAAGACGTCAGAAGACGACCGCTCCTGATGAAGCCGGGACCCGAACTCGCATGACGTGAGAATGTCTTGCCTGATCGATGTACCTCCAAATTGGCTGGTGTATCTCGTCAGGAATCGTCAAAGATCGTCTGAGGCCTTGGCGGGAAAATGTGTTCGTTGGCGCGAACTAGGCCTCGCTGCGTGTCCGCTCCATGCACAGTTTAAGAAGGTCCGCAGGACGAACCGCCGTCCGCAGGACACAGGACCGCAGGACACAGGACCAGAACATACAGCTATTTTATATTTTTCACGCTCGGGCGGCTCAACCCACCTGTTAGTCAAGCTAACGGTTACCCACGTCTGGGTCTGTGCATGACCCGTACTCTCACGCGTTCATGCACTCCACTCTGCACGCTCCCGGCACACACCCTTTCACACCATGCATTCGCTCCAGCTGACACAGCCTCACCTCATCGTGGTCCGCTTTGATCGCTCATATCCTCTCCACCTGCACCTGACATGCGTTATCCCGATCTTTACACTTTTTGCTGCACATTCCATGATCTCTTCCTTCACATTCTTTGCCCTCCAGCTTGTCTCTCATCATTCTTCTTTGCCTTTATCCATTTCATCTTTTATCTTTATTATTTCCCGATTTGAATCCTTTGGTTCTTCTTCTGAGATTACTTTAGTGTCTTCCATTCGTTTTTCATTTTCCGTTCTATCTTCTCCATTGTTCGTCCCATTTTTTCTGTCTTCTGTGTTTGGTCATCATGTCCCATTTTACATTCCTTCTTACTTGCCAACATTTCCCTTTTTACGTCCTTCTGAGCTGCCCTTAGATCCTGCATTTCTTCTGATTTGCTTGTTCAGTTCTTTTTGCCCATCTGCAAGTCCTTTTACTCCCTGTTTGGGTTAATTTACCTCTTGTTTAATCCCATTTATCTCCTCAATCATTCCAGCCTCACCTGCCCTCATCTCATTACGTTCACATTCTTCCTCACCTCACCTAACCTCATGCATGTCACCCTTTATGCCAGCCAGCCTGGCTCTCCTCCATTTTCTTCATCATCTGTTCCATAAGATGACTAATCAACAACATCAAATGGTCGCTGCCAGACTGCGATGACAAGGTGACCCACTATTCCGTGCCATTGGTGCTGCCTTGTCCAGGGGCTGGTGGATCCAAAACCTTGATCTTTTCTACCCCCGCTAATTCACCCCAGATACATTTTTATGAAATTCCAACTTCTTTCCTGGAAGTCCTTGCAGGGTCCATATGTTTTATACCTCTCCCATCTCCCCCCAAGCCCTCTCCCTCCCACACTTCTCTCGATGTCCCTGCTCTCAAATGTTGTGTTTGTGTCCTTCCCCCTCTGTCCCCATATTGTCTACCGCTCCCCTTATTTTGTGTTTTATGTGTCGGTTTGACTTTTCATCTGTCTATAATTCCAGTAATCTCTGTGTGTGTGTGTGTCTGTGTGTCTGTGTGTCTGTGTGTTTGTTTGTCTGTGACCGCTGTTTCTCGACAACTACCGGTCCGATATACTTGAAACTTGCCAGGTATATTGCTGGGGACCCGAGGATGTGCCTTTTCAAGGTTTCATATTAATCGGACAAGTAGTTACCGAGCTATGGCGATTTAGCCGTTCGCCGTTCGCTTTCGCTTTACGAATGGACCAAACCATTTCATGTAAATAGAGGGGGGGGGGGGGGTTCTGTGGTCGTTACTGGCTTTGCGAATGGACCAAACCATTTCATGTAAATAGAGGGGGGGGGGGTTCTGTGGTCGTTACTGCCACGTGGTTTCAAAGTTGTTTTTTTGCACGCACGTACGGGCAAGCACGTACGGGCAAGCACGTACGTACGGGCACGTCCTAGTCTATCTATAATTCCAGTAATCTCTGTGTGTATGTGTGTGTGTGTGTTTGTCTGTGACCGCTGTTTCTCGACAACCACGGGTCCGATATACTTGAAACTTGCCAGGTATATTGCTGGGGACCTGAGGATGTGCCTTTTCAAGGTTTCATATTAATCGGACAAGTAGTTACCGAGCTATGGCGATTTATTTACCATGCCGTTCACTTTGGCTTTGCGAATGGACCAAACCATTTCATGTAAATAGAGGGGGGGGGGTTCTGTGGTCGTTACTGGCTTTGCGAATGGACCAAACCATTTCATGTAAATAGAGGGGGGGGTTCTGTGGTCGTTACTGCCACGTGGTTTCAAAGCTTTTTTTTTGCACGCACGTACGGGCAAGCACGCACGTACGGGCACGCCCTAGTGTGATTAATGTTAGCTCTTTCGCAAGCCTCGATGTTGTATGCAAAAAAAAAAAAAAAAAACCCTCAAAACCGTCTATACTCCTTCCCACATGTCCATTTAGGTCTCCTCCAACCACAACAACTTCCTCATCTTGAGAGAGGAGGCTTGGGTCCTCGATCGCAATCAGCACAATCACTGCTGCCCTCCCTGGTCCTTCTCCCACAATGTTACATTCATGTACAGCTTCCTGGGCCATTAGCTCCTCCATATCCTCCTCAAGTAAGCCCACTTGATCCTGCTCACCTTGACTTGACAAAGCTGGACAATTTTTTAAAGTCCAAGTTCATCCTACACACCTTACAATTTTTGGTGTGCCGCTTATAGCTCCCCATTTTAGGATCTCACTCCTGACATCAATTGTTCTGGACGCAGGGTTCTCCCTCTTTTAACGAGAGAAAAATGACCACAGTGTGATCACCAGCTGCGACGTGTAGAATCATGAGGATATCCGTTGCAATATGCACGAACAAATTCGACCAGTCATAAAATTATGCGCATGCACTCGCGTCTTTTTGTCTTTCAGTTCTGGTCTTGTCCTTTGTTTTGCGACGCAACATGCTTCATCAATTGATTACACCTAATTTGTGTCAAGTTCTGTGAAATGAGATTTATATGAAAACATTCATGTTTTCTTTGTTGCTAAATTTATTCTGGTTTTTTCAGACAAATCGCGATTTTAGTCCGCGATGTTCTTACCTCATACCAACGCACGTCCGAGTGTATGCGCATGCAACAACAACAATCAGTCATTTTAAGGCCATTTTCCCTGCAAGAGCGGGGGTTAGCCTTGCGGGCCCCATGACAATCTTCTCCATTTTGCCCTATTTTCTGCATCTCCCCTTGTTAATCCACTTGCCCGCATTTCTTCTTCCACCACCTTTAGCCAAGTCTTTCTCAGTCTGCCCCGTCCTCTACCTCCTTCTGCATTCATTTCCATCACTCTTCTCAACCAGTCACTTTCATCCTTCCTCAACACGTGACCAAACCATCTCAACCTGTTTCTGTTCACAGCATCCATCACAGACTCTATTCCCACCATCTTTCGCAATTGATCATTTGCCTTCCTCTCTCCCAACGAGACTCCGCACATCCACCGAACCATTCGCTTTGCCACCTTTTCCAGTCTTCGTTGCTGCTCTTCGTTCATTACCTCTGTCTCGCTCCCAGAAATCATAACACTTCTCACATGCAGCATACACCTTTCCAGGGATTATCCTGGGGGATTATAGCAATGGGAGAAAATCTCCCTGTGTACAAAACAATGAGATTTTTTTCCAAACACGATGGGATTATACAAAATTAAATTAAAATTGAAATTAAATTAAAAGGGAAACCCATGCATATACTTAACATGAATTGGCTGGTGTATATATATGAAACAGCAACACATTGACTTTTAGAGTGTATCAGTGTTTTGTTTTTAACATTAAACACTAACAGTAAGCACGTTTTCTTTACAATATAGTAAATATTCATTTTTTGGTATCTGAACAGTAATTACTTTTGACATAAAAGATTTTCTCTGATTTATGCGTGAAAATTGAAACCATTTAACTCATATAATCGAAAGGAAAAAAAAGTTTAAAGTTTTTACCTGATACTTGGGCCGTGGGAATCTTCCTCTCTGATAGATGTTGTTGGATGGCTTTAAATATGCAGGGACGGAAAGTGCAGCCGGCCCGCTCTGAAGGTTCGGATCGGGACACCGGGATTCATTCCGGTCGGCCCGGAGGTGGGGGTGCGCGGCCTGTCACGGAACGTCAAAACAAACGGCCTGCCGGGGCCACCCAAAAGTCGGGCGTGAGGGGCGCGTCCACTAATGGAACGCCTCTCGCTTCCCAGATCGAGGGCCACGTGGTCAGGAGAACCTCGTCCCTTCTGGTTGCCCTGCCGTCCCGCCGTGGGCGCTGGCAGGGTGTACTTCAAACTAAGCTTAAGTGTCAAGTGTTAAGTTCCTCCTTGCCCTCGCAAGGGAAAGGCTAGGGTCAAGCTCTTCCAAATTTCCAAACACTAGAAATCGGACGTCTCAAATTAATTAACTAATTTGTAAATACATCTCAGTCGCCCGCGACCTCTCTAGCGCGGACGTCGAACCAGTTCATTTCCGGGCGACCGGGCCGAGTATCGGCTCGGCCGTGGCCGAAGCCGTTGATTCCGCCGTAGCACGCTAACGCGTAGGCTCGCGCGCCCCTGGTCCGCCGGGGCTCCGCGGGTGTCCTACCGTGCCTGGCTTGCCCGTGCCCGGGGACGGATTTCGCTGTCTAAACATGGTAGCGCTAGGCCAGTGGGACCGCCGGGACCCACGTGCACTCACAAGGTGTTCTGCGCGTGGGCGGCAGTATCAGACCGGGGCGCCCAAAGGCGCCACGCACCCAAACGCTCCCCGGCTAAAGTTCATCCTGAAAGCGCCCACATTGTGCGGACAAACCAAGTCAAGGGCCACGTGGTCAGGAGAACCTCGTGCCTATCGGCCGGCCTCAAAGACCGAAATTGTGACGGTGTCCCATTGCCGAAGTGATATGCAGATCCGTCAAAAATAGAGTGAAGGGCGTCATAGTTTTTGGATCCAAAATTCTGGCTGTTACACACAGCTTGTGATGTACAGCAATGTCTGTACTCTCGTCCATCATAATTGTAATGGCAGGTGACTTGTGGAGCTTCTCGCTGACGGATTTGTCAATTGTTGTGGAAATGGCATCCAGAAAACCACAGGCTGATTTATAACTCGCATATGTCACATGTTTGTTCACTTTTAAATTCTCCAGATTTGTGGTATTAAGCTCTGACAACAAGGTCAGCAAGCTGTTATACTTAGACAGGGGAATTGCTTCCTTCGACATCCAATACACCACTTTCAGACACGTCAAAATACTTTCCTCTTCTTTTGATTTAGACCCTCAACCGTGAGTTGAAGATTTGTTCTCGCCAGTGGTGCTGCAATCGCTCGTTGGTGATCAGATGACGATATATGTCAGGTTATTGTAGTCGTTTTGAAATTATTTGTACCTTCACTTAGACTGTTGACCAACTTCTCCGATCTACACAGTGAACAATACATTTTGTTCTGATCGGCATCATATTTCAGCCAGTCTCCGAATTTAAGGACCCAGCTATCTTGAAACGTTATTAAAGTTTTGCCGGAAGTAGATGTCTGCACTGTGGTGGCCCTGGCCACTGTCCCGCTTTCGCCCTGCACACAGTCACTAACTGGATCATCCTGGTTGTGCTCGGTGTTAGAACTACTGCTGGTACCTATGAAGAATCGTTTTATGCTTTGCCCATCAGGCTGTGGTTGCGGAGGTCTCTTTTTCGGCGGCATTTTCGGAAAAAGCGTAATCCAGAAACTACTGCACACAGCGAACACGTGGTTGCCGAAAAGCCGTCGTTTAATGCCGCAAAATATTGTCACGGCTACCGCAAAGCGTGAAAGTGAAATTAAAATGGCTACGGTCTGTTTACAGTTGAGAATAGCTTCGTCTTTGACAACTTCCAGACCTGACAAAAGCAGTAGTAAGTACACGATTTCAGCCTGTTTCGCCTGAAAACTACACCGTGACAACTGACACGCTCCATGCGATTTTTTTAATTATTTTTTTTAAATCGCTCTGGCCAAAATTGTATGCGATATTTTCCAACTTTATGCGAGAATATCGCGGAATCATGGCCAAAGTCAATCCCAGCCTTTCCCTTCTGCTTCAACAACACTCCCCTCCTCGTCGGCATGCCACTCAGTTCCCGAAACTTCTTCCATGCACATCTCACTCCAGCAATCGTTGCCGAGTCTGATCCACTTTCTCCATTCAGCATGTCTCCGAGGTAGCAAAATGTTTTCACACCTTCCAGCTTCATGCCGTCTCCAAGATCCTACTCAACATTTCCTCCATCTGCAGCTCCCTCTGTGCACACCTTACTATTGAATGTAGCTGCCACACTGGTTAATGACCCTCGCAGACCACGACAATTTTGATGAACCCAATCGGTGCACATTGTACATTGAATGGAGTTCACTCCGACACCCTTCCTGCACACAGCACACGGCCACTTCCCAGTTCTTTCCATGTCACCGCATGCTTTACCACCTGCCATCACCTTCGTTTTTCCGATATTCACCTTCAGACCTTTTGTCTCCAGACATTCCTTCCACTTGTTCATCTTCTCCTTCAATCCATCCATACTTTCCTCAATAAACACCAGATCATCTGCAAACAACAACTCCCACAGTAAACCCTCCTTTACGTTCGGAGCCAGCACCTCCATCACAGCTACAAAGGGTAGTGGACTTACTACCGACCCCTGATGCACTCCCACCATCACCTCAAACTCACCACTGTTCCCGTCCTTTGTCCTTACAGCTGTGCGTGCTCTTCCGTACATTGCCATCACTACTCTGATCAACCATTCCTCCACTCCTAACTTCCTCAATGCCCATGTCACTAATTCACGTGGAACCCTATCAAATGCTTTCTCCAGGTCAACAAACCCAAGAAAAAACTTCTTCCTCTTCTCCATGTACTTCTCCTGCAACTGCCTCACAATAAAAAGCACGTCTGTCGTTCTTCTTCCTGGCATGAATCCAAACTGCATTTCTTCCATCTTCACTTTCTTCCTTTTGACAAGGAAATTCGGAGATTGCCGAACTCGTTCCCAAGACTTGCCCCTTCTGCTTGTGACCTGAGGGAGGGAGAAGTTTTTGTCTTTACCTGGAGGTGATCAAATCAATTCCCCTTTAGAAATTAGGGTTAGGGCAATTTCTGTTGATGGCGTGTGCCGTGCGTAGGTCGGATACGCACGTGAGCGGGCACGTCATACGTCACAGCGAGTGTGAGTGGCATCCGAAAAGTGTGGACAACGTAGTGAGTGAGTGGGCAACTTTTTGGGAGAACTGGGGACCGGCCGAACGTGGCCGCGATGGGATCGGCCGAGGTCACGCGACCGATCCTGTGTCTTAATTGTGGAAGAAGAAATGCGGGCAAGGGGGTTAACAAGGAGAGATGCAGAAAATAGGGCAAAATGGAGAAGATTGTCATGGGGACCGCAAGGCTAACCCCCACTCTAGCAGGGAAAATGGCCTTAAAATGCATGTTGTGTGTGTGTGTTGTGTTCACTTTCTTCCTTTTCCTCCTCTCCAACACCCTTTCCAATACCTTCATTCCATGCTCCAATAACTTTTTCGCTCAATACTAGCCACAGTCCAGAGGGCCACCTTTCCCCTTGTATAGAGGGACGAGGGTACTCAGTTCCCAATCCACTGGAATGCGGCCTTCTTTCACCACCAGAATACAGATCTGTCATTCTCTTCACACCCCAACTTCCCGCTGCCTTCAACATGTCTCCCACAACTCCCGTCGGCCCTCCCGCTTTTCTACTCTTCATTGCTTTTATCGCTTAGCCTGGTGTTGGCTTAGCGGTTAGGGTGCCGGCTTGGGATCCTAGGATCCTGGGTTCGAATCCCGGTCGATCGCTGAATTAACGCCAGGGGGGTTGACTCAGCCTGTCATCCTTCCGAGGTCGGCAAATTGAGTACCAGCTTGCTGGGATGAATGATCACGGTGTACCCCGGTTTAGAATAGGTACACCGTATCCCTGCACATCGTAAGAGCGTGACCAAGGGTTGGCGCCAGGAAGGGCATCCGGCCATAAAACATTGCCTCAAAACAGGGAACCATGATTGTCATGGGGCCCGCAAGGCTAACCCCTGCTCTAGCGGGGAAAATGGCCTTAAAACGATCATTCATTCATATATTCATTGCTTTTATCGCTTCCTCAACTTCCTTCTCAGTTATTTTCTCTGCTGGTCCTAAAACTGGGTTACTCTCCATGTTGCCATGCCATTCATTCTCTGCATTCAACAGCATTTCCATATATCTCTTCCATCTTCCTTTAATTCCATCTGGGTCCACAACAATTTGTCCCACTTCATCCTTCAAGCAACTCACCCCCATCACATCACACCTCTCTTTCGCTATCTGCTTTGCAATCCTGAATACCTCTCTCTGACCCTCTTCCGAATCCAAGCGTTCTCCGAACATTTCCCTTGATGCCTCCTGCGCCTTTGCTGCCTCTTCTCTTTGCAGCCTTCTTGGCTGCCTTATAACTTTCAGGCTCTGCCCCCATACCCTTCACCTTCTGCCACTCCTTGAACTTCTTCCTCTTCTCGTCGAGCCTCTTTCCAACTTCATCTTCCCACCACCATGTTTCCGAGTGCCTCGGTGGTCCTTTTGCCCATCCACATACCTCACCAACGGCTCCCAACAGACTATCTTTCATTGACATCCAACCACTTTCAAGCTCAACCACATCATCCTCTGCCATACTCGGCCTCTCTTTTAATGCCTCCCTCACTGTCACCTCTTTCAACCTCCACACCTTCATTCTCGGTTGGTTGAAACCAAAGCTTTCAGAATCATTGGAATCTCCTGCGATGAAGCTAACTCCGAGGGCCTTTCACTCACTCAACGCAGGCAGGTTGGTGGTCTTTCTGTTTTCTACCGACTCCTCTCCGGCCTTGCTCCCCCAGCTCTCTCTGTGCTCTGTCCCCCAAATATTCCCACAGGTCGCACAAGATCTGTCAGCAACACTCTTGGTTATACTGCCAAAATCTTGGCTCTCTGCTCACCTTCACTCCTCTTTTCTCCTGCCTCTGGAACAAACTCCCCCACTCCCTTCAATCCCACGCCTCCCTCCAGGTCTTTAAAACAGCTGTTCACCACCATCTCTTATCTTCCCCCATCCAAAACCTTGATCTTTTCTACCCCCGCTAATTCACCCCAGATACACTTTTATGAAATTCCAACTTCTTTCCTTGAAGTCCTTGCAGGGTCCATATGTTTTATACCTCTCCCATCTCCCCCCAAGCCCTCTCCCTCTCACACTTCTCTCGATGTCCCTGCTCTCAAATGTTGCGTTTGTGTCCTTCCCCCTCTGTCCCCATCTTGTCTACTGCTCCCCTTATTTTGTGTTTTATGTTTTGGTTTGACTTTTCGTGTGATTAATGTTAGTTCTTTCGCGAGCCTCGATCTTGTATACAAAAACCCCCCCCCAAAAACCCCTCAAAACCGTCTATACTTCCCACATGTCCATTTAGGTCTCCTCCTACCACAACAACTTCCTCATCTTTCACGTTTTCCATCAGCTTCTCCATTGCACACCAGAACTTGTCCTTTTCTTCATCACTCTGACCGACCTGCGGAGCATATCCCAAGATGACGTTCACCAAGAGCTTTCCAATCATCAACCTTTCACTCACTCTCGTCACACTCACCACACTGTTCACAAATTCCTCAGAAAACAGGACACTAACACTATGCATGCCTTCTGGGCGCCCTTTCCACACATACTTGTATTTCTGTATAATACTTGAACACAAATCGCCTTCTTCTTATTTCCAATAATCTCCAGTTTAGCAGTACTTGGACATGTTAAATGGGGTGGTGTATAAGGGTGATGCAGAAGACTGCTTCAATTGGACTTAACATCCGGAATTTTTATTTCACAATCTTTAACTTCATTATTATCTTTAAATTGAAGTATACCTTCCATGGCGTAACATGTTCGATGAACTCCCGAGATGGTTCTCAAACTCATTTCCCTGCAAAATACTGACACTGATTTATACACAGGTGATGTCTATCCTGTAAATGTGGAAGGCAAACAACACGACAACGATTCATCTGTCACAGAAGATTCAAAATGTGCTTCTGCAAAGGAAGGTTCAGATGATATTGACATGACAAACGGAAGTGCTTCCTGTTTTGCAACTGGTGAGTGGAAACATAAAAAAAGAACATAAAGCCTTTTGTATGGAGAAAATATAAAAATTTCCAGAAAAGTGTTAAATATTTTGCATTTTGATTTTGACAAAAAAGAAAATGTGTTTTTTGTTTCTGTAGAACAATCAAGAAGTAATATGGGACAAATAAGGTCCATTGGCAGCTTGACAGTGAGGAAGAAGCCTTTTTTGAAGAAACAATCACGAGATCAAGTCTCGCTTCCTGTAAAATACAAATACTTGTCTGGGCCTCGCAACACCAAGATTAATATGAAATTAAACAAACAGAGAAAGGTTCAAGAAAAGCGAAAATGTTATCAGTGTAATGTGTGCAGAAAGGATTTTGCTTCAACGAGTAAAATCAAAATACACATGAGGATCCACACTGGAAAACGTCCTCACAAATGCTCTGTATGTGATAAAGGTTTCTCTCAAAACAGCTATTTGAAATTACACATGAGGGTCCATACAGGAGAGCAACCTTACAAATGCTCGATATGTGATAAAGGTTTCTCTCAAAGCAGCAATTTTAAATTACATACGAGGATCCATACAGGAGAGCGACCTTACAAATGCTCTGTATGTGATAAAGGTTTCTCTCAAAACAGCTATTTGAAATTACACGAGGGTCCATACAGGAGAGCAACCTTACAAATGCTCGATATGTGATAAAGGTTTCTCTCAAAGCAGCAATTTGAAATTACATATGAGGATCCATACAGGAGAGCGACCTTACAAATGCTCTGTATGTGATAAAGGTTTCTCTCAAAACAGCAGTTTTAAATTACATATGAGGATCCATACAGGAGAGCAACCTTACAAATGCTTGATATGTGATAAAGGTTTCTCTGTAAACAGCAGTTTGAAATTACATATGATGATCCATACAGGAGAGCGACCTTACAAATGCTTGATATGTGATAAAGGTTTCTCTGTAAACAGCAGTTTGAAATTACATATGAGGATCCATACAGGAGAGCAACCTTACAAATGCTTGATATGTGATAAAGGTTTCTCTCTGAACAACAATTTGAAAAAACATATGAGGATCCATACAGGAGAGCAACCTTACAAATGCTTGATATGTGATAAAGGTTTCTCTCTGAACAACAATTTGAAAAAACATATGAGGATCCATACAGGAGAGCAACCTTACAAATGTTCGATATGTGATAAAGGTTTCTCTCTGAACAAAAATTTGAAAAAACATATGAGGATCCATACAGGAGAGCAACCTTACAAATGCTTGATATGTGATAAAGGTTTCTCTGTAAACAGCAGTTTGAAATTACATAGGATGATCCATACAGGAGAGCGACCTTACAAATGCTTGATATGTGATAAAGGTTTCTCTCAAAACAGCGATTTGAAAAAACATATGAGGATCCATACAGGAGAGCAACCTTACAAATGTTCGATATGTGATAAAGGTTTCTCTCTGAACAAAAATTTGAAAAAACATATGAGGATCCATACAGGAGAGCAACCTTACAAATGCTTGATATGTGATAAAGGTTTCTCTGTAAACAGCAGTTTGAAATTACATAGGATGATCCATACAGGAGAGCGACCTTACAAATGCTTGATATGTGATAAAGGTTTCTCTCAAAACAGCGATTTGAAAAGACATATGAGGATCCATTCAGGAGAGCAACCTTACAAATGCTTGATATGTGATAAAGGTTTCTCTCAAAACAGCAATTTGAAAAAACATATGATGGTCCATACAGGAGAGCGACCTTACAAATGCTTGATATGTGATAAAGGTTTCTCTGTAAACAGCAATTTGAAATTACATATGATGATCCATACAGGAGAGCAACCTTACAAATGCTTGATATGTGATAAAGGTTTCTCTCAAAACAGCGATTTGAAAAAACATATGATGGTCCATACAGGAGAGCGACCTTACAAATGCTTGATATGTGATAAAGGTTTCTCTGTAAACAGCAGATTGAAAAGACATATGAGGATCCATACAGGAGAGCAACCTTACAAATGTTCGATATGTGATAAAGGTTTCTCTCTGAACAACAATTTGAAAAAACATATGAGGATCCACACAGGAGAGCAACCTTACAAATGCTTGATATGTGATCAAGGTTTCTCTGTAAACAGCAGTTTGAAATTACATAGGATAATCCATGCAGGAGAGCAACCTTACAAATGCTTGATATGTGATAAAGGTTTCTCTCAAAACAGCGATTTGAAAAAACATATGATGGTCCATACAGGAGAGCGACCTAACAAATATTCGATGTGATTTTTTTTTTTTTTTTTTTTTTTGTGTATTGAATCGAGGCTCGTGAAAGAGCTAACATTTATTTCACAAACAAATCAACCCGACAAACAAAATATACAGGTTTCTCTCAAGGTATACGGGCTCTCAAAATAGCCATTTGAAAAGTCATATCAAGATCCACACAGCAGAAGTGAAATCTGAAATACCAAGATGTGAAAAATGACGTCGAGGATTTCAAGATTGAAGAAACCTGAAATTGTACCAGTGATAGTCGGAGCAACAGGAAATCCGGATGTTCAAGAAAACCCCAACTGAGCGCTTAAAAAGCATTCCGGGGAATATCACGACAAACATGCAACAGGTGGAGGCTATCAAAGGTTCAGTGAGGATTCTAAAACGAGCCCTTGGAACAAAGAATTCTGGGGAATATCACGACAAACATGCTGCAGGTGGAGGCTGTCAAAGGTTCAGTGAGGATTCTAAAACGAGCCCTTGGAACAAAGCATTCTGGGGAATATCATGACAAACATGCTGCAGGTGGAGGCTGTCAAAGGTTCAGTGAGGATTCTAAAACGAGCCCTTGGAACAAAGCATTCTGGTGAATATCACGCCAAACATGCTTCAGGTGGAGGCTGTCAAAGGTTCAGTGAGGATTCTAAAACGAGCCCTTGGAACAAAACTATGAGAATGAAGTTTCACAAACTGGTTCATGAATAATGATCCTTTACCGAAAATGGAGGTGGAGATTTTGATTTCTGGGAGACTTTCTCCCACCTCCTAAAACCCGCATGTTGAGATAACAACCAACGAGAGCGTCCTGACAAATGTTCCGTTTGTGATAAGGATTTTATTTCAAAACGGAGCTTGAACTTCCAGAGTGCAACCCACCTGGAGTGCTCGCGTAAAAAAGTGCTCCGACTGTGGGAAGGGATTTGCTGATAAAAGGTTTGTTAAATTCACGTGGCATTACCTGTGCGAGGTTGTACGTGCCCCCACCCCCCCTCCCCCTTGTAAGCGTTCCTGAGCAGTCGGCAAGGTATTCAGTGAACCAGGAAGGAGAAAGCTATCGTGTAAGCGTACAGACCTTTGGGCACATACCTTGTGAGCACAACTCCTCAGAGTACCACCTGTATCCAGAATGTCCACAACAATGATTGCACACTAGTGCCAAAAGACAGCAAGAATCTCAAAATGCTAAGCCCATCCACGTCCACTCAACTCAAACTGCAGTTAAAGAAAATGACACATTAAAAAAAATATGTAAAATTTCTTAATTTGATTCTCCACGTTGTCATCACAGCGGATTGTTGAAAATTTGAAGCCAAAATCTCAAATGCCATGGTAACAAAACTGAATCTCTCAACATGATCTTGTATCTCACTGTGCTTCTTCCAGGGCCTTCCTTCGGTTGTCAATTTGTAATTCTTGTCTCTGTCCTTCCCATGTTTCCAGCCAAGTTCCATTTGAGTTTTTTGATCGTGACCAGTGTCTCGAAAATTAGTTTTCTCTCTGATTTACTTGTTTTTCTTGTCCCTTTTGGTTGTGCTCAGATGGAATCTTTCCATGGTGGTTTGGACATCAATTTTAACTCAATCTTTGCTGTAGTCCATGTTTCATTGCCATGTGTGATATGGGGAGAACATCCTTGCTGTAAAATTGTTTATCAGAAGAAGACTCCTGCCCATGTTTTTCATGAAACTTGAATTTATGAAGTGTGTCACAATAAAGAGAGCTTCTCAAAGTGTAAATGCCCTGTCTGTGTCATTGTGAATATGTAATGGGTGCATGATCAATTTATATTGTCAGTCAGTGGAGAGTTTGGAGTTGTCCACATCCCCATGAGTAATCCTGATCAAACCGAGAGTTGTTCACCAAACCAGGTGAAAGCCTTGCAGAGATAGCATTTACCATCATAGCTTGACTGCACTTCATCCCATCACTCATTGATCTCGAGCAGCTCAGCTTCACAAGCCCCAACGTGGAAGGCCACACAGCTAGTTGCGCCCACATTTTTGTCAACATCAATGGAAAAGCATTGTTAATGGAGGGAATACCTTTGAACACAGAACGTAAACGTATTTTAAACAGTATCATGGTATTTTGAACCAATTTCAATGGTTGCTCGAAGATAGGGCAGCATGTATGTACAATCATACTGACAATCATAAGACTTCAAACAAAAAAACAATATACCTATTTTGGGGGGCAACCCCCTCTCCCATGCCCCACCCCACCCGATTTTGATAATGCCTTGAACAAACCTTGGTGTATCATGGGTGATGAAGGTTGTGATCAAGTTTCATCAAAATTGTGTGTAGTTTCTGAGAAAAGAACAAATACTTATTCTGCGGGGCAACCCCCCATGGACCCCCTTATACCCCGACTTTTTAAATGCCAGGAACAATCGTTGGGACATCACGGGTGATGAACAGAACGTTATGGTGAAGTTTCATCGGAATTGTAAGTGTAGTTTCTGAGAAGAAAGTAAATTCCTATTTTGGGGGGCAACCCCCTCCCCTCCCCAGTGGCTTATCGAGGAAAAATGACGCTCGGGCGAGATGTCAAATTTCCGCCCCTCACAACTCACATGCTGAATTCAACACAAAGCCCAATGAAATAACTTTATTACAAATCAAATTAGGTGCAGTGCATTTGCAAGTTAACAGTCAAAGTTTTGTTTTCTGCCTTTGTTTTGTTTTGTTTTCAGAAAATTGTGGAAATTATTTTATAAAATGAATCTTTGATAAAAATTGGCCCAACTTATTCAATAGGATGACAGAAGTATTCCAAAAGCATACATGCAATGTCAGTTCCACGTCTTCGCGTTCGCAGAAGAAAAACATAGGTGCAATACACCTGTTGCTCACCTGGCAGAATAAACAGTATGCTGCACTGACTGAAGTTATTGTTACGTCGGTAGGGTAAAGCAATATCTAGAGTCAGGTAGATCTGAATAGGTAACATGCTTCAACTGTCGCGATAGGGAATCTACCTTTCATAAGTTATATGTTAGTCGGGTTAAGATGTCTGCTTGTGAACATACCAGGATGTTTGAGTGTTAGATCGTGTAAGGATTAAGATAAACCCCTGTGTGTCACACCTGGTAATCAAACCTTTGTCCCTTATGGCAATGCACACCAACATAAACACTTAGACAGGCCCTGCAGTGCAACATTAAATAATTCCCTTCCCTGACGAGGACTTTGGAAGAAAACAGGCAAGGGGCCAGTTCGGGTCACCGCCGCATTGGCCGCAGCCAGCTACACATCTGGCAGGCCTTGGAACATGGAGTGACACGAGCTATCACCACGCTACAGGCCTGTGATTGATCAGCGCGGTGGGCGCGAACCTCCAGCCAACGAATGCTGGAGGCGCGAAGCTGGAAGGTTCGGTGGAGGGCACTGATTGGGTTGCGGGCCAAGGCTGACGTCACCGCCGCAAGGTTATATCAGGGCGCGCCGAACGACATTTGCGCTCTTGCATATAGGGTTCGCTCTTGCACAGCACGTCCCTCTGGCCCTCTTGCACGTCCAGCTCGAACCCTTGTGCTTTCTGGCTGTCTCTGGCTGTCTTGTGCTCTCTGCGCTTCCCTTCTTTGTCTTGGGATATCTCTGGTGGTCGTTGGCTCACCATCTTCGTGGTGCTCGGAGCGGTGCTCAATGTTTTGGAGCTGAGAGTTGTCCACGGACCTTGTTGGCGGTTGACGAGGAGCCTGGGGTGGGCGTTGGCTCGGGCCTTCGCGGTGCAGCGGAGCTTGGAGCCAAGTGGGGACGACAGATCACAGACAGATAAGGATGCACCACAGAACATTACATGACGAGACATTTCCTTTCGTAATCCATTCCTGTGTGGCGTATTTGAAGTGCGGTGTGTGGGATCCCAAATTAGGACTTTTATTTGATTACCGTCGCGTTTCATTGTTATCGGGTGCCGGGAATAAACGTCTTTATTTTTGTACATTCTGATTTGTCGTTCGTGAGTTAATTAATTTCCCTGCAGGATCGAAGCTGCCGTCGGTTCGCCTTCCACAGGTACGCGCTTTTACCGCAGTTTCCATTTCCCTTCTTCCTCCCGCGTTTTATCGCCGAATCCGTGTTTGGTCGTCGCCTCGAGTAAATCCGTTCTGTTCCATCCGCAGTCCCTGGTCTTAACCGAAGGGTCCGCGTGATAGTATTCTAAACCAATTTGAATGGTTGCGAGAAGACAAGGGCAGCATGTCGAATGATATCAACATAATCATAAGACTTTAAGCAAACAAACAAAATCCTATTTTGGGGGGCAGCCCCCATCCTCGTCCCTGTCTACCTCTTCAGACCCCAATTTTTCCAATGCCTTGAACACAAACATTGGTACATCATGGATGATGAAGGTTGTGGTGAAATTTCATCAAAACCGCGTGTGTTGGTTCTGAGAAGAAAGCAAATACCGATTTTAGGGACGGACTGTGACTGACTGATGGAATAATGGACTGACTGATGGACTAACGGAGTGACTGATGGACTAACGGACTGACTGATTGACTGACTGATGGACTAACGGACTGACTGATGGACTAACGGACTGACTGATTGATGGACTAAAGGACGGACTGATGGACTAATGAACTGACTGACTGATGGACTAATCGACTGACTGATGGACTGACGGACTAATGAAGTGACGGACTGACTGATGGACTGGCGGACAATGCTCCATCACATAAACTCCCATGAACTTCGTTCCAGGTGAGCGAAAAAGAGAACAAAAACGTCTGCAGAAGAAACCTCAGCACGCCAACCCTGCAAAGATGGAAGCAGAGAGAACGAGAGCTCCGCGGTGATGATTACATCGATCACAAGAGAATCCTGACACTGGGGTGAAGAGCATTTTTACAAGTACGACTTCTCAAGATTTTGCTGAGATGACGATCAGCAGCAAGACCCTGAGGTCATGTGGCTTCTCCCCTCCATGAAGCGCCATGTCGCATCAGCCCGCCACTCCTCGACCTTCTCAAGGGGAATTCTACCATTTTTGCTTTCGTAATAAATAGATGATATCGTGTTTTATCTGACAGGATTTTTTTTTAAAATAAAGAAAATTAATTTTCAACCTTCAAAAATCGTGCGAATAAATTCTGCTTTTTTGTTGGTATCCTTTTCTCATCTGTACAAATGAGCCGAGAACACGAATGACGCGTGAACGGCGAACAAAAATGAACACGAACGCCTCGTTCGCTTAGTTTCCCGGCATGCCACGCGCTCCTTTGCAAGCCGCCTCCCCCCGGGATATCATTGGCCACAACCATTGGTCAGCAAACTAAGGGCGGTGCCATTTGCACAGTTTAACTCCTTCCTTCGCTTGCGCTTTTATGCGTTGCGGCAAAATGGTACGAAATGTCCATAATGATAAATGTAAAACAAGCGTTACGCCTAGGTCCCCCGTCGGGGAAGTGATGTGAGTAGACAAAGTGGAAGACGCAGAAAACATGCTTTGATATGATATTTCGCTCACAAGGTTCAGACATACATGGAGGCGGCCATCTTGGATTTTGACGTGGCGACCCAATTTTCAATAGGGTTCTTCCTTATGCCTAGATACACCCACACACCAGATTAGAAGTTGGTACTTCGCTTATTTTTCAAGATATTTCGCTCACAAGGTTCAGACATAAATGGCGTCAGACATACATGGCGGCGGCCATCTTGAATTTTGACGTGGGTTGCACCCACACACCAAATTCAAATGCGGTCCTTTGCTTACGCACGCACGCACACACGCACGTACGCACGCCCGCACGCACGGACGGACGGACACACGGACGGAGGGGAAAACCATAGTCCCCCTTTCGCTCCGCGGTGCGACGGGGGACAATAACAAATTTGCCGCCCCCCAAAAGTGCCGCTCGGGGCGATCGCCCCTTGCACCCCCTCCCCCCCCCACACGCTACACCAGTGCCCTCCCCCTCAATCACTATGCCAGTCCCCCCCCCCCCCACTCGCAACGCCAGTGCCCCCCCCCCCGCCCCCCGTCCCACAGGGCCTGATTTTTTTCTATTCCATTGTAGCGGTTACCGCTGGATGTACATAATCGCCTTGCACCGGCCAGAACACGGCCAGACGCGCCTCTCCCGGGCATGCCCGGACTCACTGTTCCCGGGCACGCCCGAACCTCCCGGGCACGCCCGGTCTCGTCTTTCCCGGGCATGCCCGCTCTCGCCTTTCCAGGGCTCGCCCAGAGCGTCCGGGCATGCCCGCTATCGCCTTTCCAGGGCTCGCCCAGAGCGTCCGGGCATGCCCGCTATCGCCTTTCCAGGGCTCGCCCAGAGCGTCCGGGCATGCCCGCTATCGCCTTTCCAGGGCTCGCCCAGAGCGTCCGGGCATGCCCGCTATCGCCTTTCCAGTGCTCGCCCAGAGCGCCCGGGCACGCCCAGCCTCGACTTGCCAGGCCGCAGCCAAACACGCCCGGGCAGGTCCAGACTCGCCTTTCCAAGGCTCGCCCTTGATACCCGGGCATGCCCGGTATAGCTTTTGCCGGGCAAACTTCCTGACATAAATATGTATATATATTGCTGCCCGATAAACGAGCTTGTCAGAATACCTGAGCTGTTTTGTTTCAATAAAGCAACTCGGACGAATTCCGTCTTTGGTCGCGTCAATTCTTTCGACTCGCGTTGGAGCACAGTTCCTTCATTGGTGACCTTCCGACATGGATACGGCAGTGACGCTTAAACTGCCTACCTTCTGGGAGGCTCACGCGGCTGTTTGGTTCGCCCAGGCGGACTCCCAGTTCGCCCTGCGAGGCATCACCGCGGACGACACCCGCTTCCACCATGTTGTGGCGGCGCTCGGTTCCGCCACCGCGGCCCGCGCCTTGAGCCTCCTCCAGCACCCGCCGGCTGCTGACAAATACGACGCGCTGAAGACGCTCCTCCTCGGCGCTTTCGCCCTCTCACCGGCAGCACGCGCACAGCGCCTGCTTGACCTGCCCGAGCTCGGCGACACGCGCCCGTCCGAGCGCATGGACTATATGCTCTCGTTGCTCGGCGAGCACTCTCCGGCATTCCTGTTCCGGGAGCTGTTCCTTCGCCAGCTGCCTCACCCGGTACGCCTCGCCCTGGCTGGCACGTTGATCACGGATTCCCGCGCCCTCGCCAGGGAAGCCGATAAGATCTCCTCGGCGGGCCAGCACATCGGCGCGGTTACCTGGAGCCCGCCGCCGTCCGAGACAACGCCCACGACGCCCGAGCACCCTGCGCGGTTGGAGGCCGAACTGCCGGTGCAACTGG
This sequence comes from Myxine glutinosa, assembly GCF_964187855.1. Lineage (NCBI taxonomy): Eukaryota > Metazoa > Chordata > Myxini > Myxiniformes > Myxinidae > Myxine > Myxine glutinosa. The sequence goes on from NC_136265.1 coordinate 19,979,944, forward strand.
CGGCCGCCACGCCGCACCGCCCGCTTCCGACACGACGGCCGGGGCCTCCACCTGACCGGGCGTGGTGTTATTACCACGCCAGGTTCGGACACAAGGCTCGGACATGCCGGCCCCCGTGCACTTTCGGCAGGTCGGGAAACGGCCGGGCCGGCGTTCATTCCCAGCCATGAGCGCCGGCCACTCGGGCAACTTGCTGTTTATTCGGGACAAAGCGTCTGGACGGCGTTTCCTGTGCGACACCGGCGCCCAACTGAGCGTCATACCTGCCTCCGAGCAGGACAGGCTGGACGCAGTTTGCGGCCCCTCTTTGGTCGCTGCTAATGGCTCGGCCATACGCACTTTCGGCCCACGCATCGTCACCCTCTGCTTCGGCAGCCAGCGCTTTCAATGGACTTTTGTTACCGCCAGCGTCCCCGTGGCTTTGCTGGGCGCCGACTTCCTCTGCGCGCACGGGCTGCTGGTCGACGTCAAACGACGTCGCCTTGTCCACGCCGAGACCTTCAGCTCCCTGGCGTGCACAATGAGCAGCTCCGCGCCGACCAAACTGGCGTGCGCCCTCCCGGCAACGAACGAGTTCGCTCGCCTGCTCGTGGAATTCCCGGCCCTCACGCGGCCGACGTTTTCGTCCGTCGCGGTGCGGCACGGGATCGAGCACCACATACCCACTACGGGCCCGCCGGTCTACGCCAGGGCCCGCCGCCTCGACCCAGCCAAGCTCGCCGTGGCAAAGGCCGAATTCGACGCGTTGGAGCACCTCGGCATCGTGCGGCGCTCCGATAGCGCGTGGGCCTCGCCACTGCACATCGTGCCAAAGCCGGGGGGTGGATGGCGCCCGTGTGGCGACTACCGCCATCTCAATGACGCTACCACCCCCGACAGGTACCCGATCCCGCATATTCAGGACTTTTCCGCCCGTTTGGCGGGACGGGTCATCTTTTCGAAAATTGACCTGATACGGGGCTACCACCAGGTACCTGTCCGGGCGGCCGACGTCCCGAAGACGGCCGTCATCACGCCGTTCGGCCTGTTCGAATTTTTGCGGATGCCGTTTGGCCTCAAGAACGCGGCCCAGGCGTTCCAGCGCTTGATGGACGGCGTGCTGCGCGACCTGCCGTTTCTTTTCGTCTATCTGGACGACATCCTCATCGCCAGCACGTCCCGCGCCGAGCACCTCCTCCACCTCCGAACACTGTTCGGTCGCCTCAGCGAGCACGGCTTAATTGTCAACCCGGTCAAATGCCACTTCGGCGCGACGACCGTTGACTTTTTGGGCCACCGCATCACCAAGACCGGGGCCGTGCCGCTGCCGACCAAGGTCGAGGCCATCACCACGTTCCCGCGTCCCCGTTCCATCAAGGCCCTCCAAGAGTTCCTCGGCATGGTGAATTTTTATCACCGATTCGTGCCCCGCGCTGCTCAGCTCATGCGGCCCCTTTACGAGGCCCTCCGGGGCAAGCCGGCCAAGCATGACATTGTTTGGTCCGCGGCCATGGACGCGGCCTTCGCCAGTGCCAAACGGGCCCTCGCCGACGCAACGCTGCTGGCTCACCCGGTGCTCAACGCGCCCATCGCCCTCACTACGGACGCCTCCAACTACGCGGTGGGCGCCGTCCATGAGCAATGGGTGGACGGGGTTTGGCAGCCACTCGCTTTTTTCAGCCGGCAACTCCGGCCGAACGAGTTAAACTACAGCACGTTCGACCGCGAGCTGCTCGGGCTATTCCTGGCCGTTCGCCATTTCCGACACCTCCTGGAGGGCCGCCCGTTCACGGCTTTCGTCGACCACAAGCCGTTGGTCTACGCAATGGCTAAGGTCACGGAGCCGTGGTCGGCCCACCAGCAGCGCCACCTCTCCGCCGTGTCGGAGTTCACCACGGACATCCAGCACGTCGCCGGCAAAGACAACGCCGTGGCCGACTGCCTTTCGCGGGCCAGCGCGAACGCGGTCCACCTCGGCGTGGACTTCACGCTCATGGCGGCCGACCAGACCACCGACGCCTCGGTGCAGGCACTCCGCGTGGCGGACACGGGCCTCCGCCTGGCCGACATCCCCTTCGCGGGCACCGTCCTGCTCTGCGGCGTCTCCCAGGGCCAGCCTCGCCCCATCGTTCCCGTTTCCTGGCAGCGCCGCATCTTCGCCTCCATCCACGGCCTTTCTCACCCGGGCCGGAAAGCTTCTCAGAAGCTGGTGTCGGCGCGTTTCGTCTGGCACGGCCTTCGACGAAACATCCGCGACTGGGCCAATGCCTACACGGCCTGCCAGCGAGTCAAGGTCCACCGCCACACCCAGGCCCCGCTGGCACCTTTCGCCGTGCCTGAACGGCGTTTCGACCACGTCCACGTGGACCTGGTGGGTCCCCTGCCCCCCTCGCGGGGGTTCACCCACCTGCTCACCATGGTGGACAGGACCACCAGGTGGCCGGAGGCCGTGCCCCTCACCTCCACCACCACCGCCGACGTGGCGCAGGCGTTCATCGCCACCTGGGTCGCGCGCTTCGGCGCACCAGCGGACATCTCGTCCGACCGCGGCCCACAGTTCACGTCTGAGCTTTGGGGCGCGGTCGCCCGTTCGTTGGGGGTCACGCTGCACCGCACCACGGCCTACCACCCCCAAGCCAATGGGTTGTGCGAGCGGTTTCACCGCTCCATGAAGGCCGCACTCATGGCCGGCCTTCAGGACGACGGTTGGGCCGACCGGCTGCCGTGGGTCCTTTTGGGCCTTCGCACGGCCCCCAAGGAAGACCTCCAGGCGTCCGCCGCCGAGCTCGTCTACGGCCAGCCACTCCGCGTCCCGGGCGAATTCGTGCCTGACGCTACCAGTCCCTGGTCCGCCGCTCGCCAGCGCTCGGACCTCCAGGAGGCCGCCCGACGATTTGCCCCCGTGCCGACGTCCCGCTACGGTGGCCCCCAGTCCTACGTCCCCCCGGCGCTTCGCACAGCGGAGTACGTCTTTGTGCGTCATGACGCGCACCGGGGGCCACTCCGGCCGCCGTACGACGGGCCCTTCCGGGTCCTGCGACGGGGCGACAAGTCTTTCATCGTCGACTTCGGCGGCCGGCCGGACCGGATTTCTGTGGACCGCCTCAAACCGGCGCACATGGACGTCGACCGACCACCATGGTTGGCCCTTCCTCCGCGGCGAGGCCGCCCCCCGTCCACAGTTCCCCCCGCTCGACCACCCACCACCACGTCAGACCCCTCCCCACGACCCTCCAGGGGTCGCTTCGGCCGGGTCATCCGGACCCCCCTTAAATTGACCCTGCCGGTGCAGGTCGATTCTGGAGGGGCGTGTGTAGCGGTTACCGCTGGATGTACATAATCGCCTTGCACCGACCAGAACACGGCCAGACGTGCCTCTCCCGGGCATGCCCGGACTCACTGTTCCCGGGCACGCCCGAACCTCCCGGGCACGCCCGGTCTCGTCTTTCCCGGGCATGCCCGCTCTCGCCTTTCCAGGGCTCGCCCAGAGCGTCCGGGCATGCCCGCTATCGCCTTTCCAGGGCTCGCCCAGAGCGTCCGGGCATGCCCGCTATCGCCTTTCCAGGGCTCGCCCAGAGCGTCCGGGCATGCCCGCTATCGCCTTTCCAGGGCTCGCCCAGAGCGTCCGGGCATGCCTGCTATCGCCTTTCCAGTGCTCGCCCAGAGCGCCCGGGCACGCCCAGCCTCGACTTGCCAGGCCGCAGCCAAACACGCCCGGGCAGGTCCAGACTCGCCTTTCCAAGGCTCGCCCTTGATACCCGGGCATGCCCGGTATAGCTTTTGCCGGGCAAACTTCCCGACATAAATGTGTATATATATTGCTGCCCGATAAACGAGCTTGTCAGAATACCTGAGCTGTTTTGTTTCAATAAAGCAACTCGGACGAATTCCGTCTTTGGTCGCGTCAATTCTTTCGACTCGCGTTGGAGCGCAGTTCCTTCACCATGATCAAACTTTGGTGCATCACGGGAGATGTAGGTTGTGGTCAAGTTTGTTCATCGGAATTTAATGTGTAGTTTCGTAGAAGAAAGTAAATACCTGTTTTGGGTCCGGGGAATCCTCCCTCTCCCCCCAGCAGGCGCCCCCAATGTGCGCAGATTTTGATGCGGTCATTCACCCACTGACTCACTCGCACTCACTCACTTGCTAACTAACTCGCACTCACTCACTTGCTGACTCACTCACTTATACTGACTCACTCACATTCACTCACTTGCTGACTCACTCACACTCACTTGCTGACTCACTCTCACTCACTCACTTACTGACTCACTCGCACTCACTCATTTACTGACTCACATTCACTCACTTGCTGACTCACTCGCACTCACTTGCTGACTCACTCTCACTCACTCTCTTACTGACTCACTCGCACTCACTCATTTACTCATTTCAAATCTTTACCAGATTCGAACCTTTACCCTCTTCGAACATTTACCCTCTTCGAACCTTTACCCTGTTCGAACCTTTACCCTCTTCGAACCTTTACCCTGTTCGAACCTTTACCCTCTTCGAAGCTTAACCCTCTTCGAACCTTTACCCTGTTCGAACCTTTACCCTGTTCGAACCTTTACCCTGTTCGAACCTTTACCCTGTTCGAACCTTTACCCTGTTCGAACATTTACCCACTTCGAACATTTACCCTCTTCGAACATTTACCCTCTTCGAACCTTTACCCTCTTCGAACCTTTACCCTGTTCGAACCTTTACCCTCTTCAAACCTGTTCGAACCTTTACCCTCTTCGAAACTTTACCCTCTTCGAACCTTTACCCTCTTTGAACCTTTACCCTGTTCGAACCTTTACCCTCTTCGAACCTTTACCCTCTTCGAACCTTTACCCCCTTCGAACCTTTACCCCCTTCGAACCTTTACCCCCTTCGAACCGTTACCCCCTTTGAACATTTACCCACTTCGAACATTTACCTTCTTCGAACATTTACCCTCTTCGAACCTTTACCCTCTTCGAACCTTTACCCTGTTCGAACCTTTACCCTCTTCAAACCTGTTCGAACCTTTACCCTCTTCGAACCTTTACCCCCTTCGAACCTTTACCCCCTTCGAACCTTTACCCCCTTCGAACCGTTACCCCCTTTGAACCTTTACCCTCTTCGAACCTTTACCCCCTTCGAACCTTTACCCCCTTCGAACCTTTACCCTGTTCGAACCTTTACCCTGTTCGAACCTTTACCCCCTTCGAACCTTTACCCTGTTCGAACCTTTACCCTGTTCGAACCTTTACCCTCTTGAAACCTTTACCCTGTTCGAACCTTTACCCTGTTCGAACCTTTACCCTCTTCGAACTTTTACCCTGTTCGAACCTTTACCCTCTTCGAACCTTTACCCTCTACGAACCTTTACCCTCTTCGAACCGTTACCCTGTTCGAACCTTTACCCTGTTCGAACCTTTACCCTCTTCGAACCTTTACCCTGTTCGAACCTTTACCCTGTTCGAACCTTTACCCTCTTCGAACCTTTACCCCCTTCGAACCTTTACCCCCTTCGAACCTTTACCCCCTTCGAACCTTTGCCCTCTTCGAACCTTTACTCCGTTCGAACCTTTACTCCCTTCGAACCTTTACCCTCTTCGAACCTTTACCCTCTTCGAACCTTTACCCTCTTCGAACCTTTACCCTGTTCGAACCTTTACCCTCTTCGAACCTTTACCCTGTTCGAACCTTTACCCTGTTCGAAAATTTTACCCTCATTAACAATGTCGTCTTCGGCGACATTAATTTAACCCCAAATTTGGTTCGTAGCAAGTCCTCCACGTGGTATTAATAACTTGAGTTAACGAACCTTGTTTTGCTTTGAGAACTTTTGCCCGTGTTGATCAGATTTTAATTTGATGACTTGTTCTTGAGGTCATCCATTTAATGATCAAGGATTGTCATTGGTCCGTGCAGCATCCACTCAGAAGCCCAAGATTGGACCACCACCACCATCTTGGTGAGTAAAGTCATGCATCTTCCTCATTAATTATTACAGTAAAATATTTCTTTCATCGTTTTGATGATGAGGAAATAATCCATCAATAGAATTAATAATTAATTGAACACCTTTCCCAAAGGAGAGCAATCAACCTTGTTAAGATGGATCAGAGAAACTGGGATGGTGTGAGTTTTGAGCCAGGGGACCCGACACATCATGTTGTGGGAGCTGTGCTCGCACGATAAAATCGGACAAAATGGACGACGCCAGGAATTAAGTTTCTCTGAGCTATTTATTTCCAGCTCACTCGAAAGAACTCAAAAAGCACTGAATCAGCCCATCGAACAGGCGGCAATATCTATCAGAAACGCAACACACAAAAGCAACGCCTCTCAGGCGGGGCGTGGTATGCAAATAGATAAGCCACGCTTCTCAACGGGGCGTGGTATGCAAGGCAAGCGTTCGCCCGGTAAAGGCAAGTCTCAACACGCCCGGGCGAGTCCGGAAACGTGACCGCTCGCCGGTTGCGTCATCGGCCGGTGCAGAGTAATTGTGTCATGCTACCGGGAACCGCTACACGCGCCCCCCCAGAATTAACATGCACCGGGAGATTCAGTTTGAGGGGGGTCTTGATGACCCGGCCGAAACGACCCCTGACGATTCGTGTGGGGGTGGTAGGTGGCGGGGCGGTGGATGGTCGGGCGGGGGGCCTGGTTGACGGGGGACGGCCCCGTCGTGGAGGAAGGGCCAACCGTGGAGGTTGGTTGAGGTCCAAATGGGCCGGCGTGAGGCGGTCCACGGAGATGCGGGCCGCCTTGCCGCCGATGTCGATGGTGAACGACTTGTCGTCCCTCTTCAGGACCCGGAAAGGTCCATCGTACGGCGGCCAAAGCGGTCCCCGGTGTGCGTCGTGCCGGATAGAAACGTACTCCGCAGTGCGAAGTGCTGGGGGGAAGTGGGGTTGGGGGCAGCCGTGGTGGGACGTGGGCATGGGGGCAAATCTCCTGGCGGCCTCCTGGAGGACCGAGCGTTGGCGAGCCGCGGACCAGGGGCCGGTGGCGTCAGGGATGAATTTGCCCGGCACGCGCAGTGGCTGGCCGTAGACCAGCTCGGCAGTGGAAGCCTGGAGGTCCTCTTTAGGGGCCGTTCGGAGGCCCAATAGGACCCACGGGAGCCTGTCGGCCCAACCGTCGTCCTGGAGGCTGGCCCTGAGAGCGGCCTTCATCGAGCGGTGGAACTGCTCGCACAAGCCGTTGGCTTGGGGGTGGTAGGCCGTGGTGCGGTGAAGCTTGACCCCCAAGGCCTGGGCGACCGCGCCCCAAAGCTCGGAGGTGAATTGTGGGCCTCTGTCGGAGGAGATGTCCGAGGGGGCGCCGAAACGGGCAATCCAGGTGCCAATGAAGGCCTGCGCCACGTCGGCGGATGTTGTTGATGCCAGCGAGACGGCCTCCGACCACCTGGTGGTCCTGTCCACCATTGTGAGGAGGTGGGTGAAGCCCCGCGAGGAGGGAAGGGGTCTCACCAGGTCCACATTGACGTGGTCGAAGCGCCATGGGGGCACGTCGAATGGTGCCAACGGGGCCTGGGTGTGCCGGTGGACCTTCGCCCGCTGGCAGGCGACACAGGCATTGGCCCAGTCGCGGACGTCTTTACGGAGCCCGTGCCAGACGAATTTCGCTGCCACGAGCTTCTGTGATGCTTTCCGGCCCGGGTGGGAAAGGCCGTGGAGGGCATCAAAAATGTGCCGCCGCCATCCGGTGGGCACGATGGGGCGAGGTTGGCCCAGGGAGACGTCGCACAGGAGAACTGTGCCTGTGTCCTCGAAGGGGACGTCGGCCAACCGCAGGCCTGTGTCCGCTGTCCGGAGGGCTTGCACCGTGGGGTCGGCGGTCTGGTCAGCCGCCATGCAGGCGAAGTCCACACCCAGGTGGACGGCGTTCGCGCCGGACCGGGAGAGGCAATCGGCCACAGCGTTGTCCTTGCCCGCGACGTGACGGATGTCCGTCGTAATTCGGACACAGCGGGGAGGTGGCGCTGCTGGCGGGCCGACCACGGCTCCATAACCTTGGCCATGGCGAAGACCAGGGGTTTGTGGTCCACAAACGCCGTGAACGGGCGGCCCTCCAAAAGATGGCGGAAGTGGCGAACAGCCAGGTAAAGGCCGAGGAGCTCGCGGTCGAAAGCGCTATACTTGCGCTCGTTAGGGCGAAGCTGCCGGCTGAAGAAGGCCAGCGGTTGCCAAGCTCCGTTCACACACTGTTCATGCATGGCGCCCACCGCGTAGTCGGAAGCGTCCGTGGTGAGGGCGATGGGTTCGTCGAGCGCCGGGTGCGCCAGCATGGTCGCGTTGGCGAGGGCCAGCTTAGTGCCCGTGAACGCCGCGTCCATCTCTGTGGTCCAGGCGACGTCGTGCTTGGCCGGCTTGCCCCGGAGGGCTTCGTACAGGGGGCGCATGAGTTGGACGGCGCGAGGCACGAACCGGTGGTAGAAATTTACCATCCCCAAAAATTCCTGTAGGGCCTTGATGGAGCGAGGGCGCGGGAAACTTGTGACTGCCTCCTCCTTGGTAGGCAGCGGGACGGCCCCGCGCTTCGTGATGCGGTGCCCCAGGAAGTCGACGGCCGTTACGCCAAACTGGCATTTCGCCAGGTTGATGATGAGGCCGTGCTGGCCGAGGCGCTCAAAAAGCGTGCGCAGGTGGACGAGGTGCTCCGCCCGGGAAGTGCTGGCGATGAGAATGTCATCCAGGTAGACAAACAGAAAGGTGAGATCGCGCAGCACACTGTCCAGTGTCCATCAGCCGCTGCAAGGCCTGGGCTACGTTCTTAAGGCCGAACGGCATTCGGAGGAACTCGAAGAGGCCAAAAGGTGTAATTACAGCCGTCTTCGGAACGTCGGCCGGCCGGACAGGTACCTGGTGGTAGCCCCGAATGAGGTCGACCTGGGAGAAGATCACCCGCCCCGCCAAACGGGCGGAAAAGTCCTGCATGTGTGGTATCGGGTACCGGTCGGGGGTGGTGGCGTCGTTGCGGCGGCGGTAATCGCCGCATGGTCGCCATCCGCCACCCAGTTTGGGCACGATGTGCAGGGGCGAGGCCCACGCGCTATTCGAGCGTCGCACAATTCCCAATCGCTCCAGCGCGTCGAATTCCGCCTTCGCCACGGCGAGTTTGGCCGGGTCGAGGCGGCGAGCCCTGGCGTAAACCGGTGGACCTGTGGTCGGGATGTGGTGTTCGACGCCGTGCTTGACGGCGACGGCCGAAAACGTCGGCTGCGTGAGGGCGGGAAACTCGGCGAGCAGGCGGGTGAAATCGTCCGTGGCCGGGAACGCGCAGGCTAGCTTGGTCGGAGCGGAGCCGCTCAATGAGCAAGCGAGCGAGCGAGCTGAAGGTCTCCGCATTGATGAGCCGACGCCGTTTGACGTCGACCAAAAGCCCATGCGCGCAAAGAAAATCTGCACCCAGCAAGGCCATGGGCAAGTTCGCCGTGATGAAGTCCCACCTGAAGCGCTGGCCCCCGAAGCAGAATTCGACGCTGCGTGAACCGAAGGTGCGGGTGGAGGAACCGTTTGCGGCGACCAAAGCGGGGCCACAAAGCGCGGCCTGTTTGTCCTCCACCGAGGCAGGTATCACACTCAGCTGAGCGCCGGTGTCGCACAAAAAACGCCGCCCGGACTCCGTATCCGTGATAAACAGAAGGCTGCCTGAATGGCCGATGCTCATGGCAGGCAACGAGCGCCGGCCTGGTCGTTTCCCGACCCGCCAAAAGTGCACGGTGGGCGGCACGTTCTGGCCTTCTGCCCGAACCTGGCGTGGTAATAGCACATGGTCCGCTCTGGTGGAGGCTCCGGCAGTCGCGTCGGGTTCGGTCGACGGGGCGTCGTGGCGGCCGCAGCCGTCAGTGGCGCGGACTCGGCCGGTGGTGGCACCGGTCATGGTGCGGGCGTTCCCTCGGTTGGCCCAGGGTGCCAGGCGGCCGCTCCGACGTGTCGCCTGGCCGAGCAAAATTTATCGGCCTCCTTGGCCAGGGCGCGAGGGTCCGTGATGGGCGAGTTAGCCAAAGCTAATTGTACCTGCCCTGGTAGCCGCTGGAGAAACAGCTCGCGGAAGAGGAGGTCTGGGCTGTGGTCGCCGAGTAGAGCAAGCATGTGGTCCATGCACTCTGACGGACGGGCCACGCCCAGCTCCGGGAGGTGTAGTAGTTGTCGTGCGCGTTCGGTCTCCGTGAGTCCAAACGCACCGAGGATTAGGTCTTTGAGCGCACCGTATTTGTCGGCGTCCGGCGGGTGCTGTAGGAAGCTCAGAACCTGGGAAGCGGAGGAGGCGTTGAGCGCGGAGACCACGTGGTGGTAGCGCGTCGTGTCCTCAGTGATGTTCCGCAGGGCGAAGAGAGAATCCACTTGAGAAAACCAAACGGCCGCATGAGATTCCCAAAAGCCCGGGAGTTTCAAAGCTACAGCTGACTCCATCGCCGTGTTCGTAGAAAGGGGTCACCAATTGTGGGAGCTGTGCTCGCACGATAAAATCGGACAAAATGGACGACGCCAGGAATTAAGTTTCTCTGAGCTATTTATTTCCAGCTCACTCGAAAGAACTCAAAAAGCATTGAATCAGCCCATCGAACGGGCGGCAATATATATCCGAAACTCAACACACAAAAGCCACGCCTCTCAGGCGGGGCGTGGTATGCAAATAGATAAGCCACGCCTCTCAACGAGGCGTGGTATGCAAGGCAAGCGTTCGCCCGGTAAAGGCAAGTCTCAACATGTCGGGCGAGTCCGGACACGTGACCGCTCGCCGGTTGCGTCATCGGCCGGTGCAGGGTAATTGTGTCATGCTACCGGTAACCGCTACAATGTCCTGTTTTGTTTGTGAGATATCACGTGTCAGTAACTTTGACGTCATCTCCACAACGGTGGTATTCTCCATGATGCAACCTCTTGCCTCCAGTGCACCAGTTTGACAGGTTGTCCTCAGATCCTCTATTCCTCCGTTCTTTTGTGAGCATCACGTGGGTACCTGTTGTGCATTAACTATTCAGAGCATGGACGTGTCGCTGGTGCAGTGCCCCCTGCAGATTAGAGCAGAAACTTGTGAGTTATTCAGGGAGCAGGAGATAACTCACTTACTCTTCACAAAATATACCAAGGGATCTTGAACGTCCACCAAGTAATGCGAACATATTGGACATCTGGCTTTACATCCAACCGATGGACAGTGCATACGTTCATTTCCTCGCCGTGTCTGGGAAACGCAAAGGTGACAATTCTTAGCTGGGCCGAGATTCAAACCCAGGTGAGACGGCTCAGGTGTGAGTGGGCGTACCTCCAGGACATCCTGAACCAGTCCTGGATCCTTGATAATCAAACTCAGAGGAGACATTCCAGCAGCAAACATGGTGGGAAGACTTCGGAGTCGTCATGTCAGTTGTCAACTTGTCACAGTAACATTTCAAAAATGTCAAATTCCATTTCTGGTTCATCTTCAGGCATCAAACAAATATGTTGTGACATTGAGAAAGTGACGTCACGGTTTGAAGGTGCAAACAATATCGGTTAAACTGAGTATGAGGAGCGATTTTAAAACCTGTCAATTATTCGCTCGTTTTCTGTTCTTTTTCAGAACGAGACCATTGTACTTGGAGTCCTCAAATATGACACCTGGACAACAATGTACATCATCATTTGGACATCTATAATATTGATCTACCTTGTGTATTAAATGAAGCCTCCCGGCTAACATTTTTGCGTTGCCACAACGTTTCACTTTCGTTGTTGCAACGTTTTGCTCCAACGTTTTAATGTTGGGTTTTGTTTACGGTTCCACAACGTTTATCACGACGTTATTATAACTTTGCAGCAACGTTTTTATAACGTTATTGCACGTACGTTTGCACAACAATGACACGTTCCAATGTTGGGTTTTGTTTACGGTTCCACAACGTTTATCACGACGTTATTATAACTTTGCAGCAACGTTTTTATAACGTTATTGCACGTACGTTTGCACAACAATGACAGGAACATTCACACAACGTTGCAGGAACGTTCAAACGTTGAGTTTTGCTGACGTTTCCACAACGTTTTATCATAACGTTGCGTTAACGTTATTATAACTTTGCAGCAACCTTAACTTTACAGGAAAATTTACACAACGTTGCGGGAACGTTCAAACGTTGGGTTTTGCGGACGTTTCCACAACGTTTTATCATAACGTTGCGTTAACGTTATTATAACATTGCAGCAACGTTTTATAATGCCATTGCAGGTACGTTTACACAACAATGACAGGAACGTTTCCACAACGTTTTATCATAACGTTGCGTCAACGTTATTGCAACCTTGCAGCAACGTTTTATCATAACGTTGCGTTAACGTTATCATAACATTGCAGCAACGTTTTATAACGCCATTGCAGGTACGTTTACACAACCTTCACAGGAACATTTACACAACGTTGTGGGAACGTTCAAACGTTGGGTTTTGCTGACGTTTCCACAACGTTTTATCATAACGTTGCGTTAACGTTATTATAACTTTGCAGCAACGTTTTATAACGCCATTGCAAGGACACTTACATAACGTTTTTTGTTTCATAACTTTATGGTTTAATATTCATAAATCAATAAAAACAGGACACTGTGGGGGGCACAAGGGGTAATAATTCCGCGCACCAGAGGGTGGCGCGAGCGCCCAGGCGGGGACCGATGGCACATGCCCCGCCCTCCGACCGATCGGCCACGCCCGGGGACTAGGCGTGGCCTCGGCACATATATACAGGCTCTAAGCTCGAGCCCGCTCAGTGCTGCAGTTCGAGCTTTCGAAATAAAGACTCTTTTGTTTTAACAAACGCGTTGTGGCCTACCTCTTTGGCAAGGAAGTTGTGTGTGCGCAGCACCACACTTAACTGGTGACCCCGATTGGTTCAGCCGTTGCTGACCACCGAACGCGCCATGGCCACCAACGCCGTCACAGTAAAACTCCGAGTTTTGGGAAGCACAGGCCGACGTGTGGTTCGTGCAGGCCGAAGCTCAATTTCAGCTTCGAGGGACAACGGCGGACGAGACCCGTTACTACCACGTGGTCGCCGCCCTCGGGCCCGGCACTGCTACCCGAGTCGTGTCCATCCTGCGGCACCCGCCGGTCGACCACAAGTACGAGGCACTCAAACGTCTCCTCATCGCCACGTTCGGCCTCACGGAGATCAAACGGGCCGACCGCCTCCTGGACCTTCCCGAACTCGGCGACACACGACAATCCGTGCGGATGGATTTTATGCTGTCGCTCCTGGGTGACCAAGCCCCGGATTTCTTATTCCGGGCGCTTTTCCTACGCCAGCTACCTCTACAGGTACGCCTCGCGCTGGCCGGTTCCAAAATAAAGGAACCCCACGCCCTGGCCGTAGAGGCCGACAAGTTTTTTGCGGCTTGCGACACGCGGTCGAGTTATGGTGCTGCCGTCGTGGATCCCGCCGGGCAGAGGCTACAGCGTCCCTTGTGGCCGCTGCCGCACCCCGCCCACCACCACCGCCGCCGAGAACACCGCGGCCGCCACCGCCCTTGCCGCAAACCTGGTGCTATTACCACGCCAGTTTCGGCCACAAGGCTAAGACGTGTCGCCCGCCATGCTCTTTTGACAAGTCGGGAAATGACCGGGCCGGCGCTCATTAGCGGCCCTGAGCGTCGGCCATTCCGGCAGCCTCCTGTTCATTACGGACACCTTGTCCGGGCGCCGTTTCCTCTGCGATACAGGAGCGCAGGTAAGCGTCATCCCCGCCTCCACGTCCGACAAGCGAACCGCGGGCCAGGGCACCGTGTTTCTTGCCGCCAACGGTACACCCATCCGCACATTCGGGAAGCACTGCCTCTCCCTGTGGTTCGGAGGGCAGCGCTTTCAATGGTCGTTCGTGACCACCAGCATGCCAATGGCATTGCTTGGTGCGGACTTCCTATGCAAGAATGAGTTGTTCATTCTTCGTTGGTCGACGTGAAGCGCAGACGGCTCGTCCAGGCCGAAACCTTTAGCTCGCTTGCTTGTTCGCTGAGCGGCTCGTTGAGCGGCTCACTGAGCGGCTCACCAAGCGGCTTGCCAAGCGGCTTGCTGGAAGGTTCTGTCCCGGCGAGTTTAGTTTGCACGCTTCCGGCAGCAGACGACTTTACCCGCCTCCTCGCCAGTTTCCCGGCGCTCACGCGGCCCACCTTCTCAGCGGTGGCCGTTAGACATGGGGTGGAGCACCACATCCCCACTGTGGTGGGCCACCGACTCAAGCCCACGAAGCTCGCCGTGACGAAAGCTGAGTGCGCCACGCTGGAGCGGCTGGGGATCGTACGGCGCTCCAACAGTGTTTGGGCTTCTCCTCTGCACATTGTGCCGAAGCACGGCGGGGGATGGCGGCCGTGCGTGGACTACCGCCGGCTCAATGATGCCACCACCCCCGACCGCTACCCGGTCCCACACATTCAGGACTTTTCCACCCGGTTGGCAAACACGACCGTGTTTTCTAAGGTGGACCTCATCCGGGGCTACCACCAGGTCCCCGTCCAACCGGACGACGTCCCGAAGATGGCCGTCATCACCCCTTTCGGCCTCTTCGAATTCCTACGGATGCCCTTCGGGTTGAAGAATGCGGCCCAGGCATTCCAGCGGCTTATGGATAGCGCATTGTCGGAGCCGATGGCCGCGGCGTTCGCAGGGCGCAAAGCTGGCTCTGGCCGACGCCACCATGCTGGCGCACCCGGCGCCCGATGCACTGATCGCCCTCACCACCGACGCGTCGGACTACGCGGTGGGTGCGGTGCACGAGCAATGGGTGCGTGGTGCTTGGCAACCGCTGGCGGTTTTTAGCCGGCAGCTTCGCCCGCACGAACGCCGCTATCGCACCTTCGACCGCGAGTTGCTCGGGCTCCACCTGGCGGTCCGACACTTCCGCCATCCGCTGGAGGGCCGCCCGTTCACGGCCTTCATTGACCACAAGCCCCTTGTGTTCGCGATGGCCAAGGTCGCCGAGCCATGGTCGGCCCGGCAGCAACGTCACCTCTCTGCCGTGTCCAAGTACACGACGGACATCCGTCACGTCGCAGGTAAGGACAACCCGGTGGCGGATTGCCTTTCCCGGTCCGTCGTGCATGCGGTCCACCTCGGGGTCGACTATGCCCGGATGGCGGAGGCCCAGACCGCCGACCCGGCATCCAGGCCTTGCGGACCGCCATCACGGGCCTCAGCGTCACCGAGGTGCCATTCGACGCCGCGGGCACGGCCCTCCTATGCGACGTCTCCCTCGGCCGGCCTCGCCCCATCGTGCCCGCTGGCTGGCAGCGCGCCGTGTTCGACGCCATCCACGGCCTGTCCCACCCTGGCACGAAGGCATCCCAGAAACTCGTCGGGGTGAAGTTCGTCTGGCATGGCCTCAGGAAGGACATCCGCGACTGGGCCAGGACGTGCCTCGCGTGCCAGCGCGCAATGGTCCACTGCCACACCCAGGCACCATTGGCCCCGTTTACGGTGCCCGAGCGTCGGTTTGACCACGTGCACGTCGACTTGGTGGGACCTCTGCCCCCCTCGCGAGGGTTCACCCACCTCCTCACCATGGTCGACCGCACCACACGGTGGCCGGAGGCCGTCCCATTGGCGGCGACGTCTGCGGCTGAGGTGGCGCAAGCCTTTATCGCCACTTGGGTTGCCCGGTTCGGTGCCCCCTCGGGCATCTCGTCCGACCGCGGCCCCCAGTTCACCTCGAAGCTCTGGGCCGTGGTGGCGCAAGGGCTCGGGGTGCAACTACACCGCACCACGGCCTACCACCCCCAGGCCAATGGCCTGTGCGAGCGCTTTCATCGCTCCATGAAGGCCGCGCTCCGGGCCAGCCTCCGCGACGGCGGCTGGGTCGACAGACTCCCCTGGGTCCTGCTGGGCCTCAGGACGGTGCCCAAGGACGACCTGCGTGCGTCCTCGGCGGAGCTGGTCTTCTGGCAACCACTGCGGGTACCGGGTGAATTTATCCCCGACTCCACGGCTCCTTGGTCCGCGGCGCAACAGCGCTCCGCCCTTCAGGAGACCGCCCGGAGGTTTGCCCCGGTGCCAACGGCACACCACGGTTGCCCGCCTTCCCAAGTCGCCCGGAGCTTCGCACGGCAAAGTACGTGTTCATCCAGCACGACGCCCACTGGGCACCGCTACGGCCCCCGTACGACGGGCCCTTCCACGTGCTGGAGACCGGGGACAAATTTTCACGGTCGATATCGGCGGTGCCCCGGATCGCATTTCCGTGGACCGCCTCGAGCCGGCCCACCTCGATCCGGACCACCCCCCGCCAGCAGCTCTGCCTCCGCGTCGAGGCCGCCCCCCGGCGGTCGGACCCCCGGCACCCCCCAGCCCCGCTACCCCCCAGCCCTGCACCCATCGCCAGGGGACGTTTCGCCCGGGTCATCCGGCTTCCCCGCAAACTCACCCTCCAGGTGCGCGGGAATTCTGGGGAGGCGCGTGTGGCGGGCACAGGGGGTAATAATTCCGTGCACCAGTGGGTGGCGCGAGCGCCCAGGCGGGGACCGATGGCACATGCCCCGCCCTTCGACCGATCGGCCACGCCCGGGGATTAGGCGTGGCCTCGGCACATATATGCGGGCTCTAAGCTCGAGCCCGCTCAGTGCTGCAGTTCGAGCTTTCGAAATAAAGACTTACTTGTATTTCGAAATAAAAACACCGGGCAGGGGACACCCTTCCCACCCAAGGATGGGCTCATCTTTACAACCCTCCTACTCCTGCGCTCTGCTCGGGTACCCCAGAAGAAAGTGAAAATTAATCTCTCCACAGCCCGCCCCACCGCAGGAGGTGGGGAGATTCTCGCCAAATACAACAACTTACCAATCAAAACATTCTTGACCAAAACATCCTGTCGGATCTTTTCCAACACGTCCCTCCCTCTCGATCTACTAAATTTCGCCCCTCCATGGTTAGGCGACGAGACTGCCAAGAAGCGACCTCCAATTCCATTCCCCCAATGACCGTTCGCCATTTCTCAGCAGCCACGCCGCCTGGGTCAAAGCAGACCCCGAGGATCTTTAATCGATCTCTCCGCTCCGTGTACGGGCAAGGGGGGCCGGAGCCCGTCCTGTGCCGACCAAAGTGCATGACCTCACTCTTCTGAGGATGGATTTTAGAAGGAGGCCAACCCAAAACGCTCGCAGAGACCCACCAGTCTGCACATGGCGACTGCATCGGTGACAAACACCGACACGTCGTCCATGTACAGACTCACCTTTAGGCGCTCCCCATGGGTTCCGGGAATCCACAACCCAGGGAAGGATGGGTCCGCTCGCAGTGCACAAGCAAACGGTTCAATACAAAGGACAAAAAGGACTGGTGACATTGGGCAGTCCTGCCTGACCCCAGAAGCGACTGGGAAGGCTCCCGAGAGGTGCCCGTTGACCAAAACACGGGCTTCAACGTCCCTATACATCAGGTCCACCCAATGCATCAAATTTGGCCCAAAGCCAAAACGGTCCAAAACGGCCATCATGTATTCATGTGACACTCTGTCGAAAGCCTTCTCCTGGTCCAAACTGACTATGCTCAGTGGGAGGCCTCTCTCCTCCGCCAGCTGGATCGCCTCTCGAACCAGGCCCAGGCTGTCGGACACTCTGATCTGACAAGTCTGATCAGCACAAGTCTGATCCGGGTGCACGAGGTCCACCATGACACCGTGCACCCTCTTAGACAGCACCTTTGTTAGTATCTTGTAGTCGACATTCAACAAAGTGATCGGCCGCCAGTTGGACAGATCCTCCCGATCACCCTTCTTGTGCACGAGGTTTACGACGGCCGGCGCATCGAATCTGGAAACCTCGCAGAGGTGGCTAGCTCCCTCACTACCTGCAGATAGTCCTCGCCAAGGACGTTCCAAAGGCGGCGATAAGAGCGCGGCCAATCGCCCCGGAATAATTTCTTCTAAACTAAGGACCTCGACATTCTGGCTCTTAATAAGGAACCCTAATCCTGCCGCACTGTTAGTGTTGCTTCCGGACCAATACGACTCTCCGTACCGCCAATTTGCACGGAGGTATCCATACTCACCGTGCGGAATATGGCATTCCTGCAACAGGCAGACATCCCATTCAAAATTGCGCAGTTCTTCTAAAATAGCGATCCTCCGGACCGTGGTACGAACTCCCCATACGTTTAAACACGTTAATTTAAAGCTCATAGGTGTTAGTGTATTAATCACCAACCCTAGTGCAAACCACAAAAGGGGAGTCATAGGACTTATGAAGCTCCTCCCTCCTTGCCAAAACACGACGAGCTACCATTCTTCCTCCCCCTGCGGTTCTTCCCGCAGCCGGGAGCCACGAGGGTGCCCGGGAGCCAGTCCCCGTCTATGCAGACATTCTCCCCGGGTAGCAGGGTGAGGTCCTCCTCCTCGGGGGTCAAATAAATTACCCCCCCCCCCCCTCGCCCGCCGTCCGGGGAAGAAAGCCACCAGTCCTCCGCGAGCAAACCCTCCTTGAGGCCCATGGCCACAGCTGCCCCCGGAGGAGGGGTGAGGTCAACGGGTGGGGAACGACTCACGGGGGAACGGGAACGTGAGCGTTCAGGGGAAGACTGCATTTGGGCCCTCCCCCGGAGACCTGCTGCGGCCAACCCCGACTGCACCCCACCCCTACCACGAACAGGCGATGCCCCAGGCCTGGATGGGTCGCTTGACGCACGGGGGGCTCTGCGCCCCACAGGGGTTTTTTTCTTCGACGTTCTTGAGGTCTTTCCCTGTGGGGCTTTGCCCAGAGGAGCTTTCCCTTTGTCCTGGCCCCTCCTCCGACGCTTTTTCTCCACCCATTGTCCGGGGTCGCTTTGTTCATAGCCGGAGGAGGAGCCATCACTTCCAGCCTCCGGCAGCGGGGGTTCTGGCACCGAGGATGTTTCTTCTGACCCCGCCACCGGAGCCACCATTCTTTGTGCTTCCTCCCCTCCCACCGCAGTGGGCCCGACACCCGGCGAAGCCACATCCAGGTCCTGATCTACCCCTCCCTCCTCCATGTTCTCCTTTCCCTGCAACTCCCTCCCTTTACTTTCTACAGGGTGGGGGGCTGACACACACACAAACACATTAGTCCCCCCCCCTTCCCGCCCCCAGATGAAATACCCTCCCCCGTCCCTTGGGCAACACCCTCCCCCGTCCCTTGGGCAACACCCTCCCCCGCCCCTTGGGAAACACCCTCCCCCGCCCCTTGGGAAACACCCCTCCCCCGATCCTTGGGAAACACCCCTCCCCCGCCCCTTGGGAAACACCCCTCCCCTACCCCTTGGGAAACACCCCTCCCCCACCCCTTGGGAAACACCCCTCCCCCGCCCCTTGGGCAAACCCCTCCCCCGCCCCTTGGGCAAACCCCTCCCCCGCCCCTTGGGCGACCCCCTCCCCCGCCCCTTGGGCGACACCCTCCCCCGCCCCTTGGGCGACCCCCTCCCCCGGCCCTTGGGCGACCCCCTCCCCCGGCCCTTGGGCGACCCCCTCCCCCGCCCCTTGGGCGACCCCCTCCCCCGCCCCTTGGGCGACCCCCTCCCCCGGCCCTTGGGCGACCCCCTCCCCCGGCCCTTGGGCGACCCCCTCCCCCGCCCCTTGGGCGACACCCTCGCCCACCCCTTGGGCGACACCCTCCCCCGTCCCTTGGGCGACACCCTCCCCCATCCCTTGGGCGACACCCTCTCCCGTCCCTTGGGCGACACCCTCCCCCGTCCCTTGGGCGACACCCTCCCCCGTCCCTTGGGCGACACCCTCCCCCGTCCCTTGGGCGACACCCTCTCCCGTCCCTTGGGCGACACCCTCCCCCGTCCCTTGGGCGACACCCTCCCCCGTCCCTTGGGCGACACCCTCCCCCGTCCCTTGGGCGACACCCCCCTGGTCCCTGGAGGCACACCGTCCCCTTTCCTTGTCCCTGGGGGCACACCGTCCCCTGTCCCTGGGGCAACACCCCACTCCCACCCACAGCAGCACGCATCTTGCTCGCGTAACTCTGCGGGCAGGAGCGGAAAGTGTGCCCCAGCGCACCACAGAGGTTGCACCGCACCACTTGGGTGCAGCGCTCCCTCAAATGTCCCAACTCGCCACACTGAGTGCAGATGTTCACTGTACACCCAGTAATCAAATGGCCAAGTTGACCGCATCGGCGGCATAATTTCGGCTGTCCTGCGTAAAAGACTTGGCCTCGGTCCATCCCAACCATAATCCCATTAGGGATGTGGGTGACCGTACCGTCCTCCCTCGTCCACAGCTTTACCCGGAACTGCCGAGTCCCGGTCCAAATACCGAGGCTGTCCCGGACGAGCCGTACTTGGCCTCGGATGTCGGCGTATCGACTGAGCCAAACCTTGACATCATAGTCACTCACGCCTTCGTTGTACAGGTGGACGGTCACGACTCTCTCCTGGGTTTCTGAGAGAGCCTCGACCGCCCAGTCTGCCAGTTTCCCAGCAGACCGAGCGGTCGCCCACCGGCGCCAGAACTCGGCAAGTCCCTGCCCTGTTTGGAAGGACACGTCGAAGCCACGGGCGAGGGAGATCAGGCAGAAAAAGTCAACAGCCTTGAACCCCAGCACACTCAACAATACATCTTTACCGAATTTATCTCTAGCCGGGACACTGCAATCATTAATCCACCGAAACCGGATACAATTATGGCGCCTGCTCGCCATACCGGGGTTCTAGGAAGGGCGGAGGACAACACTCGGGGTGGGGGGGGGGGGGAGGGAGGGAGGGAGGGACGGGGAGCACAAGGCTCCCCCCTGTCTGGTGGGCAACGCCCCCAAAACAGGAGGAAGGATGGGGGAAAGCAGGAAGGGGACGTAGGACTGGGGTCACCGTGGTGGGACGTTGGCACGGGGGCAAACCGTCGGGCGGTCTCCTGGAGGTCCGAGCGCTGGTGAGCTGTGGACCAGGGACTGGTAGCGTCGGGCACGAATTCGCCCGGGACGCGTAGCGCCTGGCCGTAGACAAGCTCGGCGGTGGACGCCCGGAGGTCCTCCTTGGGGGCCGTGCGGAGGTCCAAAAGACCCACGGCAGCCGGTCGGCCCAACCGCCGTCCTGAAGGCCGGCCATGAGCGTGGCCTTCATGGAGCAGTGGAATCGCTCGCACAACCCGTTGGCTTGGGGGTGGTAGGCCGTAGTACGGTGGAGCTTGACCCCCAGGTTGCGGGCGACCGCGCCCCACAGCTCGGAGGTGAACTGCGGTCCGCGGTCCGACGAGATGTCCGCCGGTGCGCCGAAGCGGGCGACCCAGGTGGCGATGAAAGCCTGCGCCACGTCGGCGGTGGTGGTGGAGACGAGGGGAACGGCCTCCGGCCACCTGGTGGTCCTGTCCACCATGGTGAGCAGGTGTGTGAAACCCCGTGATGGGGGAGGGGGCCCACCAGGTCCACGTTGACGTGGTCGAAACGTCGTTCGGGCACGGTGAAACGTGCCAGCGGGGCCTGGGTGTGTCGGTGGACCTTGGCCTGTTGGCAGGCTGTGTAGGTGCTGGTCCAATCGCGGATGTCCCGCCGAAGGCCGTGCCAGACGAATCACGCTGACACCAACTTCTGGGAAGCTTTCCGGCCCGGGTGGGAAAGGCCGTGGAGGGAGGCGAAGATGCGGCGTTGCCAGGTAACGGGCACGATGGGGCGAGGCTGGCCTTGGGAGACGTCGCAGAGCAGGACAGTGTCCGCGAAGGGGATGTCGGCCAGGCGGAGGCCCGTGTCCGCCGCCCAGAGGGCTTGCACCGTGGTGTCGGTGGTTTGGTCCGCCGCCATAAGCGCGAAGTCCACGCCGAGGTGGACCGCGTTCGCGCTGGCCCGAGAAAGACAGTCGGCCACGGCGTTGTCTTTGCCGGCGACGTGCCGGATGTCCGTGGTAAACTCCGACATGGCGGAGAGGTGGCGCTGTTGGCGGGCCGACCACGGCTCCGTGACCTTGGCCATTGCGTAAACCAACGGCTTGTGGTCGACGAATGCCATGAAGGGTCGGCCCTCCAGGAGGTGGCGGAAATGGCGAACGGCCAGGTGTAGACCGAGGAGCTCACGGTCAAACGTGCTATATTTGAGCTTGTTCGGCCGGAGTTGCCGGCTGAAAAAAACGAGTGGCTGCCAAACCCCGTTCACCCATTGCTCATGTACGGCACCCACCGCATAGTCGGAGGCATCCGTGGTGAGGGCGATGGGAGCGTTGAGCACCGGGTGAGCGAGCAGTGTTGCGTTGGCGAGGGCCTGCTTTGAGCTTTTAAAGGCTGCGTCCATTGCTGCGGACCAGACGACGTCGTGCTTGGCCGGCTTGCCCCGGAGGGCTTCGTAGAGGGGCCGCATGAGTTGAGCAGCGCGGGGCACGAAGCGGTGATAGAAATTCACCATTCCCAGGAATTCCTGCAGGGCCTTTATGGAGCGGGGACGCGGAAACGTGGTGATGGCCTCGACCTTGGTTGGCAGCGGCACGGCCCCGTTCTTGGTGATGTGGTGGCCCAAAAAATCAACGGCCGTCGTGCCGAAGTGGCATTTGGCCGGGTTGACGATGAGGCCGTGCTCGCTGAGATGCCCGAACAGTGTTCGGAGGTGGAGGAGGTGCTCGGCCCGGGACGTGCTGGCGACGAGGATGTCGTCCAGGTAAACGAAGAGGAATGGCAGGTCACGCAGCATGCCGTCCATCAAGCGCTGGAACGCCTGAGCCGCGTTCTTGAGGCCAAACGGCATTCGCAGGAATTCGAATAAGCCGAACGGCGTGATGACGGCCGTTTTTGGGACGTCGGCCGCCCTGACAGGTACCTGGTGATATCCCCGTATTAAATCGATCTTTGAAAAAATGACCCGTCCTGCCAAACGGGCGGAGAAGTCTTGGATGTGCGGGATCGGATACCTGTCGGGGGTGGTAGCGTCGTTAAGGCGGCGGTAGTCGCCACATGGGCGCCAGCCGCCCCCTGGTTTTGGGACGATGTGTAGTGGCGAAGCCCACGCGCTATCGGAGCGCCGCACGATGCCGAGGTGTTCCAAAGCGTCGAACTCGGCTTTGGCCACGGCGAGCTTGGCTGGGTCGAGGCGGCGGGCTCTGGCGTAGACCGGCGGGCCCGTGGTTGGTATGTGGTGCTCGATCCCATGTCGTACTGCGACGGCCGAAAACGTCGGCCGCGTGAGGGCCGGGAACTCCGTGAGCAGGCGAGCAAACTCGTTCGCCGCCGGGAGGGCGCATGCCAGCTCGGTCGGAGCGGAGCTGCTCAATGTGCATGCCAGGGAGCTGAAGGTCTCGGCGTTGATGAGGCGACGCCGTTGGACATCCACCAGCAGTCCGTGTGCGCAGAGGAAGTCGGTGCCTAGCAGAGCCATGGGCACGCTTGCGGTTACAAAAGTCCAATTAAAGCGTTGGCCGCCGAAGCAGAGGGTGACGTTGCGCGGGCCGAAGGTGCGGATGGCCGATCCGTTGGCCGCAACCAAGGAGGGGCCGCAAACCGCGGACTGCCTGTCCTGATCGGAGGCGGGTATGACGCTCAGTTGGGTGCCGGTGTCACACAGGAAGCGCTGTCCGGACGCTTTGTCCCTGATGAAAAGTAAGTTGCCCGTGTGGCCGGCGCTCATGGCTGGTAATGAACGCCGGCCCGGCCGTTTCCCGGCTTGCTGAAGGTGCACGGGGGTTGGCATGTCCGGGCCTTCTGTCCAAACCTGGCATGATAATAACACCACGCCTGGTCAGGTGGAGGCCCCGGTCGTCGTGCTGGAGGTGGTCGGCGCGGCGTAGCGGCCGCCAATTGCGTCGGCAGTTCGGTTGTCGACCGTGCCGGGTGCTCGGGCGCCATGGGCGTTGCTTCGGACGGCGGTGGGCTTCAGGTCGCTGCTCCAATGCGTTGGCCTGCCGCAGAGATCTTGTCGGCTTCCCTGGCGAGGGCGCGGGGATCCATGATCGTCGTGCTTGCCAGGGTGAGGCGTACCTGGCTGGGCAGCTGACAGAGGAAAAGCTCCCGGAACGGGAATGCCGGAGAGTGCTCGCCGAGCAGCGAAAGCATGTAGTCCATTCGCTCAGACGGGCGCGTGTCGCCGAGCTCGGGCAGGTCGAGCAGGCGCCGTGCACGTTCCACCGATGAGAGGGCGAAAGCATCAAGGAGGAGCTTTTTAATCGCGTCGTATTTGTCAGTGGCTGGCGGGCTCTCGAGGAGGCTCAGGGCGTGGACCGCGGTGGCGGAGCCGAGCGCTGCTACCACATGGTGGAAGCGGGTGTCGTCGGCCGTGATGCCTCGCAGGGTGAACAGGGTGTCCGCCTGGGCGAACCAAACCGCCGCGTGAGCCTCCCAGAAGGTAGGCAGTTTGAGGGTAACTGCCGTGTCCATGTCGGGTCACCAATGTAGGAGCTGTGCTCCAACGTAAATCGGCCGAATGGACGCGACAAAAAGCTGGAATTCGTCCGAGTTTCTTTATTGTGTCAAATCAACTCGGGTACTCTGAAAAGCCCGTTTATCGGGCAGCAATATATATACACATTATCCCGGAGCGTTTGCCCGGGAAAGGCGAGAGGGGGCGTGCCCGGGCGTCCCGGACGAGGCCTGGCAAGTCGAGAGCGGGCATGCCCGGGCGCGCCCGGGCGTCCCGGACGAGGCCTGGCAAGTCGAGAGCGGGCATGCCCGGGTGTCCTGGGTGAGCCCGGCATGGTGATCGCTCCACGTCCTCGGTAGGTGCAAGGCGATTGTGTATACCCAGCGGTAGCCGCTACACACCCACCTTTATACCCTTCACCACTCACGAACAAAACACACCAGATCATTCAAACACACACATACACACCCATACACACCCAAACACACACATACACACAACACCAACCAACCACCTACCCTTACAACATACACCACTCAACATACAAAAACGCACACACCCAGCCATAAATACACATCCAATGCGAACCAACAATGGGTGAAATGCGCACATATATATATATATATATATATATATATATATATATATATATATATATATATATATATATATATATATATATGTCAGCCATTAAGGTTTAAACTAAATGACTCAATTGATCATAACATCTGAAAATATATATCGTGCTTCTAAAAACTGATTTAAACTCAACTGCAGGCAGAGGTGAGTGGACAAAATGTGGTTTCGAGGCTCGACGTGCAGGGTGGATCCTTAGCCTAATAAACAAGTCCTTGAATTATGTGCCAAACAGTAGATAAAATGTTCGCGACCCACGTACAGGAAAAAAGATGTCATCCAAACGCCTCCTTCACAAAGGGAATAATTAATTATATATCTTCGTAGTGTTTAGTATGTCTCCTAAACCAAGGACGTATCCAATCTTCATCTACCATTTAGCCTAGTGTATAAGAATATTTACTTCGGCCTGTGCTCGGGTCTGATATGTTTAGATAGATAGCCAAAAAAAGCGTAGCCTATCATTATGCTTACATCTTGTTGTCTAAATTTGACCTTCTGTAGGACGGGACAATGGGAGATGTTGTCCTTATGGCCTTGTATTGCTATGTTTTTAGCGCAGATTCTTGTCTAATATTTTGCTATAAATGAAATGCCTTTCCACTTATTTTTCAGCGAGTGTCTTGAGGAATTGCCCGCTGCGTGTAGGCGGCGCATTCTTGAGCCTCGCTCCACACGTGTGTATATAATCGATTTTATTAAACATTGTTGCTCTTCTTCCTCTGATTCTTCTTCTTCTTCCTTCCCTTGAGGTCTTCGATCTCGACAATTTTGGTGTCAGAAGTGGGATACATCCAAGTGTGCAGACGAGGTGGATCCTCACGTTCCAGGTCGGGAGGGAGGCCTGCCGGCATCTAATTTGGTGGGTACGCATTTTTGCACCTCGAAATTGAAGCCTCCCGCCTTGCTTTGGACACGTGTGGACCTCTGTCGGCTGTTCCACATGGCTTGCATTCCGAACCAAATTTAGTATAAATCAGAGCAGCAGTGGGTAATGAATCGATTATACAGGGCGCCCGGGATAAGGAGGTAAGGTAAGCTTCCTGCGTGAGAAGCAGGTAGACCCATATGTGGGTGATAGATAATAGGTATTAAGTTACTCCGGCGTGAGAACTGCGTTTAAGGTTAGGAATCGGGGGGCGACCCGATCTTAGGACTACCAGGAGGGACTAGCCCAAGAAAGGTAGAATAATGAGTATTTTAAGTTAAGCTACGCACTGGATGTGTTAGAGTTCACAGGTAAGTAGGATTGAAGTGTGCATGAGTGTGCATGAATTTATACTGTATTGTATGGAGAATGAATGATCTGTCATTGCAGCGTGTATTTGTGTTTATTGTGTGTGTGTCATTGATGTGTGTCATTGACTGACAAGGGATTCCCCAAATTGCCTGCGGGCGTTGGGCAATCCGGATGAGTAAAATTGACAGGGAATAATGAGAATGTTATGGAGAGCATGTGTAGACAGGGCTTTAAAACAAGTGTTCAATTACATCCCCACATTAACGGCTCTCCAGATGTAGCAAGGGAGAATGGGAGTGAAGGTCAAAAATAATAGGCTGTCAACCGACAGGGTGTTTATTCAACGGCATGGCCGGGGCTTGTATTTGGCCGACGTGGGATGACAGAATGCGTTGAATGAAGGCAAGAATGACATGTGATGCGGACGTGAGTCCAATCGGAAGAATGGATGGTTATGGTTTCACCGGTCCGTTTATCTGTCTGTCTGTCCGGACACAGAGCTCTTGGGGAGAGCCAGAATGGGTTGGGTTGACCAAGATGAATGTGGACAATATATTAATTGTTTATATTAATCTATTAAGCTCTGTATATTAATCTGTAAAAATATATTAATCTCTGTGTGTGTGTGTCCGTATTTGTCTGGCTTTCTGGCTGTCTATGGAGTCATGTCTCTGAACACTGATTTTGAGGGAGTTGCAGGCGTGATGGAGTTGCTGGTGCGGACCAAAGCGGTGTCCGCGGTATCTACTGGGGGTCGAATGTCACTCCCTCAGTGTCTGCGAACTTGTCGTTCGGCAGTGTCGAAAGACAGGTTCGATTGTCGGTCTGTCTGCTTGATTTTCGTGTATACTCTGAGTATATGGTCGTTTTCTGTTTTGTGCTTTAATGGTGGTTGATTTGACTTCCCTGAAAGGGGGACAATAAATATTTGGTGTTAGCTGTTGTCATTTCGGATGTTTGCAGTTGTAATGTGAAGCCAGTCTGTCTGTCCAACTGGGTGTGTCTGACTGCGTCTGCAGATATGGATCAAGGAGGAGCAGTTTCTGCGGCGTTTGTTATGGTGTTGAATGTCATTCACTGTGTCTGCTGACGTGTCGTGTGACTATGGGGACTATGATAGTGTGTCCTGGCGGGAAAAATCGTGGCAGCCCACAGATTTGAATGGAATGGCCTCTGTGAGACCATCCTGTTAGTACGTTGGGGGTTCGTCTGTCTGTCTGTCTGTGAATGGAAATTGAACTGGACTTCGACAGAAGGCAGGTGGGTGGTCACCTGCTGTAAATTGTGGTGGAACATTTGTGACGTTCCCTAATACGAGGGGACGAATTGGTTTGTAAATGTGTTGTGCAGGTACTTTTTCTGTAGGTAGCCAAATTCTATTGTTGTCAAGTCTCATGTAACCTTGGTTAACGTATATCTACGGACAAGAGCTGCACTTTATTTTAGTAAGTGACTGGGAAAGTTTGTTTTAAAAGGTGCCAGCGGAGTTGTTTAGAGTTATGGAGGTCACAACTCGCTGGAACCTCTTTGTTTATGTTTGGCTGACTTACATTGACTAGTATATGGGAAAAAGGGGACTGAAAATGCTTTGATTTTTTCGTGGATTGCCCATTGGGCATGTTTAGGATTTAATAGAGTGGTGGAGTTCTGTGGAATATGATGACGTTGTCTTATGGACACTTTGTGAGTGGCTAGACACGTGCCTGGAAGGGGAAATTGTTTTCATAACTCATGTGGGTTGTGTCTGAAGAAAAGGTTTAAAGTAAGTGTGAAGAAGGTCATGGAAAGTGCGAAGATGTTTAAGGAAAGTCGAATTAGATGGATAATTTGTCAATGACAAGTGACTTTGCAAGGTTTGCTAAGAAAGGGAGGGGAAAAGATTATAAAAGTTGATGGAGAAGACAGGAAATAAAGAAAAGTGGTTAGTTATGGACTGTTGTTTTGTGATAAGAAGGTGATTGGGGGCTGGTGAAGATTGGATCACGGCTCTGCAGACCAGGTGAACAGAACTCCACCAGGAGTGGGTATATGGGAATCACACCAATTAAAAAAGATTGTCATGTGGACCGCAAGGCTAACCCCGCTCTTGCAGGGAAATGGTTTTGGGAGGCTAGTTATTTTTCAGATAATTTTTCCAGTGGGTTTATACTGATGTGAAATTCGCGTATCTAGGAAGGAAAGGAAAAAATTGTCCAGGTATTGATAGGATAACAGTGAAATTTTGAAGTGAAGTGAAGGATAACAGTGAAGAGTTAGTGTGTTCGTTGCGATTTTTGGGAATGGCAGGGTACTGTCGTACATGGATGATGGACCGACTGCGGAAAACGCCAGTAAGGCGTCGATACAATGTTGAATACCGAACGGTCCATGTGTTGGACAACAATGAAGGGTTCATAATTAATTTGGCACCTCAAGACAGACGTTCCGACATCCGCACCTACAGAGTTCGATGTAATACAATTACAAGCCGCGGCCTCAAACGTAAAACAGCAAAAATTGGATTAAATTGGGAGCTCAGCGCCCCGCAGAAGGACAAATGTGGACGATTAATGACAAACCCGTGGCACCGCGAGCTTTATTGCCATGGTTGGCACGCATGGCGCATTCAAATGGCCATGTGTGCCATAGGGGGGTGAGGTGATGAGGCAGGTCACTTCCACCTGGGCAGCACCAGGCCTTTCGACTGTGGTTACCATGGTCTGTCGCTCGTGCGCTATATGTCATCGGTATCAGCGCCAGTGGATATGGCAACCCTTGAATTACCTATCATGGATGACATGTTTTTAAAGTTTTGCATAGGTCTATCCCATGTGGCACGCAGCATACATGAACGCGTTCGGGAGGCCCTACCGGAGCCAACAAGCAAGCCTATCCACACCGTCGAGGCAGGAGATTACGTGCTGGTGAAGCATTTCACCCGTAAGACTGCGCTCGAACAAAGTTGGACGGGGCCATACCAAGTTCTTCTGATCACACCAACAGCGGTGTTTTGGTGAGGGCAAGTCGTCCTGAGTACATGCCACACATTGTAAGTTGGCCATACCCACAAACACAGACACCTCAAACGCACCACCACAGATCGAGGATGCTGCACCACCGCCTGTTAGGGGTGGCAATCACACTTAGTTTAATTTACAGCTTTGCCAGCACTGGGGACACGAGGGCATGGGCGAACACGGAGACATATGTATATGGCGACCAAACTGTTAAGGTCTACCGGCAGAGAGTTATCTGGGGTCAGAGGATAAATATACCCTGCTGCCATGTAAAGGAAGACGTATGGACACGGATAATGTGGAGGGTGTTGTACACAGACTCACATGGAAGGAAGACAGGTTTTGCTGCCCTCAGTCGTTTGAAGCAAGCGCCACGACAAGGCGGCGCACCAATAGTAAACATGGCCAGGCCGGGTTACAAATGGGGAAAGGACTCGAACAATTTAACCACGCATGTATTACTGAACAGCGGCACTACTCTATTACTACAATGTGAATTCATGACCTCCCCCTACGATGATAGGCCACCATGCATTTCACACATATTAATTCCGCACCCACGGATCGAAAGCAAGAAAAAGCCAAAGGAAAATACGTATTGGACAGTGACCCGTGCAATGGCGGAGGTACAGAACCGATCACGGTGTTGGGTGTGTATGCATTTTCCCCACACCAGTACGACAGGGATAGAAATGGTAGTGCTACCCCTGTCCCTACGAGATATGTGCTCAGGACCCTTGCGTACCCCATGTCTGACCACAACCTTGGAACTGATAGGCCCAAAATCGCAAGCAGTGTGTTCCCGGGAGTTTCGATATACCCCACCCATTAAGCAGGCTTTGTTAGACAAACCACCTGATCCAGTCTGGGTGACAGAGCAAAAGGGACGGGTGTGTCTTATAGGAAAGGGACACGTTCAGATGGGAACCTCGGAATGTACCCATACCCTGCCATCCGACACCAGATGGAGAGAAAAGGGAGGCCCCCTTGTAATAACCATAGATGACCAAGCCCAGCATAACGTAACCAAGCTAACCATATCTTGGGGAACACCAAGCGCCACCCGCGTTGAGATCAGTAAATGCATGGCCTCGGCCCTTATCCCACCCCATGGAGTAATGTTTATTTGCGGAAATAAAGCATATCCATACCTACCCGAACAGTGGGGAGGGACTTGTTATCTGGGATCCATTTTTCCCAAGGTAAATTTGGTAAATCATGTATTATTAGATGTAGGGAAGATGATTAAAAGGAAGGAATTTTCGGAAATTGGTGAAAGTAAATATGGCATTTGAATTTCCAGACACGACACAGGAAATGCGGCTATGAATAAGCCAACCATCTGAGAGATAAGGTAACTAAATGCCAATTAGTGGGACGGGGGGCTAGGAATTGATCATGGTGTGTGTAAGAAAGTATTTTTCAGGATGGACGATGAAGAAACCGCCGTTGGAAAACCATGATCTTGACCACAGAGGCCGTCGATCTGAATGGGTCCTTCAACAAGGCAGATGTGACCAGCGCTTCAGAATTTTGTATTGATTTTTGTGATATTTGTGTTAATCCCATGTGGGAACGGGCTACTGGCTGATGCCTGCATCGATGTTTGTGATGACTGTAATATTTGTGTTGGAAAACCCATTGCGTGTACTGGCTAACGCCTCTTATGTATTATGAATGATTGGCAAATAGATAGTCTCGCATTAGTAATGGAACGAATTGGAAACGAAACCTGAATCGCAGAACTACAATTGGAAAACGAATTAATGCATATGCAAACGATGGTGATGCAGAATCAAGTGGTTTTGGATATGTTGTTGGCAGAAAAGGAAGGAGTATATGGGGTGATCGATGAACCTATTTGATGCTTGGGATTCTGATAATGATTATGATTTTAGTTGGGATGATTTAACCTGTGATTTAGAAAGTGTAGGTTCTTTTAAAAGTTATTGCTATTATACCAGCAGTGAGGAGCGGATAGCAAACATGTATCCGGGAGAACCACCCTCACCACCACTTACACCACCCAGCAAATCACATTCACAGGGCTTGATGGCATTTAACGTCGATTGTTTGCCCTGATTCGCGAGGACCTCACTTGCATAAAGAGGGCCCCTTAATCTGGCTGGCAACTGGGTCGCACCTATGCCGCAGCGAGGGTGGATTCGGAATCTGGCGGGCGGCAGCAATCTCTTACCCAGGCGTCGTCGTCGCGAATTATGGCTAACAATTTATGCGTTGAATGTTAGACGACCAGTTAGGGCCGGTATCTCTCTTTGAGCATACGTGACGCTATGTCGTGCCTGGCATGTAACTAATTGATGAATTTGGTGTCTTTCCAAGGAATTGTCTTGTAAAGACAAAGGAAGGAACTGTCAGCCATTAAGGTTTAAACTAAATGACTCAATTGATCATAACATCTGAAAATATATATCGTGCTTCTAAAAACTGATTTAAACTCAACTGCAGGCAGAGGTGAGTGGACAAAATGTGGTTTCGAGGCTCGACGTGCAGGGTGGATCCTTAGCCTAATAAACAAGTCCTTGAATTATGTGCCAAACAGTAGATAAAATGTTCGCGACCCACGTACAGGAAAAAAGATGTCATCCAAACGCCTCCTTCACAAAGGGAATAATTAATTATATATCTTCGTAGTGTTTAGTATGTCTCCTAAACCAAGGACGTATCCAATCTTCATCTACCATTTAGCCTAGTGTATAAGAATATTTACTTCGGCCTGTGCTCGGGTCTGATATGTTTAGATAGATAGCCAAAAAAAGCGTAGCCTATCATTATGCTTACATCTTGTTGTCTAAATTTGACCTTCTGTAGGACGGGACAATGGGAGATGTTGTCCTTATGGCCTTGTATTGCTATGTTTTTAGCGCAGATTCTTGTCTAATATTTTGCTATAAATGAAATGCCTTTCCACTTATTTTTCAGCGAGTGTCTTGAGGAATTGCCCGCTGCGTGTAGGCGGCGCATTCTTGAGCCTCGCTCCACACGTGTGTATATAATCGATTTTATTAAACATTGTTGCTCTTCTTCCTCTGATTCTTCTTCTTCTTCCTTCCCTTGAGGTCTTCGATCTCGACATATATATATATATATATATATATACAGTATATATATATATATATATATATATATATATATATATATATATATATATATATATATATATATATATACAATATATATATATATATACATATATATATACATATACATATATATATATACATATATATATACATATATATATACATATATATATATATATACATATATATATACATATATATATACATATATATATATATATATATATATATATATGTATGTATGTATTGTTACGGAACCCAACGTCGGCCTATGGTTCCCCTTCGAGGGGGGGATTAAGCCCCTCGTCTGTCACTGACCGACGTGGTCCCTGAAGCTGCACCGCGGCCTCCGAAAAGACCAGTGAGCAGCCTCGTTCGCGACCGCGGATAAGATGTTACTGGATTGCCGAGCGGATGGCAGCCGCGGCCCGAACCGTTAACAATGACTCGACCGGATTCTGAACGTTGGCCAAATCGTGCCACAGATATTCAATTGGGAAAAGACAAAGACGACGGATGTGAAGAAGAAGAAGACAAAAAGGGTTTGAAATACAAATATGATTTATTTGCTATTTACAGGACCAAAAGAAACCAAGGAAGAAGGAAAGATAATAAAATAAAGGCAGAAAGAGGGACGGACCAGAAGGACACAGTAAAAATTCTAGCTTATCTTTTACAGTCTTAATTAATACCCAGGACAAGACACACGAAACAGACTACGAGCAAACTCACACGAATGGGGGAATGAAGGCAGGAACGGATCGCTGGAGGTGGATGGCTTTGCGGGAGAGGAAGGTTCAGCGGGGATCGGTCGGGCTGGAAGCGGACAGCCGCCGTCAATATTCGAGCTGCGATCGCCAAAAACCGCCGCGGTTCCAAACTGCGCGGCGAAGCTCCTCCGGTGCACCGGGCGCTCTGCAAAGCTGCTCCGGTCTCTCTCACGTTCCTCTGGTGGAACTCTTAGAACGCAATGGTTCGCTCTCCATGCTGCCGTGGGGACGTCGGGTGCTTTCTCAGGACTCCTTTCTTAAACGCAACCTCTATCAAAGGCTTCCGCGCGCGCTTATATAAGGCCGCGGGCGATCAAGCCACCGGCCTCCAGGACACGCCCATCGGTGAGCTCGCCTCGGCCCTGATTGGTCGGCACAGGCCCTCTGGCTCCACCCTTGATGACGATGGGCGGCACGCCCAGGATTCGGCGGCTCCTCCCCCTTCGTCTCCAAGCCTACCTCGTGGCTAATGGAGTCGCGGTGAAAACCGCCCAGCAGCTGCGGTGAATGCAGTTGGCAGGAAAGGCTTTAGGAATGGGGCTTTGGGAATGAAAATGAATGGGGATCTACCTTATTTCACTTGGTGCAATGGAGAATGTCAACTAGTGGGAACAGAGCCTTAACCTACACAGAATAAGGAAATAACTGTCAACAAGGAGGAAATCTATGATTGGCTAAACGTGATTGTATATGACCTAACTACGGGACGCCCTTTGACCTTTATACACAACAACTGGAGGAAGGAGGGTCCACAATAAAACAATTTTAAAAAACACAATCCTCATATCCACAACGCTATATATATATGTATATATATGTATATATATATATATGTATGTATGTGTGTATACATATATGTACATGTATATATATATATATATATATACAATATATATATATATATATACAATATATATATATATATATATATATATATATATATATATATATATATATATATATATATATATATATATATATATATATATATATATATATATATATATATATATATATATATATACATATATATATATATATATATATATATATATATATATATATATATATACATATACATATACATATATATATATACACACACATATATATATATACACACATACATACATACATACATATATATATATATATATATATATATATATATATATATATATATATATATATATATATATATATTGTTACGGTCCGTGGATTAGGATGTTATTTTTACCGAGCGGAGGTATAACCGCGGCCGAACAGTTGTTCCCCTGACTAAAACCAGATTTACCCAAACGTTGGCCGTATCGCGCCACAGCTACTCAATCTGGAAAACTCTAAAGCGACCGAATGCAAAGAGGAAGAAGAAGACATACAGAAGAGTAACAAGGTTTATTATTATTTACACACACATACGCAAAAAGAGCAGTCACGGGTATTTACAGCGGACATGAAAACGCAGGTGACACAGTGAAAATTACTAGCTTATACAGACTTAGTTTACTACCCAGGACAGCACGAACAGAACAAACTCACGTAGGCAAATGAGGAACTTGCAGGCAGGAATGGCTTGGACTTGGAGGGATGAGCAGGTGGGATCACAGGGCACAGCGAGCAGGTCCACTCCGGGCGGGAAGCGAGAAGCTGGCAGCGCCTTGTAAAGCCGCTTTACAGCGCACACCGTCAGGGCTTCATGCGGCTGGTTGAAACGGGGCTGCACTCCTCTGCTGTATCTCTCATGTAGCTTGCTTCGTAAAAGCTCCTCGGCTTTCTCTTGGACCCTTCCTTTTCGTGTACCTCTCCACGCAGCTCAGCTCAGCCTTTCTCTCACTTCTCTCCATCTCATCTCCTCATCTCAGTCAAAAGCTCATCTGCGATCTTCGCACCCTTCTCGCATACCTTTAGCTCGGGTCTGACACGCCCTCTTCGGTTTCGGTACCGCCCTCTCCCCCGTGCTGTTTCGTGACCTTGTATGGTAATCCCACGGGCTTGTCTCCATATTTGGGCATCGCGCCGACGGCACGCCCCTCGTGGCGAGCCACGGGCTTGTTTCCTTATTTGGGCATGGGGCTGCACAGCCCCGCCCTTTGTGGCGCGCCCTGGGCTTGCCTCTCCCTGGCGACCCCGCCCCTCCTGTTCAAACAGAGCACGGAGCACATTTTCATTATAGCAGCGAATTGAGAGGGCGTGCACCCCATGCTTGTGAACTGCTTTACCCACAGATGGAGAGTTTGGCTGGGAAATGGAATTATTGAAGGGGAGCTATTCTTAATTGACAATTCAGTGCAATGGAGTATTATTCTAATGGAAGACAAGGCCTTACTCTAAAACACATAATAAGATATAAGCTATCGAACAGGGGTATTCTATGATTGGCTGACTTGTATGCTTTTGGACTAATTATGGGACGCCCTTTGACCTTTACACTACAGAGGTATTTACAAGGAATCATTACATTTTACTGAGGGTGATATTTACAACAATTTACTATACAATACAACACAATAAAAAAAACACAATCCTCATATCCGCAACACTGCACCCTCCTCCTCTTAGGCACGACCCAGGCCTACAACTTTTATTTAGTGTGACACGTAGGTGAAGTTCCCTCTACTTTTAACCTGACCCTGAGTGCGACAGTTTTAAAACATAAATAAATATGTCCCGCTGCTCCATTGCACCCTGCCTAACAGACTCACGCCCACAGTTAACCGAATTTCGGAATGGTCTTCAAACTATACACTGACGGTGGGGAGCATTATTTACAGTTGACGCTACTTTTATTTACAAAACGTAACCCAGGACCTGTAATTGTTCTTTCTGGGGGGGAGACAGTCTGTTCTGCATCAATGCACCATGAAAGCACCTATAACGCACCAACACACCCTCAAGCACCAATCGGTGCAGTCATCATAGTTCATCAGTGTTCAATAATAAAAATAAAATCAACAACCCCTAACCCTGCAGGTGATCTCTTGCTCTTCGGCTCCCTCTGCTGGCTATTATTATTTCTTCCAGTTGTTGTCTTTTATTTGCTGGCGGCCTATTTGTGATAATAAAATGCACCTAACGTGTCCGTTTTATTTTTCTTTATTTATGGCCCACAGGGCCGACTAGTGTGGTTCACCTGTGGGGCATCGGTGCCCTGTGGCCAAGGTCCGCCAGCAAGATTCCGGGCCTTCATGGCCGGTTCCAGCAGAGGGGCCATGCCCCCAACCCATGGGGTCCATAAGTGGTGCTCGGCCACAGACATGTGGTCCATAATGTGGTGCATCGATGCAGACAGCTGGTTCTGAGAGTTCCGGGCGCACAATGGCCGACTCACGCACGCTCCCCTCGGCGCCCAATGGCGCACAGGTCATGTGGGAGACAAAAGGGGGAAGACAAATGAGCGAGGGGTAAGGTCACAAGGGTACATATCAATAAGGCAATGCAAGGCGAAATGCGTACGGAGAGCGAAGTGAGAAAGCTCGTCCCTACCGTACGTCACCCCTCTGTCACCTACACTACCCTTGCCCTTACCCCATATTTACAAAAATCTACACATTTACAAATTCGTCACTACTGTCACGTCTTCCCCATATTTCTTCTATACCAAATTCGTCACCACAATCCCTCTACTTCAAAATTTGCCATCACCCAATTCATCATCACTCCTCATAAGGAGGAAGAGATGGAACAACAAAGCACAATGTCAAACCCACGTCATGATGCGTCTCACAATCCAAAACATTTGCACATAAAAATAACAAAACATGGCATGGTGTGGAGTTACGTCACCTCAGGTGAGTGGATGCAGATGGTGCGAGGAGACTTCAATCCTAACTATCCTCTAAATGACTTTAACACCCTTTACACTACCCGGGGTCTCTCCCTGCCAATCCATTGGCCAACTTACACTATGGGTTCTAAAAACCAATTCCCATTGACCAAACTGTGGTGCTTCTCAATTTGGGGTCTCACTCCCCCGATTCATCTCCCGGTGCCCTTGCACAATTTCTGGGCTGGGATGTGTAGCTCTCCCAGCAGGTCTACCCACCTGCACACCTCCACCACTGCAGTTGCCACCCGAGCTTACCTAGCTCCTCACCCTAACCTATCTAATTGGGGAAGGCCCCTCCTGGCTCTGTCACCCCTTGGTGCCCTCTGGCACTGGGCTACCTGGGTCCGTCCTCCGAATCCTCGGGCCCCATCCACAACTACCCTACCGGCTCCCAGCGCCCACCTGCGGCCTCACCTGGCCGACATCCTCACAGTGGTGGAGTGCCCAAACCAACTACACACACTAACAGGCTACACGCCCAGCCATTTCCACAACACTAATGCACCCATCCAAATACCATTCTTCCACCACGCACCACAGATGCCAATATCCAACCACAATTTACCTGTACCCTCTACCTAACACTTACACTACCCGCCCCGGGTATTCGTGATGGGGGTCCACTCTTCCCCCATTCACACCTTCGCACCATCCACTCCACTCCATCGTTTCCACCATACTCACTCCACGACCAGCCACTCCAATACTCCATATACTCCACACTACCATTTATTCCATACACCTGTTCCTCATACCTGTTGTTGCACACCTGTGCACTCACACCTGGTGCCACCTGCACCCTCCTCCTCTTCCTGGACCATTTGGTCAACACAACTCCCATCACCTTCACTCACTCATACACTGCTCCACACACCTGTTCAGTTGCACACCTGTGCAATCACACTACTACTCACAATCATTCCCAATCCTCAAACACACGGCATCATCTCATCTAACTACTCCCCTCTGAAACTTGCGCTTCCCAGTCGTCCCTTTAAACTATTGCGCTCCCTCGTCATTATCATCCACTCTAATCTACCTGCGTCCCCACTACAGGTGTCATTGTCACTAACTAACCTTAACGTTACCTAATGTCATCTTCTAGGTCCCTACACACGATATATCCTAACCCTCCCGGGCTAGTTTTCACTGCCATCAACCCCATAACCTAGTGCTCCTTTGCCCCCCCCCCCCCCTCCCGCCTGTGAGGGATGGTGGATTGGCCATCCCATCACATGGGGCATCTCTTACTATCAATTTTGCACACCATATTTCAGCCAATCAAAAATTTTGCCAATCACTACCCATCATTTGCCAATCATTACTGCCAATCCTTTGCCAATCATCAAATTTTGCCTTTTTCTAATTTTGGGTCCAAAACACTAACCTCATCACCCATCCACTCACTAAATCCTCTCGGTGCGCCAATTCCCTTCTAAAGCTCGGCTTCGTAAAGCCGACCAATGAATGCGGGTTGTTTGGTGCCGGCGGCTGGATGCGTCCGGCACTCGGTGCAGGGAAGGACGCTTACCCAGGCCGAGATCCCACGCACCACCTCGGCACGGAGCCATCCAATGGCCCGATCTCGACCTGCCGGAACGTCTCAACAAAAAGGGGTCGCCATGGCGACCCTTCCTATTGGGCTGCCCGTTCCGCCTAGCGGAGCACGGACGCGGCCATTCCAAGCGCGGCCCAGCGTGGATCACGTACGGCGGTCCTTTCGAACAAGCCGTGGTTCGGATCCCCGCTGGACCTCGCGGCACGCGAAGCTGCCCGACGCGCACCGAGGGCCCGATTCGGCTAAATGTCGTTCTAACCGCTAACCCGGTTACCGTCGATGCCTCACCTGCATGCTTACACCCCGCAGCTCGTTCCTTGCTCATACATCCAGCTGTTCCCATGCTCCTCGTCATTGCACCTTCTCTTCCACACCCAGGTACACTCATTCCGCTCACAGACTTGGTCACACACCTGACCACCGAACACCTTGGCACACATTCGTCGCTCGCACACCTCACCAACACACCTCTCGCGCCCCCTTCTCGGTCACCTCCTCTGTGACAATCACAGGTGTGCTCTCACTCGCACATCCAACCATGTGCCTCACTACTAATTCCAGCGTGCATTCCCGACACACGCTCTACCATTCCAGGTGTGCTTCCTTCCATTCCAGGTGTACATCCTCTCTCACCTGTCACAACCAACTCACGCTCCATGTCACTCTTACTACTCTCACCTCCACTCTGGACAGCGCACTCACCCTTACTCTCGACAGCGCACTCTTTCCTCATGCACCCGTCTGTTACACACCTTCCTCGCGCACACTCTT
This sequence comes from Myxine glutinosa, assembly GCF_964187855.1. NCBI lineage: Eukaryota > Metazoa > Chordata > Myxini > Myxiniformes > Myxinidae > Myxine > Myxine glutinosa. The sequence continues at coordinate 20,019,053 of NC_136265.1, forward strand.
GCGCACACTCTCCCGTTACATCCTCTGTAACACTCAACACAGGCGTGCATTCTCCCTTACTCTTGACAGCGCACTCTTTCCCCATGCACTCGTCCGTTACACACCTTTCTCGCGCATCCTCTCCCGTTACACCCTCTGTAACACTCACCACAGGTGTACACTCTTTCGTTACATCCTCTGTAACACTCCTCACTACGCGCTTCCATGTGCTCCCTCACACACGCGCTACGACCGACTCACTCTCGACAGCACACTCACTCCTCGGCGCACACTTTTTCCTCACACACCCCAGAGTCTGACATTCTCGCACACCTCCTCCTTCGCACACCGTACCTGTTGCACACTTCACCAACGGCCTCTCACGAACACCCGGATCCAAATCAATCCCCAAGTCGACTGAAGCTCCCCTCACATCATGTACATTTCCTCGTATATCGCCACTCACCTTGGCACCCCGTCTCCGCACCTCCTTTGCCACCTGCAAACTCTTTATTTGGTTAGTGAGCACATCATCACGATTCGAGCACAGACCTTGTACCAATTCCATTACCTCCTCCTTTATTTCCTTTTTAGTTTGTGTCCGTCTCTTCTTAATTTCACTCACCCCTTCTTCCACCTCCTCTAATTTTCCCTTTACCTCCTTCATCTCCCGGTGTGCCCCCTCTATCTCTTCCTCTAATGCCACTTTAACCGTTTCTATGTGCGTCCTCACCTCTCGGTCCTTTGTCTCCATTACTTCTGTCACCTCTTCCAACTTCTTCGTCAACCCCTCATGTACCATCTGACATTCCTTCTGTGTCGCTATTAATTCGTTCTTAATGTCTTTTTGTGTCGCTTTTAACCCCCCGATTATTGCAGTGTTCTTTTCCACTTGGTCCACGAGTTCCTTTTGTCCCACTGTCAGCTGTTCTACTCCCCTCGTCAGACCCTCTATTTCCCCTTGTAACCTCGCCGTATTATTCCTCACTTCTTTCTCCATACGCTTTTCACCTCGCTTTACCTCCTCGCGTACCCCCGAGACCTCCTCACTTACACCTCGTCGTATCTCCTCCTTCATCTCCTCCCTCTCTTTTGTAGATGCCGCCCTCATCTGTCCCAATTCATCCCTCTGAGCATCCAATTTGGTTTCTACCCCGATTTTTACCTCCTCTATCTGCTCTCCCATTTGTTTAATTTCTCGGGTGGATTGCTCCCCTATCTCCCGCAATTTGTCTTCCATTCTATCTTCTAGCCCCCTTAACCCGTTTTTCACCCCCTCTAACTGATTCTCCTGGGCAGCCATTCTATTTTCTACCCCCATTAACCCATGTTTCACCCCTTCTATCCCATTGTCTAACCCCTCAAATTTCTTGTCTAATCCCTCAACGGTACTCCTCATTGCCCCCATTTGGCCCCCCATTTCTCCCATTTTGCCCCCTATTTCGCCCATTTTGCCCCCCATTTCGCTCATTTTGCCTCCCATTTCGCCCGTCATCCGCTCACCCTGAGCATCCATCCGGTTCCCCATTTTGGCTTCCAATCGCTCCCCCATTTTATCCATATACCCCATTAGCTGCGCCACCAAGAGGTCCAATTTCCCCAGCGCTGCGGTCTCGACTGCCGCAGCGCTGCCATTTTGTGCCTCTTCAACCACATGCGCGAGAGCGCCATTTTGCGCGTCTGAAACCTCCGCAACCACATTGCCATTTTTCTCCTCCTCCCTTTCCTCCACATACATTTCCCCGAGGTCCTGGGTCGATTATACTCCGTCTATCTCTATCTCTCCCACCGACATCCCGTCGCCTTGACCAGCCATGGCGCGATTTCAAAATTCGGGTTTTGCTTTAAAACACAAATTTACAGCAGCTCGTAATTTTGAGCGCGTTAAGCGCGCTTCGGGCCTCGTATCCCACTCCTGACAACAATTTGTTACGGTCCGCGGATTAGGATGTTATTTTTACCGAGCGGAGGTATAACCGCGGCCGAACAGTTGTTCCCTGACTAAAACCCGATTTACCCAAACGTTGGCCGTATCGCGCCACAGCTACTCAATCTGGAAAACTCTAAAGCGACCGAATGCAAAGAGGAAGAAGAAGACGTACAGAAGAGTAACAAGGTTTATTATTATTTACACACACATACGCAAAAAGAGCAGTCATGGGTATTTACAGCGGACATGAAAACGCAGGTGACACAGTGAAAATTACTAGCTTATACAGACTTAGTTTACTACCCAGGACAGCACGAAGAGAACAAACTCACGTAGGCAAATGGGGACCTTGCAGGCAGGAATGGCTTGGACTTGGAGGGATGAGCAGGTGGGATCACAGGGCACAGCGAGCAGGTCCACTCCGGGCGGGAAGCGAGAAGCCGGCAGCGCCTTGTAAATCCGCTTTACAGCGCACACCGTCAGGGCTTCACGCGGCTGGTTGAAACGGGGCTGCACTCCTCTGCTGTATCTCTCATGTAGCTTGCTTCGTAAAAGCTCCTCGGCTTTCTCTTGGACCCTTCCTTTTCGTGTACCTCTCCACGCAGCTCAGCTCAGCCTTTCTCTCACTTCTCTCCAGCTCATCTCCTCATCTCAGTCAAAAGCTCATCTGCGATCTTCGCACCCTTCTCGCATACCGTTAGCGCGGGTCTGACACGCCCTCTTCGGTTTCGGTACCGCCCTCTCCCCCGTGCTCTGTTTCGTGACCTTGTATGGTAATCCCACGGGCTTGTCTCCTTATTTGGGCATCGCGCCGACGGCACGCCCCTCGTGGCGAGCCACGGGCTTGTTTCCTTATTTGGGCATGGGGCTGCACAGCCCCGCCCTTCGTGGCACGCCCTGGGCTTGCCTCTCCCTGGCGACCCCGCCCTTCCTGTTCAAACAGAGCACGGAGCACATTTTCACTATAGCAGCGAATTGAGAGGGCGTGCACCCCATGCTTGTGAACTGCTTTACCCACAGATGGAGAGTTTGGCTGGGAAATGGAATTATTGAAGGGGAGCTATTCTTAATTGACAATTCGGTGCAATGGAGTATTATTCTAATGGAAGACAAGGCCTTACTCTAAAACACATAATAAGATATAAGCTATCGAACAGGGGTATTCTATGATTGGCTGACGTGTATGCTTTTGGACTAATTATGGGACGCCCTTTGACCTTTACACTACGGAGGTATTTACAAGGAATCATTACATTTTACTGAGGGTGATATTTACAACAATTTACTATACAATACAACACAATGAAAAAAACACAATCCTCATATCCGCAACAATATATGTGTATATATATATATATATATATTTATATATATATATATATATATATATATATATATATATATATATATATATATATATATATATATATATATATATATATATATATATATATATATATATATATACATACATACATACATACATACATACATACATACATACATACATATTGTTACGGATCGCGGTTAGATGTTATGGTTGACCCAGCGGTTGGTATGACCGCGACCTAACAGTTATTCCCCCACTAGACCCCGATTCCACCCAAACGTTGACCTTATCGCGCTATGCTAAATCAATGATGGAAAGGACACAACGACTGGGATAAATGAAACGACGCCAGGGGTACAGTTCTCAAGACCTCCGGAGGAGGATATAATTAGTGGTGGAGAAAAGGGGGTAGATTACAAGGGAGAGTGAGGTAAAAGACACAGAGAGATAGGCACTTAAATACAAGCTTATCTTATCCCAGACAGACCACAGACAAACGGGACAAGACTGACTTACACAGGGATTGATGGCAGGGAAGGACAGGCAGTCGATAGCACAAGGTGCACCTTGGCTCAGGGACAGGATAAAGGTCAGTCCAGTCCAGAAATGCGGGGAGGTCTCACAGCGCTCGGAGGTGGCGTCCTTCTCTCTTCAGGCTCAGCGCGCATCTGACGTCACCTCCCTCTTTCTGCGCATGCCCAGCGGTGAGTCACACGCCCTCGGCTGGTTGGCTCCGCCCCAGATGGGACCGGTCCGCCACTTCCATTGGGTGCGGGGGTTACCGGGCTCCGCCCTTGACGAGGAGCTGACAGCAAGCCCCTACTTGGTAACCCCGTCGAGCACATGTTTGATGGCGGCTCGTGGGGAAAGCCTCGGGTCCTCCCAACACCCCCGACCAACCAAGCCGGAGTGAGGACGCGCACTCGATGTCCACGCCGCCGCCGCGCTGTTGTTGTTGTTGTTGTTGAACCATGAGGAAGAGCTGTGGGGAGGTATTGGGAGGTCCTAAACTTCCTAACAGGTGCCATACCATCACATTCTGGTGCAACGAAGGGTCAGAATTAATGGAAACGAATCCTTAACTGACATAGACTAAGAATAACTAGCAAGATGTCCTATAGTTGTCTACGTGGGATGCGGTGGACCTGGATGCGACATTTAATGGGGGAAATAGGGGGAGGTCGGGTCTACAGAGTGTTGTTTACAGAAAATGGGACTAGGGAATGGGGGATTGGGGATAGCTGGGAAGCTTTGAGGAAATAGGGGAATATTTACAAGCGGATAGGGATGGATGCAAATCCCATATCCGCAACAATATATATATATATATATATATATAATATATATATATATATATATATATATATATATATATATATATATATATATATACATCTATAGGCGAGTGAGATAGATAGTGATCTATCTATCACTAGTGATCACTATCACTAGTATCACTCGTGATCTAGTGATCTATCTTGATAGATAGTGATAGTGAGATAGTGATCTATAGGCGACAGGCGAGTGAGGAGCGATTGGAGAGGCGAGTGAGGAGTGATTGGAGAGGCGAGTGAGGAGCGATTGGAGAGGAGAGTGAGGAGTGATTGGAGGGGAGTGTGAGGTGCGATTGGAGAGGAGTGTGAGGCGCGATTGGAGAGGAGTGTGAGGCACGATTGGAGAGGTGTGGGGCGCAATTGGAGAGGTGTGTGAGGCACGATTGGAGAGGAGTGTGAGGCGCGATTGGAGAGGGTTGTGAGGCGCGATTGGAGAGGAGTGTGAGGCGCGATTGGAGAGGAGTGTGAGGCACGATTGGAGAGGAGTGATTGGAGGGGAGTGTGAGGCGCGATTGGAGAGGATTGTGAAGCGCGATTGGAGAGGAGTGTGAGGCACGATTGGAGAGGAGTGTGAGGCGCGATTGGAGAGGCGTGTGAGGGATTGGAGAGGAGAGGAGTGTGAGGGATTGGAGAGGTGAGGGATTGGAAAGGAGAGGAATGTGAGGGATTGGAGAGGAGAGGAGTGCTAGGTGGAGAGAGAGGAGAGTGTCAGGTGGAGACAGGAGAGTGTCAGGTGGAGAGGAGTGAGGGGTTACATATTATGTGAAATAAATAAATTGTGTTCATCACACCATTTCTGGATCTGATGACTTGCCAGTAACCATTTTGTAAAAATGAATGTGCAGCATCTAACTCAATATGTCGAAATGTCACACACATCCATGCCCGTGGGATTCCCACGGGTGACCCCGCTAGTATATATATATTTGTGTTTGTGTGTTTGTGTGTGTGTGTGTGTGTGTGTGTGTATGTATGTATGTGTGTATATGTGTGTGTATGTGTGTATGTGTGTGTATGTGTGTGTGTGTGTGTGTGTGTGTGTGTTTGTGTGTGTGTGTGTGTATGTGTTTATATGTGTGTGTTTGTGTGTATGTGACTGTGTATGTATGTGGATGTGTATATGTGTATATAAATATAAATATATACAGTCACGTGAAAAAGTAAGTACACCCCATGCAAAGTTTTGCCTTTTTCAACATATTTCAACATACAGCTTTTTGATCTTCATTTCAACAATATTGACAGATAAAGGTGATATAATATAACAGACTAGCAGAAGTACCCGGCATTGCCGGGCGGGGGAGGGGAGGGGAGGGGGGAGGGGAGGGGAACGGGGGGAGGGGAGAAGAGGGGGGGAGGGGAGAAGAGGGGGAGGGGGAGGGGAGAGGGGAGAAGAGGGGAGGGGGAGGGGGAGAGGGGAGAAGAGGGGGGGAGGGGGAGGGGGAGGGGGAGAGGGGAAAAGAGGGGGGATGGGGAGGGGGAGGGGGAGAGGGGAGAAGAGGGGGGGATGGGGAGGGGGATGGGAGGGGCAGGGGGCAGGGGGTGGGAGGGGGGAGGGGAGGAGGAGGGGGGAGGGGAGTGGAGGGGAATTGGGGGGAGGGGAGGAGATGGGGGAGGTGGGAGGGAGGGAGGGGAGGGGGAGGGGAGGGGTAGGGGAGGAGGGGGGAGGGGGAGGGGAGGGGGAGGTGGAGGGGGAGGGGGGAGGGGGAGGGGAGGAGGGAGGGAAGCGGAGGGGAATGGGGGGAGGGGAGGAGATGGGGGAGGGGAGAAGAGGGGGGAGGGGAGAAGAGGGGGGAGGGGAGAAGAGGGGGGGAGGGGGAGGGGAGGGGGAGGGGGAGGGGAGGGGGGAGAAAGGGGAGGGGTAGGGGAAGAGTGGGGGGAGGGGGGAGGGGGAAGGGGTGGGGGTGGGGGAGGGGGTGGGGAAGGGGAGGGCAGAAAGGAAGGGGTAGGGGGAAAGGGAGGAGCATGGGGGAAAGGGAGGGGAGGGGAAGGGGAGGGGGGAGGGGGAGGGGTGGGGGAGGGGGAGGGGGTGGGAAGGGGGAGGGGGTTGGGAAGGGGTAGCGCAGAAAGGAAGGGGTAAGGGGGAAAGGAGGAGCATGGGGGGAAAGGGAGGGGGAGGGGAGGGGAGGGGGGAGGGGGATGGGGACGGGGTAGGGCGGAAAGGAAGGGGTAGGGGGAAAGGGAGGGGCATGGGGGAAAGGGAGAGGGAGGGGAGGGGGAGGGAGAGGGAGGGGAGGGGGGAGGGGAAGGGAGGGGAGGGAGGGGAGGGGAGGGGAGGGGAAAGGGGAGGAGGGAAGGGGAGAGGGTAGGGTGGAGGGGGAAGGGAGGGGGAAGGGTAGGGGAGGGAAGGGGGGAAAGGGAGGGGGAGCGGGAGGGAGGGGGAGGAGGGAAGGGGAGGGGAGGATATAGATGGTTACTGGCAATATTGATCACATCCACAAATGATGTAATCCACACAATTTATGTACTTTACATAACGTTAATAGGAATACATGGCCGTGTAGATGGGAAATACAGTTTGTTTGAAATAAATCACAAATATCAGATGAAAGTGAAAAAAAAACCGTTTTGGTGTGAATGGCAATGTTCCTCGCTGAAATGTGAAAAAACTGAATTACGTGCGAATGCATAACTGTGAGATTATGGCGGCAAAGTTGGAACATCACGTGATCGCTCTGAGCGAATCAGCGCGCTGCTCTGCGACCAGCTGAGATTCCGTGTATAATGTTCCTCGCTGAAATGCGCTGAGGTAAATATGAATAAAAAATTCGATATATTTTCACTTTTACGCTTTGGCTAACTCGCTCACGAACCTGACGAAGATCCTGAGCAAGGATCGCTGCGTTATGCTAACGCTACGTTAGCTACGCTACGTTACGCTACATTCGCTACATTATGGCTAAAAATATGGATCTAAGGATGAAAGAAAAAAAAACCTATGTGGTGTGAATGGCAATGTTCCTCGCTGAAATGTGAAAAAACTGAATTACGTGCGAACGCATAACTGTAAGATTATGGCGGCAAAGTTGGAACATCACGTGATCGCTCTGAGCGAATCAGCGCGCTGCTCTGCCATTCCGGTCATAATATTCCTCGCTGAAATGCGCTGAGGTAAAAATATGGTTAAAAAATATTATGAAATAAATTTTTAGGTCGACCATGTTCGTACCAGGCTCAATGGCCATGTTTGTGCCAAATGTCAAGTTTGTGAGCCTCTCCGTTTAGGAGTCTATTGGTAACATTACACACACACACACACAAACTGTGTTTTATATATATATATATCATGAAACATTCACATTTTGTAGTCCATTGTATAATTTAAACAAACATAAATGAAAATTTAGCGTGTGGAAAAAGTAAGTACACCCTTGGCTCTAATAGGTGGTATTGCCCCCTTTGGCAGAAACAACCTCAAGTAGGCGTTTCTTATAACTGTCTACCAGTCTCTGACATCGACTGGGAGAAATTTTTGCCCACTCCTCCATGCAGAATTATTTCAGCTGTGGGATGTTTGAGGGGTTTCTTGCATGCACAGCTCGTTTAAATCCCCCCACAACATCTCGATGGGATTTAGATCCAGGCTTTGACTTGGCCATTCCAGAAGGGCTCCATTTCTTTCTTTTCAGCTATTCCTTGGTGGATTTACTGGTATGTTTAGGGTCATTGTCATGTTGCAAGGTCCACCTTCGGTTGAGCTTCAATTATCTGACAGATGGCCTCACATTATCCTCAAGCACCCTCTGGTACAATGAAGAATTCATAGTGGATTATATGATGGTGAGCTGCCCAGGCCCTGATGCAGCAAAGCTGCCCCAAACCATAATATTTCCACCACCATGCTTTACAGTTGGTATCGGGTTCTTGTGGTCAAATGCTGTCTTTAGTTTTTGCCAAACATGTCTTCTGGTACTGTGGCCAAATAGCTCTACCTTTGACTCATCTGTCCAGAGCACATTGTTCCAGAAGTGCTGGTCTTTTCCGAGGTGTTCATTGGCAAACTTTAGTCTTGCCCTGATGTTCTTTCTGGACAGCAAAGGTTTCCTCCTGGCACACCTCCCATGTAGATCAAATGTGTGCAGCCTCTTCTGTAATGGTAGACTCGTGCACTTTGACATCAACAGCGGCAAGAGCTACCTGTGGGTCGCGTGATGACATTCTGGGGTCCTTCGAGACTTCTTTCAGCATCTTGTGGTCTGCTCTCGTGCTGAACTTGCTGGGTCGGCCTGGCCTGAACAAGTTGGCAGTTGTTTTGAATCTTCTCCACTTGTAGATGATCTTGCGGACAGTCGAATGATTGATTTCAAATTGTTTGGAGACCTTTTTAAATCCCTTCCCAGACTCGTAGGCATCTATAACCTTCTATCTGAAGGCCTCAGAGAGCTCTTTTGATCTCGGCATAGTGACGCCGCACACTTCAACAACAAAGAGCAAATCAAACTAAATGTCTGAGGTTTAAATAAGACAGGTTCCTCCAAGATCCTCTCTAACGATGTTCTAATCATTTGCACCTGAGCTGGTGCACCTGATTCTAATTTTAGGTATTTGAAGTAGTGATAAATGTAGGGGTGTACTTACTTTTTCCACATGCAAAATTTGCATTTATGTTTTTTTAAATTATACAATGGACTACAAAATGTAAATGTTCCATGATATTTGTTGTATTATATCACCTTTATCTATCAATATTGTTGAAATGAAGATCAAATAGCTGTATGTTGAAATATGTTGAAAAAGTCTAAACTTTACATGGGGTGTACTTACTTTTTCACGTGACTGTATATATGTATGTATGTATGTATGTATGTATATATGTATGTATATATGTATGTATATATGTATGTATGTATATATGTTCACACTTCACCCATTGGTTGATGGCTGATGGGGGATTGTGATGGGATGGGTCATGGGGGAGTGGGGTCAGGTGGTCATGAGTATTGTTAGCTCGGGTGACAGTTGAAGGGGGATTTATGGGGGGAAGTGGAGTGGGGAAAAGGGGTGTGGGCTTCATCCATTGGTTGGACAGCTGACATGACTCCACCTACAAATGTAACCTGAAATACTTAACCCAAAGTACCCAGCAGACCCAAAAGACCCCTCCCCCCATCCCCCCCCCCCCCCCCCGAGGACTCAAAATACCGAGAAGATCCTGATAACCCAAAATACCCCAAGTACCCTAAATACCCCAAAAGACCCAAAAGACCCCAAATACTGATAAATCCAAAAACACCCCCCAAGACACAAAAGACCCCAAAGGCCCCAAAGTCCTAAAATACCCCAACTACTGAAAAGACCCCAAAGACCCAGAAGACCCCAAAAACTGAAAATACCCAAAAGACCCCAAAGACCGAAAAGACCATAAATACTCAAAAATACCCCAAAGACCCAAAAAAGTCCTGAAGACCCAAAAGACCATGAAGACTTAAAATACCTAAAAGACCATGAAGACTTAAATAAACGTATTTTTAACTTGAAGGTCACAAGAAACTCATTTTGCAATAAATGTTCGTTTCCCATAAATCCTAAACCTAAAGGTCCCCAAACACCAAAAAGGTGCTGAAGACCCAAAAGACCCCAAAAACTCCTAACGCAGAAAATACCCAAAAGACCTAAAATAATGAAAAGACCCCGAAGATCCAATATTTCCTGAAGACCCCAAAAACCCCCAAAGGACTCCAGAGGACCCTGAACACCAAAAAGACCGCAGAGACCCAAAATACCCCAAATACCCTTAAACACCCTGAAGACCAAAATACCCCAAATACTCTTAAACACCCTGAAGACCAAAACACCCAAAAGACCAAAAAGACTCCGAAGACTGAAAAGACACCAAAGAACAAAAATACCACAAACACCCTGAAGACCAAAAAGACCCAAAAGACCAAAAAGACTGAAAAGCCACCAAAGACCCAACAGACCCTTAAAGGGGAACCAAATTTTTATTTCTTCTGAAAACTATTGACAATCAATTACAGTCTAATTTGAAGGGGATTTAATTTTATTTGTGAATCACAAAGTGCCGAAAAAAGCCCTAATTTCGATTTTCGAGATTGCCAGTGACATCACATTGTGAACTCACTGTGATCCTGCTGGCGACAGTACACAGAGACAGTGCATTCCGAGCTTCTCGGATTCCGATAATGATTGGGGATGTTGGAGGAGGTGGGGTGTGTGAGTTAGTCGTGGGTATTGTTAGCGAGGGTGATGATTGTTGGGGGATGGTATGGGGTGGTCGTGAGTATCGTTAGTTACGCAGATAGTTGATGGGGGATTGTGTAGTGGTGGTGAGGGGTGGTCATGGGTATTGTTAGCTCGGGTGATAGTTGAAGAGGGATTTTGAGGAAATGGTGGAAGGGGGAGGAGGTGAGTGTGGTTTGGTCGTGGGTGTTGTTAGCTCGGGTGACAGTTGATATTTGTTTTTTTTTCTGGAAAATTGAGATACTTCAAAAACCAAGGCCACCTCAGTTAAACAGAGATCCAGCAATATTACCAAAGGAAATAATCAAGAAATCCAAGTCAAATCAGTTGTATCAGCAGAAAATATCCTCCAATAAGAGATGGCAGAAAATGTGATATATGCTTGGAACAAGAACGCCCATAGGGCCCATAGGCGCCTGTAGGACGGGCACTCTGCTAGTTCAAATAACGAGCTAACTAATTATTGTGTTTACATATTATAACTAACTAATTATTATGTCTACATATTATAACTAACTAATTATTATGTTTACATATTATAACTAACTAACTATTGTGTTACAATAATAACAAAAAAATATGCACGAAAAATTTGCAAATTTGCGAAATAATGTTTGAACTTTTCATGTCACTTTTTGTCGAGGAAAACCATTGTTACCATTTTTAAATTATTCGGTAACTTATTTAATCGGTAAATCGTGTTTAAAAATCGGTTAAAACGATATTCATTTATGTTCCAGTTCATTCATTTTAGGTGGTGCAGGATCACAAGAGGGCAAAGTGTAATTAAAATAATCCATTTAACACTTTGATATAACTCAATGTTCATCGGACGTTTAATAGAAACCCCTAAACCTAACCTAAAGTGGGTCCAGTACCTAAATAAAACGTTTAGGGAACGTTTTCCTGCAACAATGAAATAATGTTGTTGTTAAACGTTTCCACAACGTTGTTTCAACGTTTTTCACGTTACTTTCCTGCAACATTGAAATAATGTTGTTGTAAAACATTTCCACAACGTTGTTTCAACGTTTTTCACGTTACTTAACAAAATGGCAGAAAATGCGTTTTTTCCACCTCCCCCAACATCTCCCACATCTGGAATGTTCGCAAAGTTGAGCGTATTGTTTGTAGATCACAACACATTGATTGGTATAACGTCGGTCTGGAACCTAACTAAAACGTTTAGGGAACGTTTTTGTGCAACATTCTAGTAACGTTGTTGTAAAACGTTTCCACAACGTTGTTTCAACGTTTTCGCGTTACTTTCCTGCAACATTGAAACAATGTTGTTGTGAAACGTTTCCACAACGGAGATCGGAGATCTCGCGAGATCTCGGAGACGGTGGGAGGGATTTTCGAAGCTCCACACGGTCTCCACGTTTTTCGAAGTTAAGTCTGTTCACAATTGTATTTTGTCGAAACTGTATTTATCTTTCGGTGTGTGAAGTTATTGTTGTCAACTTTGGTTGTTTCTCGGTGTTTATCTTTCATAAATTGATCGTCTGTTTGCCGTGTCGCGAGCAAGGCCTTTGCCGCGTCGCGAACGATTTGAAATCGAAGTTAAGTGATTGTTCCCATTTGTATTTTCGTTAAAACTGTATTTATTTATGGTGTTGTACGTATATTGTGTCCCGACGAAGATTTTTCAGTGCAAATCTTTCATACCTGTATTGAAAATCGTGTTAATTCGTGTCGTGTCTTGAGGCCTTGTACAGTGTGCACTGTACAACCTTGAGGCTTTGTTTTTCTCTCAGCGGTCCGTCGTTTGTGATCCAATAACTTTCGTTCTCTGTATTCCCAGTCTTTTCACCCATAGCCTACTTCCTTGTGTAAATCTCAACTCAAAAAAAAAAAAAAAAAAAATTCCCTTCTCTGTTCTCATTCGTTTATTCATTCTTATTCGTTCGTTCGTTCTTCGACCACGTGTTTCTCCCCCATTTCCCCAGATAGTTTTCACTCATTAACCTTCAATGTTTACACTTTCCCCTCAAGTTATGTATTCCGTCATATTTTATAACACCTTTTTCTTCTTCTTCTTTAAAAGGCTGCTTTCGACTTGCTCACCAAATCAATTCATCCCAAAAAAAATATCCATCTCCTATAGTGCCTTTTTTCTACATTCCCTAAACTCTCCTGCACTCCATCCTCCATCCAGCGTCCTTAAACGTATTTTTAACTCGAAGGTCACAAGAAACTCATTTTGCAATAAATGTTCGTTTCCCATAAATCGTACACTTTCAAAAATCCAATCTCACCCCTCCCCTCCAAATCTTCCCCATCACCCATCCCTTTCAAATCTCCCCCCTTGCCCCCTCCCTCCTAAACTACCCCCTCACCCCTCCCCGCCAAGACGCCCCCTCGCCCCTCCCCTCCTAGACTCCTGCCTCACCCCTCCCCTCCAAATCTCCCCCATATCCCATCCCTTTCAAATCCCTCCCCTTGTCCCTTCCCTCCCAAACTCCCCCCTCACCCCTCCCCTTCAAATCTCCCCACCCTCATTGCTTCTCAATTTCCCCCCTCTCACTCCCCCTCCTCAAAGCGTCCTCCCCGCTTCTTCCCCCTTCAAACTCTCACCTCCATCTCCCCCAACCTTCTGCCTCGCTCTTCCCCCTCCTCAAATAACACCTCATTGTGGCTCACCCAATCACCATCAAACCTTTTGTCCGCCCCATCCTTCCCTTTCTCCGAGCTATTCTGAAATCTCTAACACACCTTCAACAGCTCTCCCTACCTCTTCCACCTCTTCCACATCTTACCCTACCCCTCCTCCCCCCTGTTCTGTATCTGATGCTCCCCCTTCCTCTTCATTAACGGTATGGACCTCAAACATCCGGGGCCTTCGTTCAAACTTAACTGGTCTCTCCATACAGGTTGCTTCTGTCAAACCAGACGTGATCTGCTTAACAGAAACTTTCCTCCTTTATGATGTCTCTGATTCCATAGTATCTCTCCCGGGCTACTCCCTCCTCCGGTATGATAGACCTGAGCCTCGTCCTGGAGGCGGGGTTGCTATCTTTATCAAAAACTCTCTTCCTCACTCGCCCTGCACTGCACTCTCTCCACCTCACCCCCAGGAATACCTCTGGCTATGGCTTCCCCTTCGCTCCCACCTCTTGTTCATATGTGTGTTGTACCGTCCACCAAACAGTGATGACTCCATCTACATCTCGCTGTCTGATGATATGGATCAACTTCTATCTACTCATCCCAACTCTCTCTTCCTCATATGTGGTGATTTCAACTGTCATCATGCCAGTTGGCTGGGTGTGGGTACCTCTCTCACCAGCCATGGCTCCTCAGCAAAGGACTTCTGCGACTCACTGGGACTGACACAATCTGTCAATTTCCCGACCCGGATCTCAGTCAACGGAACATCTTCTCTTCTGGACTTGGTTATGACTAACTTCCCTGAAAATGTCTGCTGCTCTTCTTATGCTCCGATCGGATCATCTGATCATGTCCTTGTTAAAGTGGACATCTCTCTGACCATCCTCAGGGAGCCTGCTCAGTGTCGACGAGTCTGGCATTTCACTCAGGCCAACTGGCACGGTCTTCAGGCAGCCATCAATCATCTGGACTGGTCTCCCATCTCTACCACCTCTGACATCAACTCATCCTGGGAATTCTTCCAAAGTAAATTGCTCTCTCTCATGCACAGATTTATCCCATCTCGTCTTCAGTTGTCATACCCTTCCTCCCGTCCATGGTACACGGAATCTTGTGGTGAGGCTGTTGCCCAGAAACAACTTGCCTTCGTCTCCTGGAAAGCAAATCCAACGGAAGGAAATCTCATTTCCTTTCACAAAGCCCGAAACAAGTGTGTGTCCACCCTCAGGAGAGCTAGGAAACAATATCTCTCCGTTCTCAAGACCGAACTCTCTTATCTGTCTCCCTCTTCCAAATCCTGGTGGCGTCTGGTCAAATCCGTTTCTGGTGTTTGTTCCCCCTCCATCCCCTCCCTTACCTCAAACGGCTACACAGCTGACTCCGCACGTGAAAAAGCTGAATGCCTCAACTCTGTGTTTGCCTCTAAATCTTGTGTCCCAAACCCATCCCTCTCTGTACCCACCATACCCAGTCGTACCCTGCTGCTCCTGGACTCCGTGTCCTTTCCTCCTGACAAGGTGGAAAAGTTTCTGTCAACCCTCGACTCTGATTCTGCAACTGGACCCGACGGCATCAGCCCACGGGTCCTAAAATCCTGCTCTGCTGCTCTATCTCACCCTCTCTCTGTTCTCTTCACCCTCTCTTTTGCTCAAGGTCAACTGCCATCTGCTTGGAAATCAGCCAACATCACCGCTTTGCACAAAAAAGGTGCAAAAACAGATCCTAGCAACTACAGACCAATCAGCCTTCTCCCAATTATCAGCAAAGTCATGGAATCCATCATTGCTTCGGATATGAAATCTTTCCTCTTCTCCAATGGCTTGATCTCTGATCATCAATTTGGTTTCAGACCAGGTCACTCTACTCTGGACATGCTGCTTCTGCTGTCTCAACAATGGATGGAGGTCCTCAATGCCAAACAGGAAATTAGAGCTGTCTCCCTCGACATATCACGTGCCTTCGACACGGTCTGGCACCCCGCTCTGCTCACCAAAGTCTCCTCCTTTGGTATCCATGGAAATCTCCACGCATGGCTGGTGGACTTCCTCTCTAGTCGTCGTCAACGTGTGGCCCTGAATGGGTTTCTCTCATCTCCTCTTCCTGTTCAGGCTGGAGTTCCCCAAGGCAGTGTTCTGGGCCCCGTGCTTTTTCTGGTCTTCATCAATGATCTCTCTGACTCTCTCGAAAATCCTCTCTATCTCTTTGCTGATGACTCCACTCTCTGCCGCTCCATTCCTCTTCCCTCAGATCGGCAGTCTGCTGCCTCCTCACTCTCTGAAGACCTGGACAAAATCACAGACTGGTCAAACAAGTGGAACATGTCTTTCAATCCTGACAAATCTCACACTCTTACTCTGTCTCTCCGAAAAGATCGACTGGACAACCCTCCCATCTACTTTCTCAACAATCCTCTCCAAGAAGTTCTGTCGCTCAAGATTTTGGGTCTCACTATCTGCCATGATCTTTCTTGGGAAAACCACATTTCCAAGCTGGCCTCCAAAGCCAGTCGCCGACTGGGCATCCTCCGTCGTGCGAAGTCCTTCCTCGGCACACCTGAGCTCCTCACCACATACAAGGCTTTCATCCGCAGCTCAATGGAATACTGTTCTCCCCTATGGGCCGGTGCTCCTGCCTCACACCTAGCTCGGCTTCACGCTGTTGAAACCAAAGCTTTCAGAATTATTGGAATCTCCCGCGATGAAGCTATCTCTGAGGGCCTTTCACTCACTCACCGCAGGCAGGTAGGTGGTCTTTCTGTCTTCTACCGACTCCTCTCCGGCCTTGCACCCCCAGCTCTCTCTGTGCTCTGTCCCCCAAATATTCCTACAGGTCGCACAAGATCTGCCACCAACCCTCTGATGGTTAAACTGCCGAAATCTCGGCTCTCTGCTCACCTTCACTCTTTCATTCCTCTTTTCTCCCGCCTCTGGAACAAACTCCCTCACTCCCTTCAATCCCACTCCTCCCTCCAGGTCTTTAAAACAGCTGTTCACCACCATCTCTTATCTTCCCCCATCCAAAACCTTGATCTTTTCTACCCCCGCTAATTCACCCCAGATCCACCTTGTTTGAAATTCCAACTTCTTTCCTGGAAGTCCTGGCAGTGTCCATATGTTTTATACCTCTCCCACCGCCCCCTTCCCATGCCCCCCCCCCCCAAAGCCCTCGCCCTCTCTCAGATCTCTCGATGTCTCCATGTCTCTCGGTCCCTGCTCTCAAATGTTGTGTTTGTGTCCTTCCCCCTCTCTCCCCATCTTGTCTACCGCTCCCGATGTTATATGTTTTATGTGTCGGTTTGTCTTTCTGTGTGATTAATGTTCGCTCTTTCACGAGCCTCGATCTTGTATACAAAAAAAAAACAAAAAACAAAAAAAACGTTGTTTCAACGTTTTCACGTTACTTTCCTGCAACATTGAAATAATGTTGTTGTGAAACGTTTCCACAACGTTGTTTCAACGTTTTTCACGTTACTTAACAAAATGGCAGGAAATACGTTTTTTCCACCTCCACCAACATCTCCCACCCCTGGAATGTTCGCAAAGTTGAGCAGAATGTTTATAGTTCACAACATATTGATTGGTATAACGTCGGTCCAATACCTAACTAAAACGTTTAGGGAACGTTTTTCTGCAACATTCAAGTAACGTTGTTGTAAAACGTTTCCACAATGTTGTTTCAACGTTTTCCTCGTTACTAAACAAAATGGCAGAAAATGCGTTTTTTCCACCTCCACCAGCATCTCCCACACCTGGAATGTTCGCAAAGTTGCGCGAAATGTTTGTAGATCAACTAAAACGTTTCGGGAACGTTTTTCTGCAACATTCAAGTAACGTTGTTGTAAAACGTTTCCACAACGTTGTTTCAACGTTTTCGCGTTACTTTCCTGCAACATTGAAATAATGTTGTTGTGAAACGTTTCCACAACGTTGTTTCAACGTTTTTCTCGTTACTTAACAAAATGGCAGAAAATGTGTTTTTTCCACCTCCACCAACATCTCCCACACCTGGAATGTTTGCAAAGTTGAGCGGAATGTTTGTAGATCACAACACATTGATTGGTATAACGTCGGTCTAGAACCTAACTAAAACGTTTCGGGAACGTTTTTCTGCAACATTCAAATAACGTTTTTGTAAAACGTTTCCACAACGTTGTTTCAACGTTTTCACGTTACTTTCCTGCAACATTGAAATAATGTTGTTGTAAAACGTGTCCCCAACGTTGTTTCAACGTTTTTCTCATTACTTAACAAAATGGCAGAAAATGCGTTTTTTCCACCTCCCCCAACATCTCCCACACCTGGAATGTTCGCAAAGTTGAGCGGAATGTTTGTAGATCACAACACATTGATTGGTATAACGTCGGTCTAGAACCTAACTAAAACGTTTCGGGAACGTTTTTCTGCAACATTCAAATAACGTTTTAGTAAAACGTTTCCACAACGTTGTTTAAAGTTTAACATGTTTGAAGGTAAAAGTAAAACGTCCTTAAAACATTTATAAAACGTTTTTTTTTTCGTTACCTAATTACGACGTTCCAGCAACGTTGTGATTAACTTATGTGTTTGCCGGGCTGGTGTTGGCTTCGCGGTTAGGGTGCCGGCTTGGGATCCTAGGATCCTGGGTTCGAATCCTGGTCGATCGCTGAATTAACGCCAGGGGGGTTGACTCAGCCTGATCATCCTTCCGAGGTTGGCAAATTTAGTTCAATGGTAATTTAACAAGTTCAATGGTAATTCTCTGTGTGTTGCAAGAGGTGAATAACAGGGTTGGTGGCAGGAAGGGCATCCGGTCCATAAAACATTGCTTCAAAAAGGGGACCACGGTGCCCACAAAAGGACCAACCCCTGCTCTGTGGGGAAAAATGGCTCGAAGTGGTTCGTTTCTTCTTCTTGTGTATTAAATCGACGTATTGATGGGGAAAATAAAATGCCCGACATACCTATTGTCATTTAATTTACACTACTCACAATAAGTTAGGGATATTGGCAGGTTTTTCGGTGTGGTTGGTTTTGCGTATTAATTATGTTGAAAAAAGTTGTTGGTCCTAATTCTATGGTTATTAATGTGTGAAAAAACACAGCATTCTTGATTTCAATACCTCAACCCTAACCCCGATGAAAAAAATAAACTCACTCCCACAATATCCCTAACTTATTGTGAGTAGTGTACATGCATTCTGCTCTACAAATTTATGGTAAGATTTCAGATTGTGGAAATGTTGTGATATTCAAACCAGAATAATAATAAAAAAAGAACTTTATAATAATGAGCCATCTCCAGAATCTGAAGCACAGAGCTGTTGCGGTCCGTGACCTTTCTTTTCTTCTTCCTCTTCCTCCGCCCCCCTCCACCCCCCTCTGAGTTCGACCAAGTGGTTCGGCCCACGGGTATACAGCCGATGATTGGCTGTGGGGCAGGGGAGGTACCAGGACGTTGATTCAGAGGAGAGTTGCTGAAAAGTAGGCTCGGGAATCCTCCGGTAAAGGCTAGCTAATACGGAGGATAATAGAGAACAGTGGATCCAGGAAAAGGGCCGTGATCAAACGGTTCGGACAGGACGAGACACTAAACTCCCTTTCGGCACAACATTTAATAAAACAAGGCAAAGATGGCGGCAATCAACTCGCTCACACGAGCCATCAGCAAGAAGCCGGAAGTCTCCTCCCTTTCCGGTGCAAATTAAGAGGAAAAAAGTAAGAATTACAGGCTCGCACTACACCAACATGGCATCAACATATTGCAAGAAAACATTCATAAGCAAAGCAGGAAACGTTCACGTATATCGTACGCATAACATCAGAGACTTTCTAACAGCCACCCCCAAATTTGTGGAATAAATTGGTAAAAAGGGAAAGTTTCAGTCCATTCACCCCTCACCCATCATCGTCAAGCTTCAACAGCCGGATCAATTTAGCAAGTGGTCGAACATAGTTCTTGCCACGAACTTGAACGCTGGCAGTTCGAGCACGGCCATCTGAGCCCGGAAAGGTCTCGTGAAGTTTCTCTCTATGGGCGATGAGGTGACGGACGGATATTAGGAAGGCATCAGCATCAAGGCCCTCCAGGAGGCCCAGATGTACGCTGTGGGTAGTGAGGCACTTGAAGATTATACCCCAGCACTTCTCCGTTCGTCTTCCAATTTTTATGGTGAAAGGACCGAAGCAGTCCACTCCAGTAGAGTAGAAGGCAGGCTTGTATAGTCGTAACCGAGCAGGGGGTAGATCAGCCATCCTTGGCACCTCTGGATTGGCATGCCATCTTCGGCACTCGTGGCATTGATGTTGGTGTCGACGAATAGCCTCTCGACCATGCCGAATCCCATACTTGCGACGTACTTCAGCGAGAATTCTCTCCGGACCACAGTGAAGCAGTTGGTCATCACATTCTTGAATGAGGAGCTGAGTTACTGGGTGATGAGGATCTAAAACAATAGGATGCACAGTGCAATGAAAGTGAGTTCCACAACTTTGACCTGTGTAATGGAAAATCAGTTCCACAACATTGTCCTGTAGGTAGGTTTAATGACAATTCGATCTCTGGCAATATCCTGTAGAAATACAATCATGCAATATATATCAGGATCATGGAATCATGGAGAAAGTTCAGTAATATCAATCAATGCAAGCAAGCCTCGATTATCTACGTATACGCACCATCCGAGTCTACATGTCATAGATTAAAGGTCACAGGAGTGTCTCGGAGCGACGGTCGTCCAAGTTCTTATAGACGCCTCTCAGTGGTTAGAGAGAGCATCACACCTGGGTTCAACTTAGATACATTTTCATTACATTCTCCCCGCTGTTAGAACTACACTTCCGCTAGGCAGGAATCAAGCATGCAGCAGCATTAGTAGAGTAGCGATGTCAGTCCATGTCAGTCGGTCCATCCGTAGCGATCGGGGCGGCGAACTTCCCTGCCAGCACGGGTCCGGAAACTACCGGGTACTGCATCCCCAAGCCCGGAGTCCCTCGCATCAGAGTAGCCCCCTGAAGCGGGCGACGGAGGAGGCACCACAGTGCCTACAGGCAGGGGTGTATTTTGCGACGGGCGGGACGGCAGATGTTCTGTAGGCAGAGCCTCGGAAGAATCCATAGACTCGTAAATTGGTTCGTCGATGCCCTCGCAAGGGTCAATGGCCCCGCAAGGGGCCAGGTGGCGTACGGAGACCGTGGACTCGCGTCCATCTGCCATCAACAAGCGAGCATGCTTGGGATTAGCCTGGAGTACCTGCACCTTATCCACTAGTGGATCATACTTGCTCGTGCGAACCGTACATTTGAGATAGGCCGGCCCGGGCTCAGCGAGCCAACTAGGTAAAGATCGGATACTCCCCGAGCTCCTCGGGCAATGAAACATCCGTTCGTGAGGAGTCTGGTTGGTGGCCATACATAGTAAAGCCCTGATTGAGTTCAGCACCGCAGGTAACAACCAAGCCCATTTATCTAGGCCCCGGCCGAGGGACCTAAGGCTTAGTGTGACGGCCCTCCATATAATCCCATTGAAGCGTTCGACCTGCCCATTCGCCTGTGGTCTATATGGGGTGGTATAGCTAGAAGCGACATTATGCTGAAGTAAGAAGCTCCTCACTTCCTGGGACAGGAACACTGCACCTCCATCGGTATGCACGTAGGCCGGATTCCCAAACATAGAAAACAAGTTCTGCAGACATCGTATAACTGTGGCGGCCGTCATATCTGCGCACGTGAAAGTGAAAGGGAATCGCGAGTACTCATCAACGATAGTGAGCAGATAACGAGAGTTACTCGATGCCGGCAGCGGCCCTGTGAAGTCCATCGCCAATCTCTCCCACGGCCTAGTAGCTCTGACCAGCGTCCCCATGGGAGGGTTGTAAAAACGCGGTTTGAGTTCCGCACACATAGCACAGTCGTGACAGACCTGGCGAATGTCCTCAACCGAGTATGGCAGATTACGACAATGCACAAAATGAGCGAAACGCGTCACCCCAGGATGACACAGAGTGTCGTGCAAAGCGTGCAGACCCTCCAAAGATATGAGGCCCGCACACGTTGCTGGCCGCAATAGGGCGTCGGCAACCAGGTTATCCCTCCTTGGGCGATATTTGATGGTGTCGCAGAAATCGGCGAGTTCGATGCGCCAGCGAGTGATTTTCTCATTCTTAATGCGTTGAGCATGCAGGGTGTCATACATAAACACAACGCTCTGTTGGCCCATGATAATTTGGAAGCCAAGCAAATAGGGATGCCAATGCCGAATCGACTCGACGATCGCGTACGCTTCCTTTTTGACAGATGAATGTCACCGCTCAGCGGAGGTGAGAGTTCGCGAAAAGAAAGCCACAGGGCGCCCCCTTGGGAGAGAGTCGCAGCTATTGCATGATCCGAGGCATCACTTTCCAAAACAAAAGATTTGTTATCGTCAATCGTCGCCACAGCGGCCCCAGCGATGTCGGACTTAAGGCCATGAAAAGCAGCCTTGGCATCAAGGCTCATGGGGAACGCTTCGCAGTCCACAAGTGGGCGGAGTTTCGCGGAGAAATTTTGCACCCACTTAGAATAATGGGCGAACAGCCCGAGAGCATGCTTCAGCGAAGCACGATCGCAGGGCGGAGCCATGTCGAGCAAGGGTCGCAGACGCTCCTTATCCGGAGCAACAGAGCCGTGGGTCACGGTGTACCCCAGGAGATCTATCGTGTGCGTGGAGTAACGACATTTAGCCTCATTCATAGTTAGGGTCCTCTGCGCGACCTCTAGGAAGCGCTTCAGATTTGCATCATGATGTTCCTGGTCATGCCCGCAAACCGTGAGATTGTCCAGATATACAAAGACGTCGGTCAAGTTCTCCTTAGCGATGAGGTTGTCCATAGCCCTCTGAAAACGCGACCCCGTTCGTGACCCCAAAAGGTAGCCGGGTGAACTGGTATAACCTTTGACCGGATTCAAACGTGGTATAGATACGGTCGGCCTCGGAGATGGGGATTTGATGATACGCACTACGCAGATCGAGAGTGCTATAGACCGAGTACTGGGCCACCTGTCGAACCAGGGAGTCTATCCCCGGTAGGGGGTAGGCGTCAAGCTGTGTAAATCGATTAAGCGTCTGCGAATAGTCGATTACCATGCGTCTGCGATGCGCTTCACTTTGTACCACCAGAACTTGGCCCGCCATGGTGACCGACTAGGTTCTATGATACCTTCCTTTAATAGCTGGGCCGTTTCTTCTGCAATTAATTGCGCGTCAGCTCGTGAGTAGCGTCGCGATTTAACCGCTACAGGTGTACAGTCCGTGGTCATATTTGGGAACAGCGACAGCGGCTCAAATTCCATCCCTGGAAGAGCACACACAGCAAGCATATCAGTGCCACCAAATTCCATTTCCAACCGTCCATGTCGCTTGAGAAAATCATGTCCGAGCAAAACATCTGCACATAATGCTGGTAAGACCATGAGATGCACATCCGGAAACATTCGTCCCTTTATACAAGCTTCAATCGACATTACGCTTTTGTGCTGAGCCTAAGCCCCTGAGAGGCCGTGAAGATCCGACGTCTTGTCCCAAGAATCGGCCATCCATGTTTTTGCACCAGTCGATAATCAACATAACTATCCATGGAACCTGTATCAATCAAAGCATTCGCAAAAATTCCCTCGATCATGAGTGGAATTATAGCTCGAGCCAGGCCAGGTGGACCTGCAGTTATCGCATTGTCTAGGCGTGGTGCTCGTGCTTCGCGAGTGGATCCAACGCCAGCTAGAGTTTTCCATGCCATAGCAGTAGCTTGTAGTTCGTACGAGCAGCCTCCGGATGGCGCTCGTGTCATGCGCGGAGTTTCAAAGCCAGCTAAAGCTTTCCGTGCTGTAGCAGGAGCTTGTAGTTCGTATGAGCAGCCTCCGGAGGGCGCTCGTGTCACGTGCGGAGTTTCAAAGCCAACATTAGCCGTTCGGGTGGCCGAATCGGACAGTTGGCAGGGGCGCGGAAGAATGCCGGCCAAGGACGGTTGCACCGCGTTCTGTCGTGTCTGAGCCACTTGTTTAGGCGGCGCGATGAACCTCACCAAGGTTGAGCGCTCAGCCAGGGGCCCACGAGGAGGTGCGCTCCTCATCAAAGTCGGGCGAGGCGCCCCGCGCTTCGTTCAGCCCACTGGCTCGGCGATAAGCACATTCATTGTCGAGCGGGTTCGTTTGTCCCGCGTCGCTGTTCGGCAAACCTTTGCAAAATGCCCTTTCTTTGTGCACAAATGACATGTCGCATCTCGAGCCGGACAAACAGACCTGAGATGTTTTCGGTTACCGCAGAAATAGCACGTAGCGTTACGTCCGGGCTTTGGTCCGGCTGCTGCTGCGGCCGTCAAGCCCGGATCAGGGTCTTCCTCGGGAGCGGCCGGGGTCTCCGATTCCGGCAGAGATGCTGTGGCTGCATCCGCGTCCTCGGCGGTCGCTCTCTCCGGTTGAGCTTGCCGAGATGTCCCCGCAGTGACGTATGGGTGTTCATACGTGTCGGATTGTTCCCGTGCTTGGGTATAGACGTGAGCCAGCCGCAGGGCTTCAGCGAGCGTCAAGTCGGCTTCTTCAAGAAGTCTTTGTCTGACTACTGGGGATCTGAGTCCTGAGATGAAAGAATCACGCACAAGATCATCACAAACTTGTTTGTGTGTCCACACCTCCGGTGCACTGTTGGTCAGCAGACGCCGGAGCTCTTGCGCGAAATGATCTAAAGTCTCCGTGGGCTGTTGTTTTGGTATTGTGAGCAGGTGCCGGGAATAAACCGCGCTTCGTTTCTTGATGTAAATACGCTTCAGCTCTGCTACTGCCGCATCGAACGTCACGCATTGTTCAATCGCGCGATACACGTTGTGATGCACCTTTGTTTGTAGTACCTCCAATTTCGTTTCATTGGTGACGGCAGCTTCCTGGGCCTTGAATTGATTAATTATCCAAGGTTTTCAGCCAATGTTTCAGCTCCGCGCCCGCATCCGCTGCTTGCGGGTCGGCTGCGAATTGCGGCACCTGGATCATTCTGTGTCCTGCCATGTCGCTCCCGTTCGCCTCTCGTTCTCGATCAGACGGCAAGACAAAATCTATATAATAATAGCGTAAGGACTCGACTTTGTTATCCCTGTTATCCACCTCGACTGTTATCCCAGTGACCCGATGCCCATGGCACTAATGGATTTACGATCTATGAACCGCGCTCTTTATGGAAGACCTTTATGGAAGCTATGATCTATGAACCGCGCATCTCCATCTTTATGCCAGGAAGAGGAACGACAGACGCGCTTTTCATTGTGAGGCAGTTGCAGGAGAAGTACATGGAGAAGAGGAAGAAGTTGTTTCTTGGGTTTGTTGATCTGGAGAAAGCATTCGATCGGGTTCCACGCAAAGTATTGACATGGGCATTGAGGAAGTTAGGAGTGGAGGAATGGTTGATCAGAGTAGTGATGGCAATGTACAAAAGAGCACGCACAGCTGTAAGGACGAAGGACGGGAACAGTGGTGAGTTTGAGGTGAAGGTGGGAGTGCATCAGGGGTCGGTACTAAGTCCACTACTATTTGTAGCTGTGATGGAGGTGCTGGCTCAGAACGTAAAGGAGGGTTTACCGTGGGAGTTGTTGTATGCAGATGATCTGGTGTTGATTGCGGAAAGTATGGATGGACTGAAGGAAAAGATGAACACGTGGAAGGAATGTATGGAGACAAAAGGTCTGAAGGTGAATATCGGAAAGACGAAGGTGATGGCAAGTGGTAAAGCATGTGGTGAGGTGGAAAGAACTGGGAAGTGGCCCTGTGCTGTGTGTAGGAAGGGTGTCGGAGTGAACTCCATTCAGTGTACAATGTGCGCTGAGTGGGTTCATCAAAAATGTAGTGGTCTGAGAGGGTCATTAACCAGTGTGGCAGCTACATTCAAATGTAAGGTGTGCACAGAGGGAGCTGCAGATGGAGGAAATGTTGAGTTGGATCTTGGAGATGGCGTGAAGCTGGAAGGTGTGAAAACATTTTGCTACCTCGGAGACATGCTGAATGAAGAAGGTGGATCAGACTCGGCAACGGTTGCTCGAGTGAGATGTGCATGGAAGAAGTTTCGGGAATTGAGTGGCGTGCTGATGATGAGGGGAGTGTCGTTGAAGCTGAAGGGAAAGGTGTATGCTGCATGTGTGAGAAGTGTTATGATTTATGGGAGCGAGACATGGGTAATGAACGTAGAGCAGCAACGAAGGTTGGAAAGGGTGGAAATGCGAATGGTTCGGCGGATGTGCGGAGTATCGTTGAGAGAGAGGAAGACAAATGATAAATTGCGAAAGATGATGGGAATAGAGCCTGTGATTGATGCTGTGAAGAGGAACAGGTTGAGATGGTTTGGTCATGTGTTGAGGAAGGATGAAAGTGACTGGTTGAGAAGAGTGATGGAAATGAATGTAGAAGGAAGTAGAAGACGGGGAAGACCGAGAAAGACTTGGCTAAAGATGGTGGAAGAAGAAATGCGGGCAAGGGGGTTAACAAGGAGAGATGCAGAAAATAGGGCAAAATGGAGAAGATTGTCATGGGGACCGCAAGGCTAACCCCCGCTATAGCAGGGAAAATGGCCTTTAAAATGCATGTTGTTGTTGTTGTTGAACCGTGCTCTTTGTTTATCACGTACAGCCATACTCGAAAAATCTGAATTAGCCGACGTTGGGGCCCAAAAGCATCTGATTAACTGCCGATACGACGCCATCTTACGATGCCATCGTATTGGCGTCTGCTGGGCGAAAGCGAAGCAAGCCGTCCGCTGATTGGACAGGCGAAGGCGAAAGCAAGCCGTCCACTGAGTGGACAATCCAAAGCATGCATTTGTGCCGGTGTCGGCGATCGTTGTTCATATACGCACTCTTCATTCTCATCTTTCTTCCTAACTCTTACTCGGACAAGCAAATCCCTTATGCCATCCATAATGGTACACTCTATCCATACACCACATCCTCCCTTCCATGGATGTTCCACGGGTTTCGGCTAGTTGTCATTAATTGTAATGAAAGTGAGTTCCACAACTTTGACCTGATGGTAGGTTTAATGACAATTTGATCTCTGGCACATCCTGTAAAAGTACAATCATGCAATATATCAGAATCATGGAATCATGGAGATAGTTCAGTAATTACCAATCAATGCAAGCAAGCCTAGATTATCTAAGTATATGCACCATTCGAGTTCTACATGTCATATAATAAATGTCGCAGGAGTGTCTCGGAGCGATGGCCATCCGAGTTCTTATAGATGCCTCTCAGCGGATGGAGAGAGCATCACACCTGGGTTCAACTTAGATACATTTTCATTACACACAGCATCTTGTGTAAGGACATCCACACGGCGTAGTCTTTCTCCTACTCTGATGAGACCAAGGGTACGGTCATATTCAGGTGAGAGAGATGCCACTCGACCTCTGATGGGTAAATCCCTACCCGTTGCAAGTATCTGGACTTCGTCCGGAAAACTATTGTACTGTGAGCGTTGAAGCAGAAGATTCTCTATCTCCCCACGCTGGTGAGCGCTTAAGGTAGGATAGTCTTGATCGTAGGCCACCCCATTGGGACACTGCTGTGCAGCCACAACCAGAGCATTCCAAGTCTTGTACTGTGAAGGGTCAGGTAAGGCCTGTATGCCCACCGACATTGTTCCACAGAAAGTTGACTTCCGGAGCTCAGTCACATCACTTTGCTCTAGTACGCTGACCGGTCCTTGTAGTGACCAGCCCAGGTTGGTACAAACTGCTACTGGAGCACCCTTGGGGCCAAGTCGCACAGGTTGCTTTGGTAAGATGAGGTGCGGATAGTCTGACCCAATCAATATTGTTGGTTGAGCCTTGTTAATCAAAGGGAGTGGTATCCCAGCTCGGTGGGGGTGCCGTTTCTGAAGATCGGCCACTGTGTACGAATACTCAGATAAGCACAGCATTGTGGCAGTGAATGCTGCATCTATCCCATACCTCTGGTTCGGGTTCTCGACCGATGATATCTGAAGCTTGACAGAAGCCCAGGTACACTGCAACGTATCTTCTCACAGTGTCTTGAGCAGTAATGCTTCAGGTTTACCCACCAGGTTCAGCCACTCCGTTATTGAATTCAAAAGCATAGTCCTTTCTGAACCATCGTCTAGAATGGCATAGGTCTCTCTGGACCCTTGTGGGCCATGAAGAAGCACCTTTGCGACCTTTAACAGGACATCATGTGGACGGGAAGGCTTGTCAAGGTACACTGCAGATGGTGCGGAGCCTGTCATTAGGACGGTATCGCAGGATCTCTGCACTGCATCATGTAGGATGGTTAGGTGCAACTCGTTGCAAGCAACGCATGGCTTCCTAAGTGTACAGCGATCAGCTGGGTGTGACCGACCGCACCTCCAGCAACGGTCATGTTCCCTTATCCACTTAATAATATGGTCTGTGGAAAGCTTCTTGAATTCCGCACAGGAACCGAGGTAATGATCACTGGAGTCACGATGAGGACAATAAGGCTTGGTCTTGGTTGTTGAAGAAATATTACGCAATGGCTGTAGCCTTGTGTCAGCTATTGGTGACTCAGATTTGTGAAACACCGAGGCCTGTGATTCTTTCTTCTTGAAAGATGAAGAATGCTGTTCCTTTCTCTCTAATCCCTGGCCCTCACATTTGTAGAGGACAGCAGCTTGGTTCGCTATACGTTTAGCTCGGGCCTTCACCTGCAGCCAAGCTGCCAGATGGTGCAACGTGTAGGTCTGATTAGAATATGCGTTTAAAAGTCCTTGGTTAATGTAGTGCTCAATGAATCCATCACGATAGCTCGGTGGCAGTTTGCTAATTAGCCTGTCTACATATGAGCCACATCATAGTTCAAATCCATGCTCACCCTCGAGGGATTGTAACATACCCACAAGGCAGTGCACTGCGAGAGCAAATTCTTCAAAGGCCTCTGCATCTCCAGTCCTCACTGGTGCCATGTTCATGATGGCACCAATTTCGCTCTGTACGAGTTGCCTTGGCTGTCCATACTTGTCCTGCAGGGCCCGTAAGGCCACCGTGTATGGCTTCGGATCATGCATGTAGGCCTGAACAAGTTTGTATGCACTTGGTAGCTTAAGGTGTGTTAAGAGTACTTGATATTTGTACTCCTCTGACGAGTAGGTGTGATTACTTATCAGGCTATCCAATGCAAGCTTGAGAAGGGCAAAGTCACTTTCTCTGCCACTCTGGAAATAAGGCAGACTCGGTTTTGGTACGCCATAGGATGAAGCTATTAATAGGTCCATGAGGTTGGGTGTTGCAGGCGTCTCAGATGGGTGAACTGGATGCCCATGTGGTGAAGTCGAGGGTGGTAGATAGGGTGCATGATGACATGGTAACATGTTAGGATGAAAATTTGAAGCTTGGAATGGAGCTGTGGTGGCCGATGAATATGCAGTTGCATGAGTTTGCTTCACCTTCTCTTTCGGTGATGGATTGTCATTAATGATTAATCGAGGAGTGGATGTGGATTGTAAGTCGGCAGTGATGGCAATTTCCGGCTCTGGCCGCAGTAGCGGCAGCTGCGTTGGCAATGGTTTGTTTGGTTGAACTGAGGGAGTACATGACGCTCCACCACCGTACAGAATCATATGCTGGGCGGTAACGGTTGGACGCCTGGTTGGAGAGTTAGGCGCTTCATCTCCTGCATCCAAGAACGACACTATCAACCGTGCTTCCTCCAGGTCCTGTTCGGCCTTCCTCAGACGTCTCTGTCTTGTTAGCTGGACGGACAAGGCCTCGCGTTCCCTCAGAGCCTGGTGCTCCATCTCCTGAGCCTGAAGGACTTCATCCTGCAGCTGCTGTCCACGTTTCTCAGCTCTCTCATCCTCCCCAACTTGACATGTTCGTTCCTCCAGTTCATACCGTTTTCGTTTTTCCATGAGAATAGCCGATTGTATACCACTGAGTTGGGATGTAATGGATGTACGGCTGTAGCTGGAACAATGTCTGCGTCGTGAGCTATGTGCACTGCATAGTGAGGCAGTCTTTGGTCGGTGGCTTCCTGACGAATGTCGTCGGTAAGAATAACTCGGCCCACACTCCTGATTAAGAGAAGAACCACTCGTGTTTGAAGGTACGTAGTTAAGAACATAGTCTTTCAAACGTTCAGGGATACGTATATTCCTTTCGGGTCGGGAAGACGCCGTTAATTCATTGCCAGTGCTGATGATGGCCGGACCCGGTAATTCGGTGGCTGATACAGGTGCGGAGCTGACGGCGGCCACCGAAATAGAGACAAATGGATTCATGCCATGAGTGCTGAAAGGACTAACCGGGCTAATGTCGCTGGTATTGTCTGCTGTTTGAGTACAATCGGCAGTCCGGGTAGCGGCGATATTCTTGTTCATGATTTCCTTGTCCAGCTGTTCGTTATCCGGCTCGAAGGACCATGAAAAGTAGGCTCGGGAATCCTACGGTAAAGGCTAGCTAATACGGAGGATAATAGAGAACAGTGGATCCAGGAAAAGGGCCGTGATCAAACGGTTCGGACAAGACGAGACACGAAACTCCCTTTCGGCACAACATTTAATAAAACAAGGCAAAGATGGCGGCAATCAACTTGCTCACACGAGCCATCAGCAAGAAGCCGGTAGTCTCCTCCCTTTCCGGTGCAAATTAAGAGAAAAAAGTAAGAATTACAGGCTCGCACTACACCAACATGGCATCAACATATTGCAAGAAAACATTCATAAGCAAAGCAGGAAACGTTCACGTATATCGTATGCATAACATCAGAGACTTTCGAACAGTGGCCATTTTGGAGGTGGGCTCATTGCGGAGTGCCTTTTCGTGTATTGTAGAGTTTCCATCTGCAATCTCTCCACCTGAAGGTTGTGCCTGATTAAACCTCTGCGTCCACCTCTACCTGAAGCTTGATTTTGATCGAACTCTTGCTGCCGTACCTCTGCATTGGGCCTACCACTGGGCTTGCATTGGGGCCTTCCACTGGGCCTGCATTGTGGCCTACAGCTGGGCCTGCATTGGGGCCTACCGCTGGGGCTGCCTGGGGCCCTATTGTGGGGCCTGCCTTGAATGCCGTGCTGATTAGAACTCTCGCTGCACCTCCTCCAGTTTGGATCCCCGACCGGGCCTTGAGTTGATACGGGAGGATACAATTACAATACCGCTCACATCCTCATCATCTGGGTCTCTCCTCTTCTGACATCTTCAGGACCACCGGACCGTAGATCCTCCCTTGGGAATGACCAGATTCCGAGGGGTTCCCTCAGGTCGCCCGGTCCTTTACACGAGCAGCACCCTCCAGCCCTGGCTGACTACTCCTTCCCTCTCGTGCCGGCCTAATCTGGTTTTTCCCTCTCTTCTTCTTTCTTTGTTTCCTCTTTCTTTATGCATGGGAATACATTTTGATTGTTATAACCTACTAACAGGAGTACCCAGGTGAGAAGGGTGGGGGGGGGGGGGGGGGGGGGTATGCACATTTTTGGCCAAAAATATTGGCACCTTAGCACTTTTTTCAAATAATGCACCATTTCTTCCAGAAAATTGTTGAAATAAAAAATCTTTTGGTATCCACAAATGTATTTCTTTGGTTTGCAGTGGGAGAAAACAAAAAAGCTGAAAAAATTACTAAATCTTAGCTTATTCCACACAGAAATCCTAAAATGGCCCGGACAATATTATTGGCACCTTTAGGAAGTTGTTCGAAAGAACTAGATTTCAAGCAGGTGATTATCCTTTACTTTGGAATTGAACTCCTGTGGTGAGTTGCAGGTGCCTTTTATATAAAAATCACTCATTCACCGAGTTTGAATAGAGAAAAGGAGTCATTCTGCTGTTTTGTGTCACTCTGTGCACCACAATGAGCATGGAGAAAATAAAGAAAACCAGAGAATTGTCTGAGAAGGTCAGACACAAGATTGTAGCCAAGCATGGACAATGTCAAGCCTACAAGTCCATTTCCAGAGACCTTGATGTTCCTGTGTCCACCATACGCAATGTTATCAGGAAGCTTAAGGCCCATGGCACTGTAGCCAACCTCCGTGGACGTGGCCGCAAGATAAAATTTCATCGAAGATTGCAGCTGAGGATTGTTTGAATGGTGGAGAAAGTACCTCAATCAATTGCCAAACAGATTCAAGCTGAGCTGACCTTCAGACACAAGATATGACAGTTTCAACTCACACCATCCGTCGCCAACTTAATGAAAGGGGGTTCTATGGTAGGAGACCCAAGAGGACCCCACTGCTGAAAAAGCCCAACTCGAGTTTTCTAAAACACACCTGAACAAGCCAAATTCCTTCTGGGAGAATGTCTTGTGGACAGATGAGACCAAATTAGAGCTTTTTGGTAAAGCACATCATCTCCATGTTTGCAGAAAACAGAATGAAGCCTTCAAAGAAAAGAACACCTTCCCTACAGTCAAACATGGAGGAGGTTCAGTGATGTTTTGGGGGTGCTGTGCTGCCTCTGGCACTGGGTACCTTGAATGTGTGCATGGTATCATGAAATCAGGAGATTATCAAGGCATTTTGGAGCGCAATGTTCAACCCAGTGTCTGAAAGCTGGGTCTCTGTCGAAGGTCATGGGTCTTGCAACAGGACAATGACCCCAAACACACTTCAAAAAGCACCCAGGAATGGTTCAAGACAAAACACTGGACTGTTCTGAAATGGCCAGCAATGAGTCCAGATCTAAATCCCATTGAACACCTGTGGGGAGATCTGAAAACAGCAGTTGGGAGAAGGCACCCTTCAAATCTGGGAGAACTGGAGCAGTTTGCACAAGAAGAGTGGGACAAACTGCCGGTGGAGAGGTGGAGGAAGCTCATTCGTGGCTATCGGAAGTGCTTGACTGCAGTTATTTTGTCCAAAGTCTGTGCTACCAAATATTAAGTCTAGGGTGTCAATAATTTTGTCAATGCCATTTCTTTTTATTTTCTGATTTAAAAGGAAATATTAAGTTGTGAATCAAAAACAAAGGTTCTGTAATATTAACAGTGAAATAAATAATTGTGGAGACCAAATACTTTTGTCAATTTCAACATATTGTTGCGGATATGGGATTTGGCCTCCATCCATATCCACTTGTAAATATTCCCCTATTTTCCCAATACTCCCCAACTATCCCCAATCCCCCATTCCCTAGTCCCATTGTCTGTAAACAACACCCTGTAGAGCCGACCTTCCCCTTTTTCCCCCATTAAATGTCGTGCCCAGGTCCACCGCATCTCACGTAGACAACTATAGGACATCTTGCTAGTTATTCGTAGTCTATGTCAGTTAAGGACTCGTTTCCATTAATTCTGACACTTCGTTGCACCAGAATGTGATTATATGGCACCTGTTAGGAAGTTTAGGACCTCCCAATACCTCCCCACAACCTCATCTCCGCATCCTCCCATCATCTCATGAAACTGCAACAACAACTACAACAACAGCGGGGGCGGCGCGGCAGCGGCGCGGGGAGTGCGCGTCCTCACTCCGGCTTGGTTAGCCGCCATTGCCCATGTGCTCCGACGGGGTTACCACGAAGGGGCTGCCTGTCAGCTCCTCGTCAAGGGCGGAGCCCCGGTAACCCCCCCGCACCCAATAAGAAGCGGCGGACCGATTCCATCTGGGGCGGAGCTAGCGAGCCGAGGGCGTGTCACTCCCCGCTGGATATACGTAGCGACTTACCGGAGGTGACGTAAGATGCGCCCCCCGCTTGGAGAGAACGAGACGACACCTCCAGCGCGACGATACCTCCCCGGATATCTGGACTGGACCGTGTGGATCCTGTCCCTGAGCCAAGGTGCACCTTGTGCTGTCCATCGACTACCTGCCCTTCCTTGCCATCAATCCCTGTGTGAGTCAGTCTTGTCCTGTGTATCTGTGGTCTGTCGGGGCTACTATAAGACCGTGATTAAGTGCCCACCTTCCTATGCTGTACCTCTTGTCCTTGTAATCTAAACGTTCCGCATACAAATATTATAACCTCCTCCGGAGGTCTTGAGAACTGTACCCCAGGTGTCGTGTCATTAATCCCAGCCGTTGTGTCCTTTCCGTAATTGATTTAGCATAGCGCGATTTGGCCAACGTTCGAGTGGAATCGGGTAACTTGTGCGAACACGGCGGCCATTCCGCTCGGCCCATCATAACATCTTCATAAGTCGTGTCCGTAACAATATTTTTGGGGAAAATTGTGAGTTATTTGAAAAAAAGTGCAAAGGTGCCAATATTTTTGGCCATGACTGTATGTATGTAGGTATATATACTGTTACGGATCTCAACGTCGGCCCCTCTTCCCCTTATCAAGGGGGGATTAATCCCCTTGTCTGTGACTGACCAACGTGGTCCTCGAAGTTACAACGTCCTTACCGGACCGACGGCAGGAAGGGTCCGTAGGCCTAGGGGTTCGCTACTTACATAATTACTGCCGCCAGCCGGGAACGAGGGAATAACTTCTGCCCGAGCCACAGCGTTAATGGATTACGCCGAGCGAAGCGGACTGCGGCGCGAGCCGTTTATCAATTGACTAAACCCGATTCATATGCGGTTGGCCAAATCGTGCCACAGGTGTTCAATGATGGAAAAGACAAGGACGATCGGACGAGGAATAAGAAGAAGGCAAAGGTAGGAAATAACAGGGATTTATTAACTACTATTTACACAATCAAAGAAACCAAGGGAGAAGGAAAGAAAACGAAAATAATTTACAGAAGAAGAAGACACAGTGCAATTCTAGCTTATCTATTCAGGCTTAACTTATTCCCCAGACAGAACAAACAGACAGACGACAGTCAGACTTACACGGGGATGATGACAGGAGTGGCAGGAGGTTCGTTCATCTGGCGAGGTTCCGTTCCGACCCACGACTCTCTCTCTCTCTCTCTCTGTCGGTAACACTGGGATTCTCCTCTCCAGTATCTCAAACCCAGCTCCAGCCTGGAACCCAGCTCAGCAGCACGCACCCCGCTCTCGTACCAGTTCAGTAGCACGTACCAGCTTCTCGTACCGGCCTCTCGTACCAGCCCAGTAGCATGTACTCTCTTTGCGCGATTGTCGCACGCATCTCTCAAGCGGGGGCATGACATGCCCTCGGCCGTTTGGGTACCGCCCCCGTGCTCTGTTTTGTGGCCTTATATGGCAATGCCATGGGCTTGTAGCCTTACTTGGGCATGGAGCTGAACAGCCCCGCCCCCGTGGCGCGCCATGGGCTTGTCTCTTCTCGGCGACCCCGCCCTTCTTGTCCAAACAGAGCACGGAGCACATATTCACTATGGCGGCGAACGCCGCTTCCAAACCAGGGCCAGTTGAGAGGGCGCGCACCCCATGCTTGTCAAGCTGTTTTGCACAGAGAGGGAGAGTTTGGCTGGGAAATGCAATCCTTGAAGGGGACCTATCTTATTTCATTTGGTGCAAATGCAGAGTCAATTAATGGGAAACAGAGCCTTAAACTAACATAGAATAAAGAAATAACTATAGAGAGGTTCTATGATTGGCTACGTGCTTGTACATGGACTAGCTAAGGGAACGACCTTTGACCTTTACACAAATGGAGGTATTTACAAAGAATCATTACATTATTTACAATGGGGGTATTTTTACAATGAATTACACACACAGTGCACGGTTTCCCAAATCCGTTACACTGCACCCTCATCCTCCAGGCACGTCCCGGGCCTATAAAACTTTACTTAATGTGACACGCAGGTGTAATTCCCTCTACAATTAATCTGACCCTGAGTGTGACAGTTTTAAAACACAAATAAGTATGTCCCGCTGTTGCATTGCACCCTACCTAGCAGATTCACGCCCACAGGATAACCGAATTGCGGAATGGTTTTCAAACTATACATGAACGGTGGGGAGCATTATTTACAAGTGACGCTAATTGTATTTACACTGCAACCCAGGACCTGTAATTTCCTTTGGGGGAAACAAAAAGAAAATCCTGTGGGAGGGGAGGAGACAGCATGCACTGCATCGACGCACCAGCGCCAATAAACACCAATAAAGAGCACCAAAAAGCACCAATCAGCACCAGAAAAGCACCAAAGCACCATCCAGTGCTCATTGCCCACATTTCATCACAATTAAAAAAAAACAACACTCTGATGATCTTGTTCTTCTCTCCTCCCTCTGCTGGCCGTTGTTCTTCCTGATGTTGTCTTTCTTGTTCTTCTTGCTTGCGGCCTATTTGCAATAATAAAAAGGCACACAACGCGTCCATTTTTTATTTATGGCCAACAGGGGCCGACTATGGGTGGTTCACCTGTATGGCTTGGTGCCACCTCACCGAGGTCCGCCAGCAAGATCTTCCTCTGGCCAACCTGGCCGGTCCCAGCAGAGGGGCCATGCCACAAAACTTGTGGTCCATAAGTGGTGCTTGGCCACAGACTGGGGTCCATAAGTGGTGCGTGGATGCAGGCAGCTGGTTGCGGAAATTTCGGGCACACCGACACGGCCCCCCCGCACGCTCCCCTCAGTGCCCAGAGAGCACGATCCTCGGTTGGGAGAAGGAAGACAGAGAAGACAGGTTAGCGAGGGGTAAGGTCACAAGGGTACACATCAACAAAGGCAATGCAAGGTGAGGTGCGCACGGAGAGCGAAGTGAGAAAGCTCGTCCCTACCGTACGCCAACCCCCCCTGTCACCTACTCCACCCTTGCCCTTACCCATATTTACAACAATTTACAATTCGTCTCTAGCGTCACGTTTTCCCCATATCTCCCCTAATACCAAATTCGTCACAATCCCTCTAACCAAATTTGCCATCATCCAAATTCCTCATCAATTTCTCATAAGGAGGAAGAGATGGAACATCAAGCACAATGTCACACCCACGTCATGATGCGTCTCATAATCCAAACATTTGCACAGAAAAATAAAAACAACAAACCATGGCACGGTGTGGAGTTCTGTCACCCCAGGTGAGTGGATGTAGATGGTACAAGGAGATTCTTAATCCTAACTATCCTCTAAATGATTTTAATACACTTTACACTACCCGGGGTCTTTCCCTGCCAATCCATTGGCCATCTTACACTCTATGCGGTTTTAAGAACCAAATTCCCAATGACCAAACTGTGGTGCTTCATCAATTTGGGGTGTCACTCCCCCGGTTCAACTCCCTGTGCCTTTGCACAATTTCGGGACTGAGTCGTGTGGCTCCCCTAACAGGTCTACTTACCTGTGCGCCTCCGCCACTGAAGTTGCCACCCGAGCTTACCTAGCTCCTCACCCTACCTATCTACCTGGGGAAGGCCCTCCTTGGCGCTTACCCCCTCAGTGCCCTCTCTGGCACTGGGCTACCCGGGTCCTTCCTCTGGATCCTCGGGCCCCATTGAACTCTAACGGCTCCCAGAGCCCACCTCCGGCCTCACCTGGCCGACAGACTACCAGTGGCGGAGCGCTCAACCAACCATCCCTCTAACAGGCCACACGCCCAGTCTTTTCCACGTCACTAATGCACCCATCCAAACTCCATTCTTCCACACGCACCACAGATGCCAATATCCAACCACAATTTACCTGTACCCTCTACCTAACTCTTAAACTACCCTCCCCGGGTATTCGTGATGGGGTCCATCCTCCCCATACACTCCCTTCGCACCAACCACTCCACTCCACAGTTTCCACCATACTCACTCCACACCATCCATTCCATACTCCATATATTCCAGACCATTTATTCCATACCACCATGCTCACCTGTATTTGCACACCTGTGCCATCACTCCTACACCTGGTGCTTCCTGCACCCTCCTTCCTCCAGGACCATTTGCTCAACACAACACACAATCACCATTACTCAGTCACACACTGCTCCATACACCTGT
This sequence comes from Myxine glutinosa, assembly GCF_964187855.1. Taxonomy (NCBI): domain Eukaryota; kingdom Metazoa; phylum Chordata; class Myxini; order Myxiniformes; family Myxinidae; genus Myxine; species Myxine glutinosa. Next base: position 20,056,209 of record NC_136265.1, read on the forward strand.
TCACTTGCACACCTGGTGCCTCCTGCACCCTCCTTCCTCCCAGGCTTCTTCATTCAATACAATACAACGCACAATCACAATTATTCCTCATACACTGCTCCATACACTTCCATGCTCAATACAACCCACAATCGCACTTTTCACCATACACTTCTAACTCTCCAAACCATTGCCTCAGGCACCCAGATTTTCCCACGCTCACACACACATCCTTCCCGAGCATTGCCTAGCAATTCCTCATTTGCTCGATATCAAGATTCTCACACACACGGCATCATCTGATCTACCTACTCCCCTCTGAAACTCGCGCTTCCCAGTCGCCCCTTATACTATTGCGCTCCCTCATCGTTATAATCCAACTACCCTACTCTCTACGTCCCCACTACAGGTATAATGTCGCTACTTAAATCTCCAGTTACCTATGGTCAATCTTCTCTAGATCCCTATACAATTATCCAAACCTTCCCTCGGCGAGCTTACACTGCCAAACCCCATAACTAGTGCTCATGTGCCCCGTGTTGTGAGGGATGGCAGAGTTGCCATCCCACCACATCGGGCATCTTCCAGTATCAATTTTGCCATCAAATTCCTGCAAATCAAAATTTGCCAATCACTGCCAATCATTTTTGCCCATCAATTTGCCAATCATTTCTGCCAATCCTATTCACTATTCCAAATTTCGGATCCAAAACACTATTACCATCACAGTCCACTATATCTGAGCCTCGGTGCGTCGTTACATTATTAAAACTTGGCTTCACAAAGCCGAGCTATGAATTTGGGTGGTTTGGTCACCTGCAGGTTGAGTCCGTCCGGCTTTCGGTTCAAGGGAGGCGGTTTGCTCGGACCGAGATTCCACGCACCATCATGGCGCGGAACCTTTCGGTCTCCGGCCCGATGGCTCGATCTCGCCCGGCCGGAACGCCGCAACCACAAGGGAGCGGCCGCTCCGGTCCCTCCTACCTGCCCTTGAACCGGACCGGTCGCTTTGCCCGGCAAAGCCCGGACTCGACCGTGCGGGGCGGGGCCATGCCCAAATCGGCAACGACGCTTCGAAGAGAAGCGACACAGCACCAATCTGCGCCGAGCCTCGCATCCAACAAAGCACACCGCGCACCGATTGCTCGCGCCTTATTCACACATCCAGGTGTCTCCATACACTCCATCATTGTACCTTCTCTTACACACCACCCAGGTACACTCATTACGCTCACAGACTTCGTCACACACCTGACCACCGCGCACCTTGGCACACACTCGTCGTTCGCACACCTCATCAACACACCTCTTCGCGCCCACTCCTCGGTCACATCCTCTGTGACAACCATGGGTGTGCACTCTTCTGCACACCCGATCATGCGCTTCGGTGCGCCCTCCCGCACACGCGCCACCACTAACTCAGGTGTACACTCTCGCACACGTTCCACCACCACCTTACTCTCTGGGTCACTCTCACCCTCGCATGTACACTCCGTATCGCTCTCACTCTTTGTGTCGCATTCATTCTCACTTCCGACAGCACACTCTGTTATCATGCACTCCTCTGTTACACACCACTCGCTGTCCGCACACTTCTCACGTGCACCCTCCCCCGTTACGTACTCCGTAACCACCACGGGCGTGCACTCTTCCGCACACCCAATCATCACCGCACACTCTCGCGCCAACTCTTGCGCACACTCTCCGGTTACATCCTCTGTAACACTCACCATCACGCGCTCCGATGTACCCTCCCGCACCCGCGCCACCACCAACTCACTCTCCGTGTCACACTCCGTACACTCCGACGTGCATTTTCGCTCGCACTCGGTTTCACACTCGCGCTCCGATGTGCCCTCTTGCACCCGCGCCACCACCAACTCACTCTCCGTGTCACACTCCGTACACTCCGATGTGCATTCTCGCTCGCACTCGGTTTCACACTCGCGCTCCGATGTGCCCTCTCGCACTCGCGCCACCACCAACTCACTCTCCATGTCACACTCCGTACACTCCAACGTGCATTCTCGCTCGCACTCGGTTTCACACTCGCGCTCCGATGTGCCCTCTCGCACTTGCGCCACCACCAACTCACTCTCCGTGTCACACTCTGTACACTCTGACGTGCATTCTTGCTCGCACTCGGTTTCACACTCGCGCTCCGATGTGCCCTCTCGTACTTGCGCCACCACCAACTCACTCTCCGTGTCACACTCCGTACACTCCGACGTGCATTCTCGCTTGCACTTGGTTTCACCCTCACACTTTGTAACACGCTCATTCCCCGATGCACACTTTTTTTTCCACAAGCGTGCCATTTCCACTCACCCCACTCACAAGGGACCCTTCACCAATGCCCGGATGCTTTCTCGATCCCAAGCGCGCGAAAATTCTTTTGTCGCCAAACATCCTTCTACAAAATCTCCCCGCACAATATACAGGCCGACTCACCTGGGGAATTATTCTTCCTCCTCGCTCCAACACCTGAAAATCTTTATTGGGGTTAATAAGCACAGCATCGTGATGTGCGCACAGACTTTCGGCAATTTCCATTCCTCCCTGCCGCGAGTGCTTTTCTCCATCTGTGGTCTCTCCAATTCCAATTTCCACTACGGCTTTGAATGATTCAGACTTAATTTCTTTTTTCTTTCCCTCGACGACCGCTGGTCCGAATAAAATTTTCTCTCCTACCTCGGCGGTCGCCGGCTTTCCCATACCCCGGGTCGCGATCTCTACACCCGTCATTTTACCCGCGCTTTGTTCTGCCTCGCTCAACCAGCGCTTCTCGACCTGCTTTACCTCGTCGTGCACCGATGTGCCTCTCCCGCCTCCCATGCGGTCTACGATCTCCCCCATTTTTTTATGTTGGCGTTTATTTGCTCCCGATATCCCTCCGGGTTGTCCCTTGCTTCCTTCCTCCTTCTTTCCATGTCGATTCCCTGGGGAGCCATCATTGCATCCAATCCCCTACTGTCACCCTTCATTGATGCAATGAAATGCGTCATAAATAGGCCAAAGTCCATTGGCACTGTGGGCTCGGCTGCCGCAACCACGTGCGAGCCGCCATTTTGTGCTGCTGCCACCTTGTGCGCGAGGGCGCCATCTTGTGCGCCTGAACCCTCTGCAACCCAATGCGTATTGCGCTCCTCCTCCATTACTCCCACCTCTTCCCTGGGGTCCTGGGCTGCTTCTAACCCTTCTGTAACTCCCCCACCGGCATCCGGTCGCCTTGATCATCCATGGCACGATTTTTAATTTGGAATATTAATAATAATTTCGGCCGCTCGTAATTTTGAGTGCGTTAAGCGCACTTCGGGTCCGAATCCCACTCCTGACACCAATTCTTACGGATCTCAACGTCGGCCCCTCTTCCCCTTATCAAGGGGGGATTAAGCCCCTTGTCTGTGACTGACCGACGTGGTCCTCGAAGTTACAACGTCCTTACCGGACCGATGGCAGGTAGGGTCCGTAGGCCTAGGGGTTCGCTACTTACCTAATTACTGCCGCCAGCCGGGAACGAGGGAATAACTTCTGCCCGAGCCGCAGCGTTAATGGATTACGCCGAGCGAAGCGGACTGCGGCGCGAGCCGTTTATCAATTGACTAAACCCGATTCATATGCGGTTGGCCAAATCGTGCCACAGGTGTTCAATGATGGAAAAGACAAGGACGATCGGACGAGGAAGAAGAAGAAGGCAAAGGTAGGAAATAACAGGGATTTATTAACTACTATTTACACAATCAAAGAAACCAAGGGAGAAGGAAAGAAAACGAAAATAATTTACAGAAGAAGAAGACACAGTGCAATTCTAGCTTATCTATTCAGGCTTAACTTATTCCCCAGACAGAACAAACAGACAGACGACAGTCAGACTTACACGGGGATGATGACAGGAATGGCAGGAGGTTCGTTCATCTGGCGAGGTTCCGTTCCGACCCACGACTCTCTCTCTCTCTCTCTCTCTCTCTCTCTCTCTCTCTCTCTCTCTCTCTCTCTCTCTCTCTCTGTCGGTAACACTGGGATTCTCCTCTCCAGTACCTCGATCCCAGCTCCAGCCTCGAACCCAGCTCAGCAGCACGCACCCCGCTCTCGTAACAGTTCAGCAGCACGTACCAGCTTCTCGTACCAGCCCAGTAGCATGTACTCTCTTTGCGCGATTGTTGCACGCATCTCTCAAGCTGGGGTGTGACACGCCCTCGGCCGTTTGGGTACCGCCCCCGTGCTCTGTTTTGTGGCCTTATATGGCAATGCCATGGTCTTGTTACCTTATTTGGGTATGGAGCTGAACAGCGGTGAACAGGTAATGAATTACACACACAGTGCACGGTTTCCCAAATCCGTTACAATACACATACGTATTGTTGGAATATATTGCTACGGTTTTGAGATTGGCACATATTGATCATTAAAGGTTAAAGGGTTGCCCCCCATAGTTAGTCCATGAGCTACACGTAGGCCACCTTAGAGTATTAGTTATGTCATAGTATGTGTAAGAATAGGCCATTTCCCCTAGTAATATCTGCGTTGTGTAAAGCCATGAGTTTAGGTCCTTTCATTTTGCATCCACCCTCCAATCCCACCTCCATGGGCATAATTGATCCCACACCCCATTTGGCTGATCCCTCAATTTGTTACGCTTTGGCTGCCTGCAGCATTTTGTTACGCTTTGGTTGCCAGCAGCATTCGCTGCCCTTTGTTCGCTCGCTAGTCGAGTAACACGAGGTAGGCCTGAGAAGAGGGAGGAGCGTGGGGTCGGGGTGGGGCGGCGTCAAGGAGCGCGTCAGAGGCGATGACGGTAAGGGCCACCAGCCAACCAGGGCTCTAAGGGCCTGGCGTGATAGGGTGTGGGAAGGCGCGTCTGGTAAGTGCTAGAAGGTTCGCGAGGCGTGCCTATAAAAGCCTTTGCACAAAGCCCATCAGGAGGACTTGCTACCAGGAGGACTCGTTGGGAAAGGACTTATGAGAAGACTTGCCAGAGCATGAGAGAGAGCACGAGTGAGTGGTGAACAGGACTCGACTGAAGCAGCGCTCGCTTTGGGGGGCATTTACACGATATCTCAGCATTACATACGCGCCGAAAGAAAGGCAGCCAGATGCGCCGGTGGCGAATATCGCCTATTCAGCCACGCGAGTGAACGCGGCAATAGCCGCCAGTGTTAACCGCCAACCGCCATAGCCCAGACCCTACCGTTCGCCCCGTATTATCCCGTGTGTGCCGAACGACATGCGGAGAGCTCCTGCCCCTCCACTTACCATCTGCCTGGGACGAACCGGAGGCCGGAGGGAGCTGCACGAGAGCCATCCCTGGACGTGGTGAACGTCATCCTGCAGCTGCAAGCCCCGTGTGAGTGTGTCTGTGTGTGAGATGGGCCCGTTTGTCCTGGGGATTAAGTAAGACTGTTTTTAAGGCTGCACTGTGTCCTTCTTTTCTCGGAATCATTGTAAATAGTGTGAATAAAGTCTGTTCTTCCTTCCTTCCCAATTCGACCGCTTCTGTGATTTCTCCATTGGCTAAGCATGGTAGGAACGAGATCGCTAGAACCGGGGTCACCATATAAACAGCACGAATCGCGTGTACGCACCGCTTGGCGTCTCAGCACGCGTGATTCGTGCGGGGCTTATTTCCTCGTTTCAGGGCAGCGCGAGTAATTAGGTAATAGTGATTCTAGTCCTACGACCCTATTTCGCGCTGTCCGGGAAGGACCTCATAGGTCCCGGGTCCCGTCGGCCAGTCAAAGACAAGGGGACTAATCCCCCCAGGGGAGAAGGCTGGCGCAGAGATCTGCAACAATATATATATTCCAGATACTTACCTTGCCTTACCTATTCTACTTACCTTGCCAGAGGAGAGGGTATTGCATTGGGGCTCACGAGTTACTTGGAAAAAAAAAACCTGACATGTTGAATTGTGTCTGTCTGTCTGTCTGTCTGTCTGCACAGAACATGAGTATGATTTTTCTCTGCAATGTTGGTCCGATTGCCAAGAAATTTTCACCAGAGCAGCAGCTCCTCCTGTAGAATTTTTAATGATAGTTATGACATCATATGTCATGTGGTACAGGTGCCATCTTGAGGAAAAAAAACTTTGCACCTCGATACCTCCAAAACCACTGCATGGAAAAAAATTGAAACATGGCTCATTGTCAAGCACTCCCACGGCGAACAACATATATTCATGATGATGTCATCGGTGCCTTCATTATGACGTCATAATTACACAAGTATAAAGCTTGATCCGAGGAGTTTGAAATTTCTTGAGCATGGCCTGCACAAAAATTGCATGGGAGAATAAATTGTTGACGTCATCAGTCACGTGGGTGGGTAGCTATTGTGGAAGTGTAAAATTTATCGAGTGATTTATATGAGCCACAACCTGTCAAACGCGTGTGTTTATAACCTGCTCACCTGTTGTGCAATTTTTTTTGTGACTTCCATACAGAAGTTGAGATTTTCTCAAGTAGGTGAATTATCTCTGGCACCCTGATCAAAATTGTTTGCTCGAGTTCGTAAACTCTTAAGAGGCAACGTTAGACCACATCTTGTCATAATTCTGTGGAGAACCACAGAATGGTAAAATCATTTTTTATGTAATGTTGGATCGGGTCTTCCCAGATGATAAATGATTCTGTGCAATATCGAATAATGATTCAGAAAATCATTATTGCGTTGTGTTTTAATACACTCAAATATAGAAATAAAATGTTTTTATACTAAGTTCTATAAGCAAATTGTAGAAAAATGAGGCTTTCTTGGTAAACAAGCATTCTGAGTATTGCGCTGCAATACATGTCCCCTACCGGCAGTCTGTCGTCCGGAAAACTGTTGGGGCACACTGAACAGATGGATCTCCAAAAATATGCAAATTTATGCACGGTTCATGCTGGTTTTCAAACTTGATCTGAGTTATGCTGAGACACATGTGTGTACAAAATTTTGTGGAAATCAGCCACTATTTCGTGGTTATCGCACGGAAACCAAAGTGTGACAGACGAACTTCATTAAATATGCAAATATATGCACGGTTGAATGTGGGCGCGGATGGTGTGAGACCGGGTTATCCTGACCGGGTTATCCGCGGACCGTGGAAGCTAGGTTACTTCTGACGCATGCTGTATATACTGCTAAGAGGGCAGAGTGACAGGAATATCCTTTGTGAATGAATGAATGATAGTTGTAAGGCCATTTTTCCCTGCGAGAGCAGGGTTTAGCCTTGCAGGCCCCATGACAATCATGGTTCCCTTTTTGAGGCAATGTTTTTTGATGGCCGGATGCCCTTCCTGACGCCATTCATTCATTCATTCACATTCACGTAGTATAAAGTGAATGACTTTCACATTGTTCTTGAAGTCTCCAAGCAGAATTGGGAGAGTCTTGGCTCCGCGAGGTCTGATGCGAACAAAAGAACATATCTTCCTCATTAAGGATATTTAAATATGCATTCTTCAATCTCCCCACTCAGCGGGATATCCCTCCCACCCCAATATTTCATTCGACCAATCACATTGTATCCCTCGATCTTAGCTGCCTCCCACCCCAATATTTCATTTGACCAATCCCCACTGCCCTCATCCCTCCCACCTACACTTTGCTCAACCAATCCTACTATTCTCCTCCCCTTTTCTTCATGCGACCAATCCCATCTTCGCTCCTCCTTTTTGACTTGCTCCTCCCAATTCCAGCCAGTAGGGGAAGGCGGGGCAAGTTGAGCATTGGGGTAAGTTGAGCCACCACCTCCCAGCCAGTTATGAATGAGTCAGACTTTGTGGCGGTGCCATCTATAGATGCCCCATTGCATAACTCCAAATTCTGCCATATTGTTTTCTAAATTGAAACAGAAACCAGTGTTGCAGAGGGAAAAATCCAATTTTCAGCCATAAAAGTAAAAACGTGTAAAACAGGTAAGTTCACGTTTCTTCCATATGCAGCATCGATATAATATGGATATCAGATGACAATTGTTAGTCCAGGTATGTGTCTCCATTCTTGTCATAGACTTTAATACGATGGATGCATAGAATATGTGTGTATGTGGAGACATCTCAGAAAGTTCAGACTGGGGTAAGTTGAGGCAGACCCTACGGGGCAAATCGAGCCATGGCTCAACTTGCCCCGTAGGGTCTGGCTCAACTTGCCAACTCATGTTGGTGGAGATAATAATAATACGTATCACCATCTGATGTTCACCCATTTCCGAAAGCAACAGCAAGAAAGAAAACGAAAGCTGGTCGCAAAAAAGGCAGCACAAAGATTCTGACTGACACCCCAGTACGCCAGGGGCTTGCAGCCCTATCTGAAAATCGCAAACGGAAGCCATCAGCCAAGAAATCAAAGAGATGCTTGTTCAAAGCTAATGGGAAAAAGACATGTCCCCAAAGATCAAAAACCCCTAGTTCCAGTGAGACAGATGGTGATTCAGAAGTTGAGTATGATGACGAATCAGATGTGGACAGTGATATGGATATCATTGAAGGTGACTTTGTAGTTGTCAAATGTGCTGGCAAATCAAGATTTGTGCATTACATTGCTCGGGTTGATGTACTGAATGGAGAGGAATTTCAGTTTGAAGGTGTCTTCCTGCAGAAGGTTGCTGGAAAAGTTGGATCTGACAACCCAGTGTTTGTTCCAAACCCAAAGGATGAAGCAGGATTTGAACTGGAAGACATCGTGCGTAAGCTGCCACAGCCTAAGTGCGTTGGCAGTTCTGCCCGTTGTTCTGGACAGCTTGTGTTCAATTGTGACTTGTCAGTTTGGCAGCTTAATTGACTTGATTTCTGACATGTTTTAGTTTTAGTTCCAGATCCAAATGATGAAGCTGGCATTGATGAGCAAGATATTGTGCCTTAATTGGAGTCTGACTGTTGGCCTTTCTGGGTGTATTTGGGACACTTTTGTTTTATTGTGACTTAAAACTGTGGCAGCTGTTTTCAACTCAATCCAGCTGCCACATTGAATTATAACCATGAACACAAGGTACATGTAAATATTTCGTTTAGTGTTGTAACAAGTACATTAAATATTTTTCAGGCAGACCAATTTTTGTACTTCAGTTATCTTTATTTGGGGCAATGATCAACTATTTGGGATACTTTTTGTTTAATTGTGACTTGAAACTGTGACAGGTGGATTGAGTTGACTTTTCTTACCACAGTTGACAATATTGTTTTTATATGAGAGTGACTCAATTTGTTCGTAACTGATTACTATAACCATGAACACAAGGTAATCATTTCGTTCAGTGTTGTAGAACTTTACAACATTAAATATTTTTCTGGCAAAACAATGGTTTTCTACTTTAGTTATCTTTATTTGGGGCAATGATCAACTTACCCCTATGTGGTACAACTTACCCCAGAGGTTGGATCAACTTACCCCCATCAGGTGGGCAAGTTGAGCCATTTTGCCTCCGTTTTTTCAAAAGTCACAGTGACTTTCAGTGTGGGGATAGAAAGTAAGAACTAGCTACAAAATGTTTCCCAAGGATTAAATTAGAAGGCAAGATACTCATTTGTGCAAGATCATCAGTAAGTTCAGTCCTAACATTCTAAGAACAAAAACTGGCTCAACTTGCCCCGCCTTCCCCTATTGTCCAAAATATCCACAACACTATATTGGATTGAACATAAATCTACATCAGCAATAAAACACAAAATACACCAAACAATCACATCCTGGGAGGGTATGCAATCTCTGCTCTTTCTTGTTTGCTTATGCGAGAGCTGAAGGTGTTGCTCTATTTATATGGCTTTGGCCAGTGAGAGCTAATCTCCCATATCGAGGAGTTTTTTCCGAGATCCTCTTTGCATCGGTATTCGGAATCCATGAAAATTATCCTCAGAATTTTTATTAAATGATCAAAAGAATCCCCACTCCGCTGGTGCCTTTGTTTCGGGTGGTGTCTGGCAACTCTCTTCGCTTTCTGGGTGGCACATAGTCCTGAAATTTGATGAGCATTTCCTCCAGATCGTCTTGGTCTCCTTCCCCCCCCAAGCGAGAGTTTAGTGGATTTGATGACCTCATTCGCTGTTCCACGGTCCGAGCCATCCTGCTTGACGAGGCTTCATTATACCTGCAGGCATCCCAGACAAGACAAAAAATGACGTGATTTCTTAAACGACGAAACTCCTCATGGAGATCGAGACAACAAAAGTGAAACTCCAACAACAAAAGATAGTGTGTGTGTGTGTGTGTGTGTGTGTGTGTGTGTGTGTGTGTGTGTGTGTGTGTGTGTGTGTGTGTGTGTGTGTGTGTGTGTGTGTGTGTGTGTGTGTGTGTCTCTTCCATAACTCCGAAGCCATAAAATGTATCAGCCCAAAACTCTGCATGCATCCGAAGGGAACTCCAAGGGGGGGCATGAATGAAAATTAAGTGTTTGGGTAAATAACCAGGTTGAACAAAGTATTTGATGGTTTCCATTCACAGGGATTTGTTGTAGCTGTGTCCAATAAGCTGACTGCTGTCGTAATCGAGGCAACACCGGTCAACGAGCGTATTATGAGGTGTGCACAGGTGTGCACTGTATCAAAGGAAGAGCAACACCTGTCATGATGCAACCAGCATCCTCAATTCAGGAATGAATCCCAGTCCAACATGAACTTGCTAATAACCACCAGGTGGTTGATCAAGGTTTACAAAGCGTGTTACTCCACCAATCCATTTTGAGACTTGTCCTGGTGAAAGTCACTGGTTTTGTTCATGAAGCTCGCCTCAGGTTTACTCAAAGGGACCGCCATCTGAAAGGTAACAACAGAGCACCACCCAGACACACCACCACCATAACCTGACACATCAGAGTTGCCCCGTGCTTTACCTCCTGTCATCAAAGAATGGGGGTCCCTGAGGCTTTGCTCCAGTCACATCATCTAGTGAACTGTCGGGTTCATCGTACTTTTACTTGTGTTTTACAGGAGCCGGAGTTCAAATCCTGCCACATACCTCCTTGAAAAAGGTAACCCACCTGCAGGAGGACATCCGCAGACACAGTTGGGCACCAGATATGGATGGCTGTTGGCTCACGTGGAGCTCCTCCGCCCCTTGACGGGTTTTGTTTTTAATCCTGTTGGGTGTCCATATCCATACACCCTCCGAACCAGGACACCTGGTGGGGGAGTCGGTTTAGTCGGTGACAACCTGACCATGAAACAGGTTAGCACAGGTTTACATAGTACCTGCAGCAAGTGACAGGCATGACCTACAGGTTGTTAACTTCGCGGACATACACGGCAGTCGACCTGTGCTGGGTTCCTGCCCACGTGGGCATTGGCGGGAATGAATCACGTGACTAGGCAGACAAACGCGCTCTCAGGTCGGATTCGGAACGCCCAGTTCCGCTGTTCTGGCAGAAGTCTCGAATTAACTAAACAGAATTTAATAATTTTAATTAATTCATAATAATATAAATTACTTAATAATTAAACAGAATTTAATAATAATTTAAAACGAATTTAATAATTTAATCAAATCAACAATGAATGGAAATCTCAATGGGAGTTTTCTCCACCAAGGGGAGATGGTGCCACGAGGTTCACCATTTGGTTCAATTCTCTGGGTCGTTCCCTCGGCTCTCCCGAAGGGATCAGACAATCTTACATAAGCTGCGACTCGGACACTGTTCTCTCAACTTCTACCGACATCAGATATGACGTCACCCGACGCCGACGGGGTTGTGTGGCCGGTGTGAGGTTCCCGAGGATTTGGATCATGTTTTCTCTTTCTGCCCTCGGCATGAGGAGCTCAGATCGCGTCGACCGCACACTGTCCGTCACGTGGGGATGACGTGGTGATCACGTGGTCAGGTCCACTCGATGTATTTCTCGGTCTAACTCAGAAGTATCCTCGATTCTGCAGATCAGTTTTAAGATTTATTAAAGGAACGGAGCAAGTAATATAATTATAAACCTCCAGTATCCATATCCGAGGTATTCAGGTGTGTGGCGTATATAGATCCTCGCGACGACTCTGAAAACACCAACAAATACTCATGAAAAATAGAAGAAGAAGAATTTATTAAGGACAAAGAACTTCCGGTTGATCTTCTCAACCTCGGACTGGAACTTCCTGTGACGAAGGTTCACGTGGTCTGATCGAAAGAGGTTTGTTCTGAGGTTGTCATTTTATTAATAATACTGAGAAATATCTGTGAAACGTTCATTTAAAGATAAAATAATTTCCTGTTCGTTGATGACGAGAAAGAAGGAAAGTTAAACGAGTTTATATTGAATGTGCGATGAGGTATTTGATTGTTCATTTAATGAGGTGTTTTTCACTCGTTTTGTTTCATTCACCACATTGTTTTATTTCACGTCATCACGAAACTTCCCACAACGATGATTAAACCTCTTTCTTCATTTTAACTACAAATCAGTCACAAAGTGTTTATAATTATCTTGTATATCCAATGTGACCTGTAAATGAGGAGGTGTAACTGTAACATTAACAAGGGTACGATGTACAATTATGTATGTACGATGTACCGTAACGATGTACAATTATGTATGTACGATGTACCGTAACGATGTACAATTATGTATGTACGATGTACCGTAACGATGTACAAATATGTATGTACGATGTACCGTAACGATGTACAATTATGTATGTACGATGTACCGTAACGATGTACAAATATGTATGTACGATGTACCGTAACGATGTACAATTATGTATGTACGATGTACCGTAACGATGTACAATTATCTACTTTCCCTCTTCTGGTGGATATTTAACGTTCACAACCTAAATGTCGATGGAAAACCTGATTCGTAATCTCGAAATATCAAAAAAATCCTGTGGGTCTAAACTCTAAAATGTAACATTCCTGGTTTATCTTCCCACTGAGATTCTATCCTTGCTTAAATTGGACTCGAGGAAATTAATCTGGAATTCCAGAACTGCGAGTCCGTGTCTGTGTTTGTCTCTGGCGTGCCGGTCTGTGTCTGTCTCTGCCGTGCCGGTCTGTGTCTATCTCTGGCGTGCCGGTCTGTGTCTGTCTCTGCCGTGCCGGTCTGTGTCTGTGTCTGTGTCTATCTCTGGCGTGCCGGTCTGTGTCTGTCTCTGCCATGCCGGTCTGTGTCTGTCTCTGGCGTGCTGGTCTGTGTCTGTCTCTGGCGTGCCGGTCTGTGTCTGTCTCTGGCGTGCCGGTCTGTCTGTCTCTGGCGTGCCGGTCTGTATCTGTCTCTGCCGTGCGAAGCGTACAACACCCAGCCTTCGATGTAGACGTCTCCCATCCAAGCACAAACCTAGTTTCTGGGATGACAGGATTATGCGTGTTGAACCTGAAAAGTTCAACTTCCAGGAAAGTGGAGACGCTTTGGAACGTGTGTGAGACAATTGCAGTGAGAGGAAAATAAAAAACATGTTTTATATGTCCATGTGTATTAAACAAGAGGAACTACTCTGACCCTGAACGCGACATGATGCTGATGTCGTTTTCGTAAATTATACCAACACATCAACTTCAGATTGGGAGAGCATCCATGTGGTACTCAGGTCTTTGAAGACGGATATTTTTGGTCACAAATACCTGGAATTAGATTGGCCGATCCAGCTTGCGCCCTTATTATGGGCTCATCAGGATAACGTTATCCCAAATCAATATGTGTGGTGAACAAGCTGGATACGTTTACTGTTTCACTGGATATGTGATCAAATTGGATAAGATTATGACTCGCAAAACATTCCAAACTGTACAAAGAAAATAACATGTATAACCTTTCTGTGATTAACATGAGCTTTGTATCCCTGGCAGGTCATTGGTGAAATGGAGAGCTTCTTGGAATGGCTCCAATCACAAGGACTGAGAGCAGAAACAGCCCAAGCAGTGATCGATAAGCTTGGAATTGAGAATCAGAAGGTTATTCGAGCTTGTACTGAGTCGGATCCATTGCGGGACGAGCTCCTCTCTCTCGCCAAAGAGAAATTTCAATTTGCAATGTATGCTGACTTCTGTAAATTTATGAATTCTTTTTCGAAGCCGCAAGATGTCCAGATTGCAGGTTCTTCTCTTTTGGGAAGCATTTTCGTCAACTTGGAGATTGTTATTCGGGAACTTTCCAGTTTCTGTGAAAAGATTTTCGCATCCCAAAATGTGCAGCTGGACCACGATTCTGGTTTCTGTCGAATCGGGCTCGGTGATTTCTGCAGTCTCCAATTTCAGGATGATGGATCAACACCCAAATCTGGTAGGTGACGTATTTTTATGCCTCCGTCGACCAAGTCAAAGGTCAAAGTCTGTAATATGTCTGTAAAGTGTAACTTGAGAATGGCGAAAGTGATCCAATTTAAACTTGTTACAGACATGCATAATGATGTAAGGATTAACTGATTAGATTTTGGAGTCCTCAGGTCAAAGAACAGAGGTCATGTCAGGTAAAAATGTGATTACTTGAGAACAGCTGAATTGATTTGTAGCAAACTTCGTACAAGTATTATAATGATGTAATAATATGGGCAGATGCATATCGGTCGATGTCGTGATGTCGAAGAGTGTCATTCTAGTTTAAATGTAACGCAGCATGTCAAGAAGTAACCTTTATTGGTTCACGAGTTATCAAACAGAGTGACCACTATATTCGCCATGGGTGTGTGTGTGTGTGTGTCTGTGTGTCTGTCTGTCTGTCCGCAGCATAACTACCCGATGATATCATCCGATCTTGATGAAACTTTGGTGGGAGGTTGATATCATGATTTAGTTGTGTCCTGCCTAGAGTGGGCGTATTGCGCCCATTGTGGGCGGAGCAACGCCCGAAAAAGTCGTCTTTTTAGGGGGTAATCGAGTTCAAGCTACATCTTCTCCGAGGGAGTTGGTGGAATCTGACAGGGGTTTTGGTATTTGGTTAGGCCAATGTCACGTGTCCAGCCGCATTCTAGCTCGATTTTTCATTTTTGTCACAAGGTCACGAATTCTAGGAAAGTGGATTTTTGATGGTTTTATTACATTGTTCGCTTCCTGATAGGGTGAAATGTCGTACATGATCTTATATTATCACATACATCATGAAATACAAGTTTTCCAACAAATTTCAGAATCTTCGACCTTTGACCTTTGAAAGTCACAAAGGTCACATTTTCAAAGTTGTCGGAATCTAACCAAATTTTCGGTGTTGTGTGGCTAGCTAACCTCATAACTGATTATACATTATTAGTCCCCAACCGGTGTACACCGAAGGGGACGATAGCTTTGCACGCCGTCAGTCAGTCTGTCAGTCGTCGTGAAGTTCGAACTTGATCTGTAACTTATCATGAGGAAACCATGTGCTAAGTTTGAAATCATTAGCATTAAGCATTTAGAAAAAAAAGTCCGGTAAACTGTTCTTTGCGTGATGGACTGACAGACTGACTATAAAAAGCATCTAAAGGTGGTTTTTATAGTCGGTCTGTCAGTCCATCACGCAAAGAACAGTTTACCGGACTTTTTTTTCTAAATGCTTAATGCTAATGATTTCAAACTTGGCACATGGTTTCCTCATGATAAGTTACAGATCAAGTTCGAACTTCACGACGTTTCGATCATTTTTGACAAAGATATGGCATTTTGAACTTTGGGAATTCTGATCATTCTGATGATCCTTAACTCAGTGCCATTTTAAGTTTTAATTTCCTTTAAAAAAGATTTTCTCTGCAATAATAGGACCGATTGAGATCTAATTTTCACCGGCAGGGGGGACTCGGTCTGAAGAATATTTTAATGGTAATTATGACGTCACAGGTCACGTGGTTTTCCTGCCATATTGGTTTTCGTGAAAACACGAAAACCCCTTTTTCTCTGCACCGGCTGAACAGATAGAGGCCAAACTTTGCAGGCAGAATCGCATACCCATGACGAACGAAAAAGTCAGCGAGCATGACGTCATGCGTCACATTGTTTCAGAGTTATGACGTTTTTAAGCATGAACCTTTAAAACCGAGCTCCTCCGTCATTTTTGAGCCAATCGAGGGAAAACTTCATCTGTTCAGCATGTCAGTCTACTAGAATGTCCTTTTGGAATTTGCGATAGGGCACGTGGTTTGGCAGATATCGTTAATCAAACGAAAATATTTTAAAAATGGATATCTCTTGTTTATTCTGGAGTTCTCCTCAAGCTGCACCGCCATCAGCCATCAGCAAGCCATCAGCCATCAAGCCATCAGCCTCGTCTGCGAACGTCAAAAGCACGACACAGCGGCGCTTTCGGGAGGGGCGGAGCCAAGCCGAGCAACATATTTACAGTCACATGAAAAAGTAAGTACACCCCATGTAAAGTTTTGACTTTTTCAACATATTTCACCATACAGCTATTTGATCTTCATTTCAACACTATTGATAGATAAAGGTGATATAATATAACAAATATCATGAAACATTTACATTTTGAAGTCCATTGTGTAATTTAAATAAACATAAATGCAAATTTCGCATGTGGAAAAAGTAAGTACACCCTTGGCTCTAATAGGTGGTATTGCCCCCTTTGGCAGAAACAACCTCAAGTAGGCGTTTCTTATAACTGTCTACCAGTCTCTGACAACCTTAAAACGATCATTCATTCATATTCAGTCTCTGACATCGACTGGGAGAAATTTTTGCCCACTCCTCCATGCAGAATTCTTTCAGCTGTGCGATGTTTGAGGGGCTTCTTGCATGCACAGCTCGTTTCAAATCCCCCCACAACATCTCGATGGGATTTAGATCCGGGCTTTGACTTGGCCATTCCAGAACCCTCCATTTCTTTCTTTTCAACCATTCCTTGATGGATTTACTGGTATGTTTAGGGTCATTGTCATGTTGCAAGGTCCACCTTCGGTTGAGCTTCAACTTTCCGACAGATGGCCTCACATTATCCACAAGCACCCTCTGGTACAATGAAGAATTCATCGTGGATTATATGATGGTGAGCTGCCCAGGCCCTGATGCAGCAAAGCTGCCCCAAACCATAATATTTCCACCACCATGCTTTGCAGTTGGTATCAGGTTCTTGTGGTCAAATGCTGTCTTTGGTTTTCGCCAAACATATCTTCTGATACTGTGGCCAAATAGCGCGACCTTTGACTCATCTGTCCAGAGCACATTGTTCCAGAAGTGCTGGTCTTTGCCTGGGTGTTCATTGGCAAACTTTATTCTTGCCCTGATGTTCTTTCTGGACAGCAAAGGTTTCCTCCTGGCACACCTCCCATGTAGATCAAATTTGTGCAGCCTCTTTCTAATGGTAGACTCATGCACTTTGACATCAACAGTGGCAAGAGCTACCTGTCGGTCCTGTGATGACATTCTGGGGTTCTGAGAGACTTCTTTCAGCATCTTGCGGTCTGCTCTCGGGCTGAACCTTCTGGGGCGGCCTGGCCTGAACAAGTTGGCAGTTGTTTGCAATCTTCTCCACTTGTAGATGATCTTCCGGACAGTCGAATGATTGATTTCAACTTGTTTGGAGATCTTTTTTAATCCCTTCCCAGACTCGTAGGCATCTATAACCTTCTTTCTGAAAGCCTCAGAGAGCTCTTTTGATCTCGGCATGGTGACGCCACACACTTCAACAACAAAGAGCAAACCAAACTAAATGTCTGAGGTTTAAATAAGACAGGTTACTCCAAGATCGTCTCTAACGATGTTCTAATCATTTGCACCTGAGCTGGTGCACCTGATTCTAATTTTAGGTATTTGAAGTAGTGATAAATGTAGGGGTGTACTTACTTTTTCCACATGTGAAATTTGCATTTATGTTTATTTAAATTATACAATGGACTACAAAATGTAAATGTTTCATGATATTTGTTATATTATATTGTGGCGGACACGAAAGCTCACTGGCGTGATGGCAGAATTCCCGCGCACCAAGTGGGCATCGGCCACGCCCGAGGGGTAGGCGTGGCCTCGGGATATACACGGGGCTCACAGCCCCGAGCTCCTCAGTGCTACAGTAGGGCTCTTTCAATAAAGACTCTTTTGATTTACCGTGTTGTCCGCTTCCTCCTTGGTAAGCAAGTAGCGCGCGGAGCACCGCGCTTCATTTGGTGACCTCGACGTTGGCTCAGCCGTCGCTGACCATCCGAACACGCCATATCAATGGCAATCAACGCGGTCAAGCTCCCTGAGTTCTGGGAGGCCCAAGCCGAGCTCTGGTTCGTGCAAGCCGAAGCTCAGTTTCAGCTTCGGCGCATCACGGGCGACGCGACGCGATACTACCTCGTCGTCGCCGCCTTCGGGCCCGGCACAGCCGCCCGGGTCGTGTCTGCCGGATGCCGGACCCGCTGGACGACCACAGGTACGAGGCGATCAAGCGTCTCCTCCTCGCCACGTTCGGCCTCACGGTGGACGCACGGGCCGACCGCCTCCTGGACCTCCCCGAGCTCGGCGACACGCGACCGTCGGTCCGAATGGACCATATGTTGTCGCTGCTGGGCGACGAAACCCCAGATTTTCTATTCCGAGCGCTATTTTGACGCCAGTTGCCGGCACGAGTACGCCTCGCGTTGGCCGGTTCCATGATAACGGAACCCCGAGCTCTCGCTGCCGAGGCCGACAAGTTCTTCGCGGCTTTAGACATGCGGGTGAGTTTCGGTGCGGCTCCCGGGGCTACAGCGGCTGCGGCTGCGCGCCCCTACTCCGAGCCCGAAACTGCTGCGGGTGACCACCCCTACTACGCGACGCACCGCGTGGCCGCTGAACCTCCTGCGGGTGACCACCCCTACTACACGACGCACCGCGTGGCCGCGGAACCTCCGAGGGGTGCCTCGTGGCGGCCGCCACGCCACGCCCACCTCCGCCGCCGCGGAAAAAACCGCAAGCCTGGTGCCGGTTTCACACCAAGTTCGGCCACGAGGCTCGGCAGTGTCGCCCGCCGTGCTCATTCGGCAGGTCGGGAAACGCCCGGGCCGGCCCTCGGTAGTGGCACTGAGCGCCGGCCGTTCAAACAGCCTACTGTTCGTAACGGACACCTTGTCCGGGCGCCGTTACCTGTGCGACACGGGAGCGCAGGTGAGTGTCGTTCCCGCCGGTACGTCCGACAAGCAAACCGCGGGCTGGGGCCCCGCACTGCTTGCTGCCAACGGTACGTCCATACGCACATACGGAAAACGCTGCCTCTCTCTGCGGTTCGGAGGGCAGGTTTTCCGGTGGTCGTTCGTCACTGCCGACGTGCGCATGGCACTGCTTGGCGCGGACTTCCTGTGTGCAAATGGGCTGTTGGTGGACGTAAAGCACAGAAGGCTCGTCCAGGCCGAGATGTTCAGCTCGCTCGCTTGCGGACTGCCCGGCTCGCCGAGCGGCTTGCTGAGCGGTTCGGTTCCGGCCAGGTTGATCTGTACGCTTCCGGCAGTGGACGAATTCACCCGCCTCCTCGCCGGCTTCCCGGCCCTCACGCGGCCCACCTTCTCAGCGGGGGCCGTCAAGCATGGGGTGGAACACCACATCCCCACCGCCGGGCCACCGGTCTATGCCCGGGCACGCCGCCTCGAGCCGACGAAGCTCGCTGTAGCTAAAGCGGAGTTCGCTACGCTGGAGCGGCTCGGCATCGTGCGGCGCTCCGAGAGTGTTTGGGCGTCGCCGCTCCACATCGTGCCAAAGCCCGGCGGGGGATGGCGACCGTGCGGGGACTACCGGCGCCTCAACGACGCCACCACCCCCGACCGCTACCCCGTCCCCCACATTCAGGACTTCGCCCGGTTGGCGGGCATGTCCTTCTTTTCAAAGGTGGACCTCATACGCGGCTACCATCAGGTCCCCGTCAGGCCGGAGGACATCCCGAAGACGGCCGTCATCACGCCATTCGGACTTTTCGAATTTCTTCGGATGCCCTTCGGGTTGAAGAATGCGGCTCAGGCGTTCCAGCGACTAATGGACAGCGTCTTGCGCGACTTGGATTTCGTGTATGTCTACCTGGACGACATCCTCGTCACCAGCGCGTCCTGCGAAGAGCACCTCCACCATCTCCGCACGCTCTTCGAACGCCTGGGCCAGCATGGCCTCATCGTGAACCCTGCCAAGTGTCGGTTCGGCGTCGCCGACATCGACTTTTTGGGGCACTGCGTCACCAGGCACGGGGCCGTCCCCCTACCGGCCAAGGTGGAGGCGGTGAAGGGGTTTCCGCGCCCCCGCACGATCAAGGGGCTCCAGGAGTTCCTGGGCATGGTAAACTTTTACCATCGGTTCCTGCCCCGCATCGCCCAGCTCCTGCGCCCCCTGCACGAGGCCCTCCGAGGGAAGCCGGGCAAAGGTGACGTTACCTGGACCGAGCAGATGGACGCGGCGTTCGCGGGCGCGAAGCTCGCCTTGGCTAACGCCACCATGCTCGCGCACCTGGCGCCCCGATGCACCGATCGCCCTCACCACCGACGCCTCGGACTACGCGGTGGGCGCGGTGCACGAGCAATGGGTGCGTGGTGCCTGGCAACCGCTGGCGTTCTTCAGCCGGCAGCTTCGCCCCCGCCCGAACGCCGTTATAGTACCTTCGACCGCGAGTTGCTCGGGCTTCACCTGGCGGTCAGGCACTTCCGCCATCTGCTCGAGGGCCGTGCGTTCACGGCCTTCGTCGACCATAAGCCACTGGTCTTCGCGATGGGCAAGGTCACCGAGCCGTGGCCAGCCCGGCAGCAGCGTCACCTCTCGGCCGTGTCCGAATATACGACGGACATCTGGCACGTCACGGGGAAGGACAACCCGGTGGCGGATTGCCTTTCCCGGTCCGTCGCCCACGCAGTCCACCTCGGCATCAACAATGCCCGGATGGCGGCGGACCAGGCCGCCGACCGTGGCGTCCAGGCCTTGCGGACCACCGTCATGGGCCTCCGCGTCACCGAGGTGCCGTTCGACGGCGCGGGCACGGCCCTCTTGTGCGACGTCTCCCTCGGGCGGCCTCGCCCCATCGTGCCCGCGGGCTGGCAGCTCCAGGGTTTTGACGCCATCCACGGTCTGTCCCACCCGGGCACGAAGGCCTCCCAGAGGCTGGTCGCCGACAAGTTTGTCTGGCATGGCCTCCGGAAGGCCGTCCGCGGCTGGACCAGGACGTGCCTCGTGTGCCAGCGCGCGAAGGTGCACCGACACACCCAGGCCCCATTGGCCCCGTTTACGGTGCCGGAACGTAGGTTCGACCACGTTCACGTGGACCTGGTGGGACCTCTGCCCCCCTCGCAGGGTTTCACCCATGTCCTCACAATGGTGGACCGCACCACCCGGTGGCCGGAGGCCGTGCCTTTGGCGGCGGCGGACGTCGCGCAGGCGTTCATCGCCACCTGGGTCGCCCGGTTCGGCGCCCCCTCGGACATCTCGTCCGACCGCGGCCCCTAGTTCACCTCGGAGCTCTGGGGGGCGGTCGCGCGGGGGCTCGGGGTCCAGCTGCACAGAACCACGGCCTACCACCCCCAGGCCAACGGCCTGTGCGAGCGGTTCCACCGCTCGTTGAAGGCGCGCTCCGGGCCACCCTCCGCGACGGCGGCTGGGTCGACAGGCTCCCCTGGGTCCTGCTGGGCCTCCAGACGGCGCCCAAGGACGACCTGCGCGCATCCGCGGCGGAGTTGGTCTTCGGACAACCGCTGCGGGTGCCGGGCGAGTTCCTCCCCGACCCCACGGCACCATGGTCCGCGGCGCAGGAGCGCTCCGCGCTGCAGGAGACAGCCCGGAGGTTCGCCCCGGTGCCGACGGCGCACCACGGGCACCCACCTACGCACGTCGCCACGGAGCTTCACACCGCGGAGTACGTCTTCGTCCGGCACGATGCCCACCGGACACCACTGCGGCCCCCGTACGATGGGCCTTTCCGCGTGCTGGAGACCGGGGTGAAACATTTCACCTTGGACATCGGCGGTACTCCCGACCGCGTCTCAGTGGATCGCCTCAAGCCGGCCCACCTCAACATGGACCACCCACCGCCGGTGGCTCGGCCCCCGCGTCGGGGCCGCCCCCCTTCAGGCGGACCCCCGGCACCGCCCAGCCCCGCCGGCATGCCGCCCCCCGGTCCTGCACGCATCCCGGGTGCAGCCGGAGGCATCCCAGCTGGCATCCCTGCACCCCGGACGCCGCCAGTCGCCAGAGGGCGCTTCGGCCGGGTCATCCGTTTGCCCCGCAAACTGGCCCTCCAGGTGCGCGGGAATTCTGGGGGGGGCGCGTGTGGCGGACACGAAAGCTCACTGGCGTGATGGCATCATTCCGCGCACCAAGTGGGCGTCGGCCACGCCCGTGGGGTAGGCGTGGCCTCGGGATATACACGGGGCTCGCAGCCCCGAGCTCCTCAGTGCTACAGTAGGGCTCTTTCAATAAAGTCTCTTTTGATTTACCGCGTTGTCCGCTTCCTCCTTGGTAAGCAAGTAGCGCGCGTAGCACCGCGCTTCAATATCACCTTTATCTATCAATAGTGTTGAAATTAAGATCAAATAGCTGTATGTTGAAATATGTTGAAAAAGTCAAAACTTTACATGGGGTGTACTTACTTTTTCAAGTGACTCTATACACATCGATCATTGATCGTGAACCGGAAAATATAATAAATTATTGATATTTAGCGACTCGAAAGGTTCTTTATCAACAACGTATTTTCTCGTGCTACAGGTGACCTGTCTGCAAGGTGTATAAATCGAAGTCCCAAGTGCGAATCACAGGTGAGCCCGTCCTGAGCTAATTAGCGATTGGGAACGATTCAGAACCTGTGGGTAAATAACCCTTGGTAATTTCCCCAACAGACGACAGACTGCCGGGAGGGGACGTGTATTGCAGCGCAATACTCAGAATGCTTGTTTTCTATCTCATTTCAATGTCATTGACCTTCGTTTTGACATTTGAAGGTCACAAAGGTCAAATTTTCAAAGTTGTCGGAATCGAACCGAATTTTCGAAATAAACCGAAGAATACCGCTCGCTCGTGAACCATCGTCGTCTCCTGACTTGTGTTCTGATTATTATTTTTATTTTTTTTTACCTCTGCAACCAAAGGTGTACGGAGGTTATGTTTTCACCCCGTCTCTGTTTGTTTCTTGTCAAACAAACATTTTTTGACAAGTATATTGATCACTCCGGTTTGTGTGTTTGTCTGTCCGCTCACGTACAAACACACAAACCGGAGTGATCAATATACTTGTCAAAAAATGTTTTTTTGACAAGAAACAAACGGACACAATTTTAAATCGTTCTTCACGAAACTTCACCAAATGGTAGAGTTGGTGCTCTAACAGAAACCGATTTATTTTTGAGGTCGAAGGTCAAAAGTCAACAAAGGCCAAAGATCAACCACTTTTTTTCAAATTTCTAAAGTCCTCAATTGTCATCTGATTGACTTGAAATTTGAATGGGATATGCACATCAGCTGACTGAATTCAACCTCCATCTATTTTCAAGGTCAACATCAGGCAAAGGTCAACAACCTTTACAAACCTCTAAAATCTTCAATTTTCATCTGATTTACTTGAATTTGCATGGCATTTTCATGTCAGCTTGCTGAATTCAACCACCAACTATTTTTGAAATCAGTGTCGGCCAAAATGTCAAAATAGGCCAGATTTCTAAAATTTTCAATTTTCATCCGAATTAACGTAAAATTTGAAGTCTATTCACATATCAGGTCACTGAATTCAACCACCAATTATTTTTGAGGTCAAAAAGATACTCCACTGAATGCCATTCCATTTTATTATATTGTATTATTAGAGACATGCACACACAACAGGCATTTTAAGGCCATTTTCCCTGCTGTAGTAGGGGTTAGCCTTTCGAGCCCCATGACAATCTTCTCCAACAGTTGTTTTTGTTGTGGAGAGGATTCTTGAGAAAGTATATGGAGGGTTTTCCAGACGGTGCTTTCGGAGAGACATGGTGAGGGTGTGAGATTTGTCATGATTGAACGACATGCGAGAGGATTTTCCAGAGCATCGGAAAGATCATTAATTCAGATCAGAAAAAGCACAGGGCCCAGAACACTGCCTTGAGGAATAGAAGGGGAACAAACACCAGAAACAGATTTGACCAGACGACTGCAGGATTTGGAGGAAGGTGACAGGTTTGAGAGTTCAGTCTTGAGAGTAGAGAGCCGGATACTTTGTTATCTTTTGCCAAGTGTCGCTCTATGATTGATTTTTCGCTCATATGATTCATTTTTCACTCTGCGAATGATTGTTTGTTTGTCTGAACAAGATATCTGAAAAAATTGTGGACAGATTTGGACGACATTTGACAGAGAGGTAGCGTTATGTGACAAGGATGAAATGATTAGATTTTGGGGAGATCCGAATCCGGATCCGGCTTGTAGAATTTTAAAAGTGATTCTTCACCATTTGAAGATGGGGCCAAAACCGATATACAGCACGATATCTCAAAATGTTATGGACGGATTTGGACGAAACTTGGTGGACAGGTTGGGTGTGTGACAAGGACGAATCGATTCGATTTGGGTGAAGATCTGAATATGGTTTCGGATAAGAGAAATATATTCTTTTTAAGTGATTCTTCACTCTTGAGAGATCAGGTGAAAAGCGATATTTGAAAATATTTTAAACATGATATTTTAAAAAGTTGTGGATGAGTCATGGCAAAACTTGGGGGATGAGTTGTTTTGGTGACAAGAACAAACCGATTGGATTTTCGTTCATGTCCGAATCCAGATCCAGCCTATCAGTGGGACACAAAACATAAACTGTTCAGCCTGGCGGACGTGCATTGCATTCAGAAAGTATTCAGACCCCTTCACTTTTTCACATTTTATGTTGCAGCCTTATGCTGAAATCGTTTAAATTCATTTTTTTCCCTCATAAATCTACACTCAATACCTCAGAATCACAAAGAGAAAACAGGATTTTAGAAAGTTTTGCAAATTTATTAAAAAGAAAAAACTGAAATATCACATTGACATAAGTATTCAGACCCTTTGTGATGACACTTGAAATTTAGCTCAGGTGCCTCCCATTTCTCTTGATCATCTTTGAGATGTTTCTACACCTTGATTGGAGTCAACCTGTGGTAAATTCAATTGATTGGACATGATTTGGAAAGGCACACACCTGTCTATATACGGTCTCATAGCTGACAATGCATATCAGAGCAAAAACCAAGCCATGAGGTCGAAGGAACTGCCTGCAGAGCTCAGAGACAGGATTGTGTCGAGGCACAGATCTGGGGAAGCCTCCAAAAAAAATTCTGCTGCATTGAAGGTTCCTAAGAGCACAGTGGCCTCCATAATTCTTAAATGGAAGAAGTTGGGAACAACGAGGACTCTTCCTCGAGCTGGCCGCCCGGCCAAACTGAGCAATCGGGGGAGAAGGGCCTTGGTAAGAGAGGTGACCAAGAACCCGATGGTCACTCTGGCTGAGCTCCAGAGATCCTGTGTGGAGATGGGAGAAACTTCCAGAAGGACAACCATCACTGCAACACTCCACCGATCTGGGCTTTATGGCAGAGTGGCCAGACGGAAGCCTCTCCTCAGTGAAAGACACATGAAAGCCCGCTTGGAGTTTGCAAAAAAGCACCGAAAGGACTCTCAAACTGTGAGAAACAAGATTCTGTGGTCTGATGAAACCAAGATTGAACTGTTTGGCCTCATTGCTAAGCATCATGTCTGGAGGAACCAGGCACTGCTCATCACCTGCCCAATACCATCCCAACGGTGAAGCATGGTGGTGGCAGCATCATGCTGTGGGGGTGTTTTTCAGCAGCAGGGACTGGGGGACTGGTCAGGGTTGAGGGAACAATGAACGGAGCAAAGTACAGAGATATCCTTAATGAAAACCTGAAACAGAGCGCTCAGGACCTCAGACTGGGCCGAAGGTTCACCTTCCAACAGGACAATGACCCGAAGCACACAGCCAAGACAACGCAGAAGTGGCTTCGGGACAACTCTGTGAAGGTCATTGAGTGGCCCAGCCAGAGCCTTGACTTGAACCCAATCGAACATCTCTGAAGAGACCTGAAAATGGCTGTCCACCAACGGTCCCCATCCAACGTGACAGAGCTTGAGAGGATCTGCAGAGAAGAATGGCAGAAAATCCCGCGACTCATTTGGACTGACATCTGTCAATTTCCCGACCCGGATCTCAGTTAACGGTATCTCTTCTTGACTTGGTTATGACTAACTTCTCTGCAAATGTCTGCTGTTCTTCTTCTCCAATCAGTTCATATGATCATATGCTTGTTAAAGTGGACATCTCTGGGCCATATTCAGAGAGCCTCCTCATCACTGATGTCTAGCATTTCACTCAGGCCGACTGGCGAGGTTTTCACCAGCCACCGAACATCTTTTTTCTTTTCTTTTTTTTCTTCTTTTTTTGCACACAGAATCGAGGCTCGTGAAAGAGCTAACATTTATCACACAAACAAACCAAACAGACAAACAAGCAAAGTATATAAAAAGGGGAGCGGTAGACAAGATGGGGAGAGAAGGGGAAGCACATAAACACAACATTTGAGAGCAGAGACATCGGGAATGTGTGGGTGGGAGAGGGCTTGGGGGGGAGGCGGCGTGGGAAGGGGGGGTGGGGGGAGGGGTGGGAGAAGTATAAACACCAGGACACCAAGGACTTCCAGGAAAGAAGTTGGTATTTCAAAAAAGTGGATTTGGGGTGAAATTAGCGGGGGTAGAAAAGATCAAGGTTTTGGATGGGGGAAGATGAGAGTTGGTGGTGAACAGCTGTTTCAAAGACCTGGAGGGAGGAGTGGGATTGAAGAGAGTGAGGGAGTTTGTTCCAGAGGCAGGAGAAAAGAGGAATGAAGGAGAGAAGGTGAGCAGAGAGTCTTGATTTTGGCAGTTTAACCACAAGAGGGTTGCAGGCAGATCTTGTGCGACCTGTCGGAATATTTGGGGGACAGAGCCCAGAGAGAGCTGGGGGAGCAAGGCCAGAGAGGAGTCGGTAGAAGACAGAAAGACCACCATCCTGCCTGCAGTGAGTAAATGAAAGGCCCTCGGAGGTCGCTTCATCGCGGGAGATTCCAATGATTCTGAACGCTTTGGTTTCAACAGCGTGAAGACGAGCTTGGTGTGAGGCAGGAGCACCAGCCCAGAGGGGAGAGCAGTATTCCATTGAGCTGCGGATGAAAGCCTTGTATGTGGTGAGCTCAGGTGTGCCAAGGAAGGACTTCGCACGACGGAGGATGCCCAGTCGGCGGCTGGCTTTGGAGGCCAGATTTGAAATGTGGTTTTCCCAGGAAAGATCATGGCAGATAGTGAGACCCAAAAGCTTGAGTGACAGAACTTCTCGGAGAGGATTATTCAGAAAGTGGATGGGAGGGTTGTCCAGTCGGTCTTTTCGGAGACATTGTAAGAGTGTGCGATTTGTCAGGATTGAAAGGCATGTTCCACTTGTTTGCCCAGTCTGTGATTTTGTCCAGGTCTGCAGAGATTGAGGAGGCCGCAGACGGCCGATCTGAGGGATGAGGATTGGAGTGGAAGAGAGTGGAGTCATCAGCAAAGAGATAGAGAGGATTTTCAAGAGAGTCGGAGAGATCATCTATCTATAATTCCAGTAATCTCTGTGTGTCTGTGTGTCTGTGTGTCTGTGTGTCTGTGTGTTTGTCTGTGACCGCTGTTTCTCGACAACCACGGGTCCGATATACTTGAAACTTGCCAGGTATATTGCTGGGGACCCGAGGATGTGCCTTTTCAAGGTTTGAAATTAATCGGACAAGTACTTACCGAGCTATGTCCAAAAAACGCTTCAACCAATCAGAGAGCAGCGAGCTATCACGTGTGCCGAACGTGGCGATCAGACTCTGCCTCGGACGGCACATTTGACAGCGTATTCATTTATTTCACGTTGGAAAACTATGTTGCCGTTAAACTATGTTTTAAAACGAATTCAAACTGCGATTAAATTAAAACGATTCATCGTAACTGCGATTTGCGAACTTCCGGACAGTCAAGACTTCACTTCCGGCAGCCAATCACAGAACGCTTTGTTGCGTAGGCGTGGCCGATGTGAGACGAGCGGAGCTGAGCGCGTTACGAGCTGACCGCCATTACGGTACGTAATTCGATTTCTTATGCGCATTATTTCTCCCAATTCAGTCAGAGCGAAGGGCGGAAGCGAAGAGCGTTGTTTTTTTTGTTTACGGGCGTACGGGCGGGGTAGAGCGTACGGGTAGCGTTTTTTTTTTTTTTGGGCAAGGAACGGGCACCCACGTACGGGCAATGCCCTAGTTGATACAACAACAACAACATGCATTTTAAAGGCCATTTTCCCTACTAGAGCGGGGGTTAGCCTTGCGGTCCCCATGACAATCTTCTCCATTTTGCCCTATTTTCTGCATCTCTCCTTGTTAAACCCCTTGCCCGCATTTCTTCTTCCACCATCTTTAGCCAAGTCTTTCTCGGTCTTCCCCGTCCTCTACTTCCTTCTACATTCATTTCCATCACTCTTCTCAACCAGTCACTTTCATCCTTCCTCAACACGTGACCAAACCATCTCAACCTGTTCCTCTTCACAGCATCAATCACAGGCTCTATTCCCATCATCTTTCGCAATTCATCATTTGTCTTCCTCTCTCTCAACGATACTCCGCACATCCGTCGAACCATTCGCATTTCCACCCTTTCCAACCTTCGTTGCTGCTCTACGTTCATTACCCAAGTCTCGCTCCCATAAATCATAACAATTCTCACACATGCAGCATACACCTTTCCCTTCAGCTTCAACGACACTCCCCTCATCATCAGCACGCCACTCAGTTCCCGAAACTTCTTCCATGCACATCTCACTCTAGCAACCGTTGCCGAGTCTGATCCACCTTCTCCATTCAGCATGTCTCGGAGGTAGCAAAATGTTTTCACACCTTCCAGCTTCATGCCGTCTCCAAGATCCAACTCAACATTTGCTCCATCTGTAGCTCCCTCTGTGCACACCTTACATTTGAATGTAGCTGCCACACTGGTTAATGACCCTCTCAGACCACTACATTTTTGATGAACCCACTCAGCGCACATTGTACATTGAATGGAGTTCACTCCGACACCCTTCCGACACACAGCACAGGGCCACTTCCCAGTTCTTTCCACCTTACCACATGCTTTACCACTTGCCATCACCTTCGTCTTTCCGATATTCACCTTCAGACCTTTTGTCTCCATACATTCCTTCCACTTGTTCATCTTTTCCTTCAGTTCATCCATACTTTCCGCAATCAACACCAGATCATCTGCATACAACAACTCCCATGGTAAACCCTCCTTTACGTTCTGAGCCAGCACTTCCATCACAGCTACAAATAGTCGTGGACTTAGTACCGACCCCTGATGCACTCCCACCTTCACCTCAAACTCACCACTGTTCCCATTCTTCGTCCTTTCAGCTGTGCGCGCTCTTTTGTACATTGCCATCACTACTCTGATCAACCATTCCTCCACTCCTAACTTCCTCAATGCCCATGTCAATACTTTGCGTGGAACCCTATCGAATGCTTTCTCCAGATCAACAAACTCAAGAAACAACTTCTTCCTCTTCTCCATGTACTTCTCCTGCAACTGCCTCACAATGAAAATCACGTCTGTCGTTCCTCTTCCTGGCATGAATCAAAACTGCATTTCGTCGATCTTCACTTTCTTCCTTATCCTCCTCTCCAACACCCTTTCCAATACCTTCATTCCATGCTCCAATAACTTTATCGCTCGGTACGAGCCACACCAGAGGGTCCCCTTTCCCCTTGTATAGAGGGACGAGGGTACTCGGTTCCCAATCCACTGGAATGCGGCCTTCTTTCACCACCAGATTACAGATCTCTGTCATTCTCTTCACACCCCAACTTCCTGCTGCCTTCAACATATCTCCCACAACTCCCGTCGGCCCTCCCGCTTTTCTACCCTCCATTGCTTTTGTCGCTTCCTCAGCTTCCTTCTCAGTTATCTTCTCTGCCGGTCCTAAAACTGGGTTACTCTCTATGTTGCCATCCCATTCATTCTCTGTATTCAACAGCATTTCCATATATCTTTTCCATCTTCCTTTAATTCCATCTGGGTCGACAACGATTTGTCCCACTTCATCCTTCAAGCAACTCACCCCCATCACATCACACCTCTCTTTCGCTATCTGCTTTGCAATCCTAACTACTGCTTTCTGACCCTCTTCCTAATCCAAGCGTTCTCCGAACATTTTCCTACATGCCTCCTGCGCCTTTGCTACCTCTCTTTTTGCAACATTCCTGGCTGCCTTATAACTTTCATGCTCTGTTGTTTCTGCTCCCGTACCCTTCGCCTTCTGCCACTCCTTGAACTTCTTCCTCTTCTCGTCAATCCTCTTTCCAACTTAATCATCCCACCACCATGTTTCTGAGTGCCTCGGTGGTCCTTTTGTCCATCCACATACCTCACCAACGGCTCCCAACAGACGAGCTTTCATTGACATCCAACCACTTTCAAGCTCAACCACATCATCCTCGACCCTACTCAGCCTCTCTTTTAATGCCTCCCTTACTGTCACCTCTTTCAACCTCCACACCTCCACACCTTCATTCTCGGTTGGTACTTCACCCGCCGAGCTCTCCTCACACCTTTCACCCTTATGTCGCAGACAACCAAGTGGTGCTGTGAAACAGCCTCCTCCCCCGGGATCACCTTTGTGTCCCGGAGGTGCCCCCTAGCTTGCCTACGCACCATCAGGTCGTCAACGGTTGTCGTCGATCCACCTGACGTGTATGTAACAAGCTTATTATCCTCTTTCTGGAACTGAGTATAACAAATCAGCTCCATCAGCAAACTCCAAAATCCTTTCACCTTCTCCATTTCTCACACCATATCCGTAACCCCCATGAACTCCCTCAAAACCATCCATACTCCTTCCCATATGTCCATTTAGGTCTCCTCCTACCACAACAACTTCCTCATCTTTCACGTTTTCCATCAGCTTCTCTATCGCACACCAGAACTTGTCCTTCTCTTCATCACTCCGACCAACCTGCGGAGCATATACCGAGATGACGTTCACTAAGAGCTTTCCAATCATCATTTTCACCATCATCAACCTATCACTCACTCTAGTCACACTCACCACACTGTCTACAAACTCATCAGAAAACAGGACACCAATGCCATTCACGCCCTCCGTGCACCCTTGCCACATAAACCTGAATTTCTGTCCCTGCCTACCTTTCACCATTCTCACACCACTTCCCTTCCATCTCGTCTCTTGCACACAACATATGTCCACTCTTCTTCTGACCAATACTTCCACCACTTCTCTTGATCTCCCTGTCATTGTCCCTACATTCCATGTCCCAAACCTCAGAAACCGATCTCCACTTTGGGCTGTACCCTGCCCATATGTAGTTGTTATTGTCATGGTTCTCTTTTTGAGGCAATGTTTTTATGGCCGGATGCCCTTCCTGACGCCAACCCTCTTAGTCGTCTCTTACGACACGCAGGGATACGGTGTACCTATTCTAATCCAGGGTAAACACTGGGAAACGTTTAAAACATGGAAATTCTGGGGGGGGGGGGGGGGGCGGGGGGGGTCGGTCAGCATCACGGCTGCGGTTTAAACATATTTAAACAAAACCATGAAAAAACAATATGGGAAAAGTCTCTAAGTGAGAACGTGGATTTGAGAAATCAGGAGCAGAGGTGGAAGAAAAACGAGATATAGGGGGCGGGGCACAAGTCGAGACGAGGAGGAGAGCGAACAAGCACGTGTCCGGGAGGAGAGAAAGAATTAATATAGAATTTTTTTTTTTTGCTTGTTTATTTGTTTGTTCTGTTTTCAAAACGCTGGACAAAGGGTAAGATATTCGTGAGAGGTAGGGGGGAGAAAAGAAAATGAAAGAAACAAGCAAATACGATGAAGGAAAGAACCCATATTCACAAAACACTGACGGGGGGGAGGGAGCCCAGAGAGACCAGGCCGCGCATGAGGCGTGAACAAAAAAAAAAAACGACTAATTACACACAAATTTGCAACAACTTCAAAACCAAAACCAAATAGAAACACACAATAACACATACACAACCAAATACCCAGCGGAAATTTGACAGACACGAACGGGAAAACACTCAAACTTTGATGCCGTGGAGAGATCGAAGCAAGCCTCGTCGCTCGAGGGACCGGAAGTTGCGTCGGAGAGATCATTGATGAAGACCAGAAAAAGCACATGGCCCAGAACACTGCCTTGGGGAACTCCAGCCTGAACAGGAAGAGGAGATGAGATAAACCCATTCAGGGCCACATGTTGACTACGACTGAAGAGGAAGTCCGCCAGTCATGCGTGGAGATTTCCATGGACACCATAGGAGGAGAGTTTGGTGAGCAGAGCTGGGTGCCAGACCGTATCGAAGGCACGTGATATGTCAAGGGAGACAGCTCTAATTTCCTGTTTGGCATTGAGGACCTCCATCCATTGTTGGGACAGCAGAAGCAGCATGTCCAGAGTAGAGTGACCTGGTCTGAAACCAAATTGATGATCAGAGATCAAGCCATTGGAGAAGAGGAAAAGTTTCATATCCGAAGCAACGATGGATTCCATGACTTTGCTGATAATTGGGAGAAGGCTGATTGGTCTGTAGTTGCTCGGATCTGGTTTTGC
This sequence comes from Myxine glutinosa, assembly GCF_964187855.1. Lineage (NCBI taxonomy): Eukaryota > Metazoa > Chordata > Myxini > Myxiniformes > Myxinidae > Myxine > Myxine glutinosa. The sequence goes on from NC_136265.1 coordinate 20,088,627, forward strand.
ACCTTTTTTGTGTAAAGCGGTGATGTTGGCTGATTTCCAAGCAGATGGCAGATGGCCTTGAGCAAAAGAGAGGGTGAACAGCACAGAGAGAGGGAGTGAAAGAGCGGAAGAACAGGGTTTTAGGACCCGTGGGCTGATGCCGTCAGGTCCAGTTGCAGAATCAGAGTCGAAGGTTGACAGAAACTTTTCCACCTTCTCAGGAGGAAAGGACACAGAGTCCAGGAGCAGCTGGGTATGACTCGGTATGGTGGGTGCAGAGAGGGATGGGTTTGGGAGACAAGATTTAAAGGCAAACACAGAGTTGAGGCATTCAGCTTTTTCACGTGTGGAGTCAGCTGTGTAGCCGTTTGAGGTAAGGGAGGGGATAGAGGGGGAACAAAAACACCAGAAACAGATTTGACCAGACGCCACCAGGATTTGGAGGAAGGAGACAGCTTTGAGAGTTCATTCGTGAGTGTGGAGAGATAGTGCTTCCTGGCTCTCCTGAGGGTGGACACACACTTGTTTCGGGCTTTGTGAAAGGAAATGAGATTTTCTTCCATTGGATTTGCTTTCCAGGAGACGAAGGCAAGTTGTTTCTGGGCAACAGCCTCACCACAAGATTCCGTATACCACGGATGGGAGGAAGGGTATGACAACTGAAGACGAGATGGGATAAATCTGTGCATGAGAGAGAGCAATTTACTTTGGAAGAATTCCCAGGATGAGTTGATGTCAGAGGCGGTAGAGATGGGAGACCAGTCCAGATGATTGATGGCTGCTTGAAGACAGTGCCAGTTGGCCTGAGTGAAATGCCAGACTCATCGACACTGAGGAGGCTCCCTGAGAATGGTCAGAGAGATGTCCACTTTAACAAGCACATGATCATATCATCCGATTTGAGCAGAATAAGAGCAGCAGACATTTTCAGGTAAGGTAGTCTGGACTCTGGACTGGTCTCTCATCTCCACTGTCTGATATCAACTCATCCTGGGAATTCTTCCAAAGAAAATGCCTCTCTCATGCACAGATTTATCCCATCTCATCTTCAGTTGTCACCCCCTTCCTCCGATCCATGGTACACTGAATCTTGTGGTGAGGCAGGTGCCCTCAAAACAACTTGCCTTTGTCTCATGGAAGGCGAATCCAACTGAAGGCAATCTCAGTTCCTTTCAGAAAGCTCAAAAGAAGTGAGCGTCTCCCCTCAGGAGAGCCAGGAAACAATATATATACAGTCACGTGAAAAAGTTAGTACACCCCGTGTAAAGTTTTGACTTTTTCAACATATTTCAACATACAGCTATTTGATCTTCATTTCAACAATATTGATAGATAAAGGTGATATAATATAACAAATATCATGAAACATTTACATATTGTAGTCCATTTAAATTTACATTTGTGTTTGTATTTACATTTTGTCGCCCTCGCATGTGGAAAAAGTAAGTACACCCTGTGAAATGTTTAAAAAAAATCATTTTAACATATGTGGACATATCAATTTAAATCTTCATTTAAACAGTATCAATAGATGAAGGTGATCTAATTGAAAAAAAAAACAATGAAAAGTTGATTTTGCAATAATTTCTTCAACAAAAAATTAACAGAGATGCCATTTCCTTCTGTGGAAAAAGTAAGTACACCCTTGGCTCTAATAGGTGGTATTGCCCCCTTTGGCAGAAACAACCTCAAGTAGGCGTTTCTTAGCTGTGAGATGTTTGAGGGGTTTCTTGCATGCACAGCTCGTTTCAAATCCCCCCACAACATCTCGATGGGATTTAGATCCGGGCTTTGACTTGGCCATTCCAGAACCCTCCATTTCTTTCTTTTCAGCCATTCCTTGGGGGATTTACTGGTATGTTTAGGGTCATTGTCATGTTGCAAGGTCCACCTTCGGTTGATCTTCAACTTTCCGACCGATGGCCTCACATTATCCTCAAGCACCCTCTGGTACAATGAAGAATTCATCGTGGATTCTATGATGGTGAGCTGCCCAGGCCCTGATGCAGCAAAGCTGCCTCGGCCAAGATGCAGCAAAGCTGCCCCAAACCATAATATTTCCACCACCATGCTTTACAGTTGGTATCAGGTTCTTGTGGTCAAATGCTGTCTTTGGTTTTCGCCAAACATGTCTTCTGGTACTGTGGCCAAATAGCTCTACCTTTGACTCATCTGTCCAGAGCACATTGTTCCAGAAGTGCTGGTCTTTGCCGAGGTGTTCATTGGCAAACTTTAGTCTTGCCCTGATGTTCTTGTCCTGGCACACCTTCCATGTGGATTAAATTTGTGCAGCCTCTTTCTAACGGTAGACTCGTGCACTTTGACATCAGCAGTGGCAAGAGCTACCTGTCGGTCCCGTGATGACATTCTGGGGTTTTTAGAGACTTCTTTCAGCATCTTGCGGTCTGCTCTCTGGCTGAACTTGCTGGGGCGGCCTGGCCTGAACAAGTTGGCAGTTGTTTGGAATCTTCTCCACTTGTATATGATCTTCCTGACAGTCGAATGATTGATTTCAAATTGTTTGGAGATCTTTTTTAATCCCTTCCCAGACTTGTAGGCATCTATAACCTTCTTTCTGAAGGCTTCAGAGAGCTCTTTTGATTTCGGCATGGTGACGCTGCACACTTCAACAACAAAGAGCAAACCAAACGAAATGTCTGAGGTTTAAATAAGACAGGTTACTCCAAGATCCTCTCTAACAATGTTCTAATCATGTGCACCTGAGCTGGTGCACCTGATTCTAATTTTAGTTATTTGAAGTTGTGATAAATGTCGGGGTGTACTTACTTTTTCCACATGCGAAATTTGCATTTATGTTTATTTAAATTATACAATGGACTACAAAATGTAAATGGTTCATGATATCTGTTATATTATATCACCTTTATCTATCAATATTGTTGAAATGAAGATCAAATAGCTGTATGTTGAAATATGTTGAAAAAGTCAAAACTTTACATGGAGTGTACTTACTTTTTCATGTGACTGTATCTCTCTGCTCTCAAGACTGAACTCTCAAACCTGTCTCCCTCCTCCAAATCCTGGTGGCATCTGGTCAAATCTGTTTCTGGTGTTTGAGTTAAAGGAGGGGATGGACTGGGAACAAACAGCTGCACAGCTGACATTGTACGTGAAAAAGCTGAATGCCTCAACTCTCTGTTTGCCTCAAAATATTGTGTCCCAAACCCATCTTTCTCTGTACCCACCTTACCCAGTCATACCCAGCAGCTGCTCCTGGATTTTGTGTCATTCTCGACCGACAAGGTGGAGAAGTTTCTGTCAAACCTCTACTGATTCTGCAACTGGACCAGGCGGCATCAGCCCACGGGTCCTAAAATCCTGCTCTGCCGCTCTATCTCACTCTCTCTCTGCTCTCTTCACCCTTTCTTTTGCTCAAGGTCATCTGGCATCTGCTTGGAAATCGGCCAACATTACCGCTTTGCACAAAGAAAGTACAAAAACAGATCCCTACAACGACATACTCATCAGCCTGCTCCCAATCATCAACAATGTCAGGGAATCCATCATCGCTTCTAATATGAAATGCTTCATCCTCTCCAATGGCTTAATCTCTGATCATCAATTTGGTTTCTGACAAGGCCACTCTACTCTGGACATTCTGCTTCTGCTCTCTCAACAATCGATGGAGGGAGGTCCTCAATGCCACACAGGAAATCAGAGCCGTCTCCCTTTTCATATCGCGTGCCTTCGACACGGTCATCTTTTTTTGTTTTTTTTGTTTACAAGATCGAGGCTCGTGAAAGAGCGGACTTTAATCACACAAAAAGTCAAATCGACACATAAAACACAAAATAAGGGGAGTGGTCGACAAGATGGGGAGAGAGGGGGAAGGTCACAAATACAACATTTGAGAGCAGGGACATCGGGAGAAATTTGGGAGGGAGAGGGCTTGGGGGGGACGTGGGAGAGGTATAAAACATATGAACACTGCAAGGACTTCCAGGAAAGAAGTTGGAATTTCAAAAAAAGTGCATCTGGGGTGAATTATCGGGGGTAGAAAATATCAAGGTTTTGGATGGGGGAAGATAAGAGATGGTGGTAAACAGCTGTTTTAAAGACCTGGAGGGAGAAGTGGGATTGAACGGAGTGGAGGAGTTTGTTCCAGAGGCGGGAGAAAAGGGGAATGAAAGAGTGAAGGTGAGCAGAGAGCCTAGATTTTGGCAGTTTAACCATAAGAGGGTTGCTGGCAGAGATTGTGCGACCTGCAGGAATATTAGGGGGACATAGCACAGAGAGCTGGGGGAGCAAGGCCGGAGAGGAGTCGGTAGAAGACAGAAAGACCACCAAACCTGCCTGCGGTGAGTGAGTGAAAGGCCCTCGGAGTTAGCTTCATCACAGGAGATTCCAATGATTCTGAAAGCTTTGGTTTCAACAGCGTGAAGCCGAGCTAGGTGTGAGGCAGGAGCACCGGCCCAGAGGGGTGAACAGTATTTCATTGAGCTGCAGATGAAAGCCTTGTATGTGGTGAGGAGCTCAGGTGTGTCAAAGAAGGACTTCGCACGAGGGAGGATGCCCAGTCGGCGACTGGCTTTGGTGGCCAGCTTGGAAATGTGATGTTCCCAAGAAAGATCATGGCAGATAGTGAGACCCAAAAGCTCGAGCGACAGAACTTCTTGGAGAGGATTGTTGAGGAAGCAGATGTTTTATTTGAGAAAGTAGATGGTTTTCCAGACGGTATTTATGGAGAGACTTTGTGAGGGTGTGCGATTTGTCAGGATTGAAAGACATGTTCCACTTGTTTGACCAGTTTGTGATTTTATCCAGGTCTGCAGACAGTGAAGAGGCTGCTGCCTGCCTATCTGAGGGTTGAGATATGGAGCGGCAGAGGGTGGAGTCATCAGCATAAAGATAGAGAGGATTTTCCAGAGTCAGAGAGATTATTGATGAAGACCAGAAATCGCACAGGGCCCAGAACAATGCCTTGAGGAACTCAAGCCTCGACAGGAAGCGGAGATGAGAGAATTCCATTCAGAGCCACACGTTGACTACGACCGGAGAGGAAGTCTGCAAGCCATGCGTGGATATTTCCATGGATACTGCAAGAGGAGAGTTTGGTGAGCAGGGTGGGGTGCCAGACTGGTCAAACAAGTGGAACATGTCTTTCAATCCTGACAAATCTCACACTCTTACTATTGTTACGTGGTCCCCTCGGTGAATACCTGGTCTCGGTGACCCCCGGACCGTGAGAGGAACTTCGCCAGAAAGTTGTATTATATATGCGCTTTCGCCACGCAATCCATATGAATTCCACCCAAGAGACAACTGATGTTCAAGGATATATTCAATGGTAATGATACCATACAATTTCAATGATACAACCACGGAGATTTTCCCCGAGCAATCAACAACAAACAGCCATCAACAATTCCCAATCCACAATCAATTCCCTATATGATTAAGATGGCCATCTTATATATGTGTGTCCACTTCTGTACTCACGACCCCCTTTTCGTCTCTGCCCCTCACAATGTCTCTGGGCCCCTCCTGACCAAGATGCTGGTCGGCGTCGCCGCACTCGGGCGGGTGAACGAACCCCGGGTGGGCGTGTTTCCACCGGGCAGGTATCGTATCAGGTACCCCGGCTTCAGCCCCTCGTGGCCACGCGAAGCGGGTACGGTAAAGCAAGCCAAAAGCCCCACGCCGCTTGCAAGGCGTGTTAGGCCCCAACGTGCGACCCGTACGCGTCTGTTTAGGCGGTGCCGCGAACGGTGCCAGACGCGGGGGTCGATGCACGGCCCCACGTCAACTTGACGTCTCCACCGGGTAGGTACACGTCCCGGTAACTCCTCTCGCCAGACGGGCTTCGGAACGCCGCTTTTCCACGCAGCGCAAGGTCGATCCCACCTTTCGTCGGAGCGGGGCGAGAAAGAAGAAGAATCCTCGTCACTTTTCTTCCTCGTGTCTTTCTCCTTCCGTTTCCGGTCACTTCCGTTTCCGGACACTTTTCAGAAGGGTTCCTGTCCCTCCAACCACAACCACCCTTACTCTAATACACATGGATAAGCAAAGACCTGAATGGTAATTATTACACATTCACCTAAATATGTAACACTATGTCTCTCCGAAAAGACCGACTGGAAAACCCTCCCACCAGTACAAAATCCTCCTCTTGACCTACAAAGCCCTCCATAACCTGGCCCCATCCTACCTGACTGACCTCCTCTCCAGACACACTCCCACCCGCAACCTCCGCTCTGCTGGTACCAACCTCCTAACCCCCCCCCACATCCGGACCAAATTCGGATCCTGGGGGGACAGGGCCTTCTCCATCGCTGCTCCCACCCTCTGGAACTCACTACCTCACACCATCAGAGACTCCTCCTCACTCACCACATTCAAAACATCACTCAAGACCCACCTGTTCAACACTGCATTCAACATTTAACCCTCAGCATGTAACCCCTGAATATCTCTTCTCCTTCTCCTTCCTTTTGCTTTGATTATTTACCGATTGATTTTTGTCTTTTTGTACTTGTTTTTTGTACTCTGTCAAAGTGCCTTTAGGCTTCTTGAAAAGCGCTATATAAAATAAATGTATTATTATTATTATTAATGTTTGGTGTAGAGGATTTAAATCGATGAAGAATTCAAGTTTATAAAGAAATTCAGAACTTGACATCATCATCATCATCATCATCATCATCATCTTCATTATCATCATCTTCATCATCTTCATCATCATCATCATCATCTTCATCATCATCATCACCACCACATGGCATCTGCAGCGAGTTCGTGCAGCCAGATCCCCTGCAGTTTCCACAAGCTGGAGTACACTCAATGTTATTTTTCTTTCATGTGCATCTCAGGGTGCTGCAGTCAACCTGACAGTTGCACCTGATCACCTGCAGCAGTTTTTCAGGAGCAGGAGCTCGGGCTATCTGGAATGGCACAAGCCCCTCGTCACACTCATGCCACCCCCACTCAGTTGGACGAAGTCCATCTGCCGATCCCTTCCATTCTTGAACTTGCAGGTACACATGCAGGCTGTGGTACATTGCTGCTCCTGCTGTTGGTGGCAACATCTGTGGTTGAACGAGAGATGAGCTTGAAGCCACCTTCTCACAGAAGCGCTGATGACGGAGGAAGTCCAAGGTGTCAGTGGGTTTTCCATTGTAGAGGATCACCAATGCTTTTGCTCCTGCATCTGCGACATCCAGCTTCGAAGCAAAAGGTGTGTCAAACACCTTGGCCTGGTCACGGAATGCGCTGCTTGCTTTGAATCACTTGAGAGACGCTCCCTTTCCTATTCCATGGAGGCAAGATGTTGTGTCGCATCCAAGAACTGCATGTATAAAGAGCGCGTGCTTGCATATGTCTGGACCAAGTCGTTGTTTTGTAGCTTTGATGTTCCAAATGCGAGGCTTATTTCTGTTATTTTTTGGCTCAGGACAAAAGAAGATGTCATGGGATTCCAGACTTGCATGGTAGATGAGGAGGATGAGGTCTGTGTCATCACCAACTAGTTCAGTGTTGGTGGCAGCAGCAGACTGCACGGCCTTCTGCACAATCAGGAGGTCAGCATCCCCTGAAGCATGGTGCGTCTCACAGTTTTTTTTCTGCAGCTCTTCACTCAGCATGAAAATGAATCGCTGCTTATTCTGTTTGTTTGCAAGGAACTGCTCCTTCTTCATTGTGAGAGGCATGTCAGCTGCAAATGTCACAGTTGCGCCAGCATTTCCTTTCGATCGTCTCTGGTGTGTCATGTCCTTTGTGTTGGTGCTCTCATAATCATCGAACACGACAATGGCATTTCCATACCTCTTCGTCACATATTCCGTGTACTGGTGACAGATGTCTTTGTATGTTGCTCTGCGTGACCATGGGATGCGTTGAAGAAGTGCTCCTCCATCCAAGACATACTGGGTGTCATCATCGGGGATAATTGCAGGAACATCAGATCCGAGGAGATCCCTGATGGCACCAGCAAGGGCTGGCTTGTGTGCTTCTCTGAGAAAAAGAGAGGAATCAAAGAGCGCTGGTGGATAGCTGCATAGTTCATGCTTGAAGGCTGACTCTAGTTCATCAGCTTTTTGCGCAACTGTAATTAGTCTCTGGAAGAGAAGCTGTGGGTCAACCTGGACTTGATCACTATCAATCTTGACAGACGACTTCATGCCGAATGTGACTGCTTGGTCTTTCTTCTTGAAGGTGTACTCAGCTGTTGTTCTTTCATCCATTGACCTTAATATCGATTCCCCAACCGACTGAGCTGAATCGACGTTAACAGTTGGGTGGGCATGGACTCCAGTGGCAAGCTCCGCAGACTTGAGTCATTGCTGAATGGATTTCGCTCTTGTAGATACTCGAGAACTGACAGAGTGTCCTTCCAGTCACGGGCTTGTCTTGCTGTGGTCATGTCCTTGTTTTGTTCGCCGGTGTTGTAGTTCACCCCTGTGAGCTCCTGCATTGCCTGGTTTACTTCTGCACAGGCAGGCATCGAAAGCAGCCACAGCAAGCGTTGTTGCTCCGTCATTCCTCGACCACGTGTGAGCCCTCCGCTGATCTTCAGACTTCTCATCAGCTTTAGGCCTTCCAGGCTTTGCTCTCTTGGAGATTTCCATGTTCATCTGCTGAGCCATGGGTATCTGCTTCTTTGTGTGGAAATTGACGCTGCAAGTCTGATGGTACACTGCATCTGCAGCCTGCAGGTCGTGAAAATGCAGAATTCGCGCCTTGACAGTACCTGGCCAATCATCTGCTCGTTCGCGACATGTTGGCAGGAGCGTTTCTTTGAATTCAATGGTCTTGACTTGAAGAACTTGCTGCTTCTTCCTCTTTCTTCCAAACGTTGCTGGTCTACCACAAAAAAGGCAATCAGTCTGGAAAGAGAACCTCTCCTCAGATGACCTAAGTACTTGTCTGTCATTGCTTGTGCTTGGCTTTGACTCTTCTTGCTTGGTGTCCTTGGCTATCTGTTGTGGGTGACAGTATGTGCGGCGACAGTCTTTGTGTACCTTTTCTCCAGGCACAGTGTGAATGCTGTCTTTTCTTGCGTTGCTGGCCTGGTTGATGGCAGAACTTCCCTTTTCTCCAAGAGTTGATGCCGTTGACCCTCTCTCGTCTATAGATTTTTTGCAGATGGCACACACTTCAGATACCTCCATGGCTGAAAACAGAAACCACTATCTACACTTCGTAAACAGCAAACCCTTCATATTATCACAACTGAAAGATGCCCATTGCAAAAAAATATAACATGGAAAAATATTGCTCTTACTACTACTGCACGCTTTCTTACTAGGAACTTAACACTACTTGTTTTACAAATTTTTGTTTTACTTAAAACGAAATCTTTTCAGAAGATATACAAGAATATCCTTTTTGACTCCAATAAAGAATTAGCATGACCTCTCATCATCAAAATAAGATCAGAAGCAGATTCCCCACTGCTAAAAAAAAAAAAATACATAGATGCATTATGCATTATTCTTATCTTGTTGTCCCACAATGACCTTGATGGTGACCTCAGAGTTTCTGTGACCTTATATCACCAAAATAAGATCAGAATTTGATTCCTCGACCTCAAAAACCCATAAAAAGTGGTCTTACTCATGATTGTTTTGCTTTTGATTTTTTTAATAACAATTGTCGATTAGACGGATAGCGGCCATATTGGATTTTGCCGATTTGAGAACTTCCCCCCAGAGGATCTCTGAAGACTTTTTTGGGGTCAAAGAGGATATATTCAGGGACACAAAACAAGTGAGCGAGTTTTTGTTGCAATTAGTGTGAGGTCTTAAATACAAAATGCCTGCACGATCACAGCCGTGGTTCACTCCGGCTTGTCATCGCAATCACTTTTTCAAACAGTATGATTGTGTTGGTTCGAGTGAGGCACATCATTTGTTTCACCTTACAAACAACCACTCCAAACGTGTATGAGAGAATGCCAAGCGACAGTATGCAGAATCTGTTTGTCATTCTATGTCAAATAAACATCTCGGTTCTCGAGATTTTTGGAGAATTGCTCATAGCATTCTCAACCATAATCAATCATCGATTCCTGTCCTCTTCAATTGCCCTGAAGTGCTTTCTTCTTTTGATAAAGTCGACCTCTTTGCTGAGCATTTTGCTGCAAACTCCACACTTGAAGACCACAGACAAACATTGCCTCTTTGTCTTTCCCATCTTGACACCAGGCTTTCCACTGTCATCAGCACATGCAGGAAAGTTGCTAAGATTATTCAAAGGCTTGACATTTCAAAATCGACTGCACCAGATAGAATCCCTGCAATTGCTTCGAAGATGTGTTCACTTGATCTGTCTTCTGTTCTCTCAAAACTGGATTGCTTTTGCATGTCAGTTTGTGTTTCCACTTAGCTGAAATCAGGCTTCTGTCGTCCCTGTCTTTAACGGCTCAGGTGAGTAATCAGATCTTTCCTACTAACTATCGGCCTGTTAGCCTTCTACCCATTATCAGCAAAGTGTTTGAATCCTTGATAAATCGACAACTCATGACTCATCTGGAAACCCGCAACATCCAAAATGATGTTCAGCATGGCTTTAGACATTAAAGGTCGACTGGTTGGCTGAACATGTAAATTCAATTCCCAGCATTCAATGACTGGAAATGTGAATCGGGCTTTGGATCGTCGTGGAGAAGCCAGGGTTGTTGCTCTTGACATCTCCAAGGCTAAATTATATGGCATTTCTGGAAAATTGCTTGGTACAATCTCTGACTTCCTTGCAAATTGTCAAAGCTCTGTGGTACATGAGGGACAGCAAGTAATCACCTGTCCATAACACATATGTAAGGTATCTGTGTCTCGTTCAACATCAACTTGTTTTCCAACCCCGTCTCTGGATTCTTCACCTTTGCAGGAACTCCCTGTTATCCCTCTGTTTGGAATGGATATCAGCTCAAACCTCAGCTCAGAAATGTACATCTCTTGTTGAGCTAAAAGCACCTCCCAGCACCTTGAAGCTTATTTCGTTGCCAGTGATACCTTTCTCAAGCTGCTATGCTCCATCTATACAAGGCCACTATATGTCCTGTCATGGAGTATCATTGCCATATTTGGGCTGGTGCTCCAGCCTGTTACCTATCTCTTCTTGACAGAATCCAGCGACGTGCTGCCATTTTGGTGGGACAGGGATTGATATCATCCCTGGAACCTCTCAATCTGCCGCTCTGTTGCTTCCTTGAGCCCTTTCTACAGATATTACAACGGAATGTGCTCTGAGGGTCTATCAGGTTGTTCCACCTGAGCACACGTTCAGTTGCTCAACATGTTTGGCAGTTCGCACACTATAATTTGGCAGTTCATACAGTTCATACATTATACAATTCCCATCCATACACTATAACTGTCCCAAGGAATAAGACTATAATGGAGAAGGTATTCTTCTGGTTTTTTCCCCCCTGCACAGCATCACTCTGGAACACCTTACCTGCATCCTGCTTTCCCCTCTATCCCAACCTCCCGCAATTCAAGAGGAATGTCAAAAGATTCCTCCTTTCTGTCTCATGTGTAATATCTCTACTTTCCTTTGTGTAGGCCTCACCTCGAGTGGCCTTGAAGGCTTTGTTGCAGGGCGATATCTCATTAAAAAAAAAAAATACGTGGGTGTGCATTGAGGGTACGTACCTCAGTTGGCACTGCCAAACCGTGCGGCACCAAAAGGAAACACGTTTTTAGCTGCGACGAGAAGCTCGATGAGAGCACCGCGTTGTTGTTGTTGTTGGGGTGCCTTTTTAGCTGCGACGAGCAGCTCTGTGGGAGGACCGCATTGTTGTTGTTGGGGTGCCTTTTTGAATAGTGCATGCGCATACACTCGGACGTGCGTTGGTATGCGGTAAGATCATCGCTGACTAAAATCGCGATTTGTTTTTAAGAAACCAGAATAAATTTAGCAACAAAGACAACATGAATGTTTCCATATCGATCTCATTTCACAGAACTTGACACAAATTAGGTGTAATTATTGAATAGCGCATGCGCATACACTCGGTGTGTGTACCCCGGTTTAGAATAGGTACACTGTATCCCTGCGTGTCGTAAGAGGAGACTAAAAGGGTTGGCGTCAGGAAGGGCATCCGGCCACAAAAACATTGCCTCAAAAAGAGAACCATGCCAATTACAACTACATGTGGGCAGGGTACAGACCGAAGTACCCCGTGGGGGACCCCAATCTCTCTCGTCAAAACTCAAGGTGGGGAACCCGATCGAAGCAAGGGTGGAAATCACTCCTTTTATGACGACGAAACGTCTGATGCCCGACGTGGAGATCGGTTTCTGAGGTTTGGGAAATGGAATGTAGGGACAATGACAGGGAGATCAGGAGAAGTGGTGGAAGTATTGGTCAGAAGAAGAGTGGACATATGTTGTGTGCAGGAGACGAGATGGAAGGGAAGTGGTGTGAGAATGGTGAAGGGTATGCAGGGACAGAAATACAAGTTTGTGTGGCAAGGGTGCCCAGAAGGTGTGAATGGTGTTGGTATCCTGTTTTCTGAGGAGTTTGCAGATGGTGTGGTGAGTGTGACTAGAGTGAGTGAAAGGTTGATGATGGTGAAAATGATGATTGGAAAGCTCTTAGTGAACGTCATCTCGGGATATGCTCTGCAGGTTGGTCGGAGCGATGAAGAGAAGGACAAGTTCTGGTGTGCAATGGAGAAGCTGATTGAAAACGTGAAAGATGAGGAAGTTGTTGTGGTAGGAGGAGACCTAAATCGACATGTGGGAAGGAGTATGGATGGTTTTGAGGGAGTTAATGGGGATAGTTCCTCAGTTCAGGAAAGAGGATAATAAGCTTGTTGCATACACGTCAGGTGGGTCGACGACAACCGTTGACTACCTGCTGGTGCATAGGTGAGATAGTGGGCACCTCCGGGAAAGAAAGGTGATCCCGAGGGAGGAGGCTGTTTCACAGCACCACTTGGTTGTTTGCGACATAAGGGTGAAAGGTGTGAGGAGAGCTCGGCGGGGGAAGTACCAACCGAGAATGAAGGTGTGGAGGTTGAAAGAGGTGACAGTGAGGCAGGCATTAATAGAGAGGCTGAGTATGGTAGAGGATGATGTGGTGGAGCTTAAAAGTGGTTGGATGTCAATGAAAGATAGTCTGTTGGTAGCCGTTGGTGATGTATGTGGATGGACAAAAGGACCACGGAGGCACTCGGAAACATGGTGGTGGGATGATGAAGTCAGAAAGAAGATTGACGAGAAGAGGAATAAGTTCAAGGAGTGGCAGAAGGCTCGGGGTATGGGGGCAGAAAAGGCAGAGCATGAAAGTTATAAGGCAGCCAAGAAGGCTGCAAAGAAAGAGGTAGCAAAGGTGCAGGAGGCATGTAAGAACATGTTCGGAGAACGCTTGGATTTGGAAGAGGGTCAGAGAGCGGTATTCAGGATTGCAAAGCAGACAGCGAAAGAGGTGTGATGTGATGTGGGTGAGTTGCTTGAAGGATGAAATGGGACAAATCGTTGTGGACCCAGATGGAATTAAAGGAAGATGGAAGAGATCTATGGAAATGCTGTTGAATGCAGAGAATCAATGGGATGGCAACATAGAGAGTAACCCAGTTTTAGGACCAGCAGAGAAGATAAACGAGAAGGAAGTTGGGGGAGCGATAAAAGCAATGAAGAGTAGAAAAGCGGGAGGGCCGATGGGAGTTGTGGGAGATATGTTGAAGGCAGCGGGAAGTTGGGGTGTGAAGAGAATGACAGAGATCTGCAATCTGGTGGTGGAAGAAGGCCGCATTCCAGTGGATTGGGAACTGAGTACCCTCGTCCCTCTATACAAGGGGAAAGGTGACCCTCTGGAGTGTGGCTCGTATCGAGCGATAAAGTTACTGGAGCATGGAATGAAGGTATTGGAAAGGGTGTTGGAGAGGAGGATAAGAAAGAAAGTGAAGATTGACGAAATGCAGTTTGGATTCATGCCAGGAAGAGGAACGACAGACGTGCTTTTTATTGTGAGGCAGTTGCAGGAGAAGTACATGGAGAAGAGGAAGAAGTTGTTTCTTAGGTTTGTTGATCTGGAGAAAGCATTCGATAGGGTTCCACGTGAAGTAGTGACATGGGCATTGAGGAAGTTAGGAGTGGAGGAATGGTTGACCATGACCAGAGTAGTGATGTCAATGTACAAAAGCGCACACAGCTGCAAGGACGAAGGACGGGAACAGTGGTGAGTTTGAGGTGAAGGTGGGAGTGCATCAGGGGTCTGAACAAAGTCCACTACTATTTGTAGTTGTGATGGAGGTGCTGGCTCGGAACGTAAAGGAGGGTTTATTGTGGGAGTTGTTGTATGCAGATGATCTGGTGTTGATTGCAGAAAGTATGGATGGACTGAAGGAGAAGATGAACAAGTGGAAGGAATGTATGGAGACAAAAGGTCTGAAGGTGAGTATCGGAAAAACGAAGGTGATGGCAAGTGGGAAAGCATGTGGTGAGGTGGAAAGAACTGGGGCGTGGCCGTGTCCTGTGTGCAGGAAGGGTGTCGGAGTGAATTCCATTCAATGTACAATGTGTGCTGAGTGGGTTCATCAAAAATGTAGTGGTTTGAGAGGGTCATTAACCAGTGTGGCAGCTACATTCAAGTGTAAGGTGTGTACAGAGGGAGCTGCAGATGGAGGAAATGTTGAGTTGGATCTTGGAGATGGTGTGAAGCTGGAAGGTGTGAAAACATTTTGTTACCTAGGAGACATGCTGAATGGAGAAGGTGGATCAGACTCGGCAACGGTTGCGAGAGTGAGATGTGCATGGAAGAAGTTTCGGGAACTGAGTGCCGTGCTGACGAGGAGGGGGTCTCGTTGAAGCTGTCAATTAATTAAAATTTTCGCACCCACATTCTCCGAATTTCCTAGAGGGAACTCCGACGTGTTTTCCACACCACTGCTCATGCTGCGGAACCTCTGTGGACGTCACACCCATAAACGCCACCCTGTAACCTTCACCACGCCCACTCGCACCGTGGTGCTTCCCCCAAACAATGCACACTCGCAAGCCTCTTCCTGGATGAGCACACACAACTTTCACACCCGGCCGTCTCACGATCCCTCGCACACCATTTATTCACACAATGCACTCCACAGTCATTCTCACTCCATTCACACACATGGGTCACCCCATGATAGTTTACACACGACTTTACATATGAGCCATCCTGCCGAGGTTCCACAGCTGAATTTGTCATTCATGTCAGGTGCACCATCCGTGCCACGCACGCTCAGCCGCACACCATTCCTTGGGAAATCTTTGTTCAATCATCTGCACACGGGCATTTCTCCCGGCATGGACCATTCACACACCGTGACATGCAGTGCATTGAACTCTGACCTCCCTTGTTCCGGAACGGATTACAAACTTGTTCTTTTTAATCTCCCGCACACAGGACCAGAACAACAACAACAACAACAACATGCATTTTAAGGCCATTTTCCCTGCAAGAGCGGGGGTTAGCCTTGCAGGCCCCATGACAATCTTCTCCATTTTGCCCTATTTTCTGCATCTCTCCTTGTTAACCCCCTTGCCCGCATGTCTTCTTCCACCGTCTTTAGCCAAGTCTTTCTCGGTCTTCCCCGTCCTCTACTTCCTTCTACATTTATTTCCATCACTCTTCTCAACCAGTCACTTTCATCCTTCCTCAACACATGACCAAACCATCTCAACCTGTTCCTCTTCACAACATCAATCACAGGCTCTATTCCCATCATCTTTCGCAATTCATCATTTGTCTTCCCCTCTCTCAACGATACTCCGCACATTCACCGAACCATTCGCATTTCCACCCTTTCCAGCCTTCGTTGCTGCTCTACATTCATGACCCATGTCTCGCTCCCATAAATCATAACACTTCTCACACATGCAGCATACACCTTTCCCTTCAGCTTCAACGACACTCCCCTCCTCATCAGCACGCCACTCAGTTCCCGAAACTTCTTCCATGCACATCTCACTCAAGCAACCGTTGCCGAGTCCTGATCCACCTTCTCCATTCAGCCTTTCTCCGAGATAGCAAAATGTTTTCACACTTTCCAGCTTCACGCCGTCTCCAAGATCCAACTCAACATTTCCTCCATCTGCAGCTCCCTCTGTGCACACCTTACATTTGAATGTAGCTGCCACACTGGTTAATGACCCTCTCAGACCACTACATTTTTGATGAACCCACTCAGCGCACATTGTACATTGAATGGAGTTCACTCCAACACCCTTCCTGCACACAGCACATGGCCACTTCCCAGTTCTTTCCACCTCACCACATGCTTTACCACTTGCCATCACCTTCGTCTTTCCTATATTCACCTTCAGACCTTTTGTCTCCATACTTTCCTTCCACTTGTTCATCTTTTCCTTCAGTCCATCCATACTTTCCGCAATCAACACCAGATCATCTGCATACAACAACTCCCACGGTAAAACCCTCCTTTACAGTCTGAGCCAGCACCTCCATCACAGCTACAAATAGTAGTGGACTTAGTACCGACCCCTGATGCACTCCCACCTTCACCTCAAACTCACCACTGTTCCCGTCCTTCGTCCTCACAGCTGTGCGCGCTCTATTGTACATTGCCATCACAACTCTGATCAACCATTCCTCCACTTCTAACTTCCTCAATGCCCATGTCAATACTTCGTGTGGAACCCTATCGAATGCTTTCTCCAGATCAACAAACCCAAGAAACAACTTCTTCCTCTTCTCCATGTACTTCTGCTGCAACTGCCTCCCAATAAAGAGCGCGTCTGTCGTTCCTCTTCCTGGCATAAATCCAAACTGCATTTTGTCGATCTTCACCTTCTTCCTTATCCTCCTCTCCAACACCCTTTCCAATACCTTCATTCCATGCTCCAATAACTTTATCGCTCGGTACGAGCCACACTCCAGAGGGTCACCTTTCCCCTTGTATAGAGGGACAAGGGTACTCAGTTCCCAAGCCACTGGAATGCGGCCTTCTTTCACCACCAGATTACAGATCTCTGTCATTCTCT
Source organism: Myxine glutinosa (assembly GCF_964187855.1). Classification (NCBI taxonomy): domain Eukaryota; kingdom Metazoa; phylum Chordata; class Myxini; order Myxiniformes; family Myxinidae; genus Myxine; species Myxine glutinosa. Next base: position 20,105,555 of record NC_136265.1, read on the forward strand.
TCACACCTGAACTTCCTGCTGCCTTCAACATATCTCCCACAACTCCCGTCGGCCCTCCCGCTTTTGTACTCTTCATTGCTTTTATCGCTTCCTTAACTTCCTTCTCAGTTATCTTCTCTGCCGGTCCTAAAACTGGGTTACTCTCTATGTTGCCATCCCATTCATTCTCTGTATTCAACAGCATTTCCATAGATCTTTTCCATCTTCCTTTAAGTCCATCTGGGTCCACAACGATTTGTCCCACTTCATCCTTCAAGCAACTCACCCCCATCACATCACACCTCTCTTTCGCTATCTGCTTTGCAATCCTGAATACCGCTCTCTGACCCTCTACCGAATCCAAGCGTTCTCCAAACATTTTCCTACATGTCTCCTGCGCCTTTGCTACCTCTTTCTTTGCAGCCTTCTTGGCTGCCTTATAACTTTCATGCTCTGCTTTTTCTGCTCCCGTACCCTTCGCCTTCTGCCACTCCTTGAACTTCTTCCTCTTCTCATCAATCCTCTTTCCAACTTCATCATCCCACCACCATGTTTCCGAGTGCCTCGGTGGTCCTTTTGGCCATCCACATACCTCACCAATGGCTCCCAACAGACTATCTTTCATTGACATCCAACCACTTTCAAGCTCAACCACATCATCCTCGACCCGACTCAGCCTCTCTTTTAATGCCTCCCTCACTGTCACCTCTTTCAGCCTCCACACCTTCATTCTCGGTTGGTACTTCACCCGCCGAGCTCTCCTCGCACCTTTCACCCTTATGTCGCAGACAACCAAGTGGTGCTGTGAAACAGCCTCCTCCCCCGGGATCACCTTTGTGTCCCGGAGGTGCCCCCTGTCTCGCCTACGCACCATCAGGGGTCAACAGTTGTCATCGACCCACCTGACGTGTATGTAACAAGCTTATTATCCCCTTTCTGGAACTGAGTATTACAAATCAACAAATCAGCTCCATCAGCAAACTCCAAAATCCTTTCACCTTCTCCATTTCTCACACCATATCCGTAACCCCCATGAACTCCCTCAAAACCGTCCATACTCCTTCCCACATGTCCATTTAGGTCTCCTCCTACCACAACAACTTCCTCATCTTTCACATTTTCCATCAGCTTCTCTATCGCACACCAGAACTTGTCCTTCTCTTCATCGCTCCGACCAACCTGCGGAGCATATCCCGAGATGATGTTCACCAAGAGCTTTCCAATCATCATTTTCACCATCATCAACCTATCGCTCACTCTGGTCACACTCACCACACTGTCTACAAACTCCTCAGAAAACAGGACACCAACACCATTCACGCCCTCCGGGCACCCTTGCCACACAAACTTGTATTTCTGTCCCTGCCTACCCTTCACCATTCTCACACCACTTCCCTTCCATCTCGTCTCTTGCACACAACATATGTCCACTCTTCTTCTAACCAATACTTCCACCACTTCTGCTGATCTCCCTGTCATTGTCCCTACATTCCATGTCCCAAACCTCAGAAACCGATCTCCACTTCGGGCTGTACCCTGCCCATATGTAGTTGTTATTGTCATGGTTCTCTTTTTGAGCAATGTTTTTATGGCCGGATGCCCTTCCTGACGCCAACCCTCTTAGTCGCCTCTTACGACACGCAGGGATACGGTGTACCTATTCTAACCAGGGTACACACCGTACACACTGGTCCAAGTCAATTCATGTAAAACTAAAAGCACAAGGATGGCCGAGTCGTCCTCCCAAATACATTACACATACAAGCTCCTCCACAAGCTTGGGATCACCATTGATAACAAAGAAAAGGTTCGTTTACACTGCACGTTAAGTAGCTAAGATGGCCAGGCGTACAGAATGTAAACGCAACACTTTCGAAGGTGATGATGCACGAAAGAAAATGCTTGATGCTTGATGAAATGAAAATGAAAATGCTTGATGAAAATGCTTGGTGCACGAAAAAACGATCAATAAACTATATTCCCAAATGGAGCACTACCAAACATACCCAAATACAGACAAAGGGAAATCCAACTGAAAAACAGAGGTGTGATTTAGTCGGCACTTAGTCTTAAATCGGCTGGTGTATCTCGTCAGGAATCATCAAAGATCGTCCGAGGCCCTGGCGTCTTTGCGCATGAAACACACTCCTTGGCGCGAAGTAGGCCTTCCGTGTGAAGCGAACGGCCTTGGCGTGCAGCTCGCTCTTCCCAGCCGTGCTTGTCCTCACGATGTCTGCACGGAAACCACAGCTCTCTGTCCACAGTTCCCCTCCTCACGACCGACCCCAGCAAGACGTCAGAAGACGACCGCTCCTGATGAAGCCGGGACCCGAACTCACATGACGTGAGAATGTCTTGCCTGATCGATGTACCTCCAAATTGGCTGGTGTATCTCGTCAGGAATCGTCAAAGATCGTCTGAGGCCTTGGCGGGAAAATGTGTTCGTTGGCGTGAACTAGGCCTCGCTGCGTGTCCGCTCCATGCACAGTTTAAGAAGGTCCGCAGGACGAACCGCCGTCCGCAGGACACAGGACCGCAGGACACAGGACCAGAACATACAGCTATTTTATATTTTTCACGCTCGGGCGGCTCAACCCTCCTGTTAGTCAAGCTAACGGTTACCCACGTCTGGGTCTGTGCATGACCCGTACTCTCACGCGTTCATGCACTCCACTCTGCACGCTCCCGGCACACACCCTTTCACACCATGCATTCGCTCCAGTTGACACAGCCTCACCTCATCGTGGTCCGCTTTGATCGCTCATATCCTCTCCACCTGCACCTGACATGCGTTATCCCGATCTTTACACTTTTTGCTGCACATTCCATGATCTCTTCCTTCACATTCTTTGCCCTCCAGCTTGTCTCTCATCATTCTTCTTTGCCTTTATCCATTTCATCTTTTATCTTTATTATTTCCCGATTTGAATCCTTTGGTTCTTCTTCTGAGATTACTTTAGTGTCTTCCATTCGTTTTTCATTTTCCGTTCTATCTTCTCCATTGTTCGTCCCATTTTTTCTGTCTTCTGTGTTTGGTCATCATGTCCCATTTTACATTCCTTCTTACTTGCCAACATTTCCCTTTTTACGTCCTTCTGAGCTGCCCTTAGATCCTGCATTTCTTCTGATTTGCTTGTTCAGTTCTTTTTGCCCATCTGCAAGTCCTTTTACTCCCTGTTTGGGTTAATTTACCTCTTGTTTAATCCCATTTATCTCCTCAATCATTCCAGCCTCACCTGCCCTCATCTCATTACGTTCACATTCTTCCTCACCTCACCTAACCTCATGCATGTCACCCTTTATGCCAGCCAGCCTGGCTCTCCTCCATTTTCTTCATCATCTGTGCCATAACATGACTAATCAACAACATCAAATGGTCGCTGCCAGACTGCGATGACAAGGTGACCCACTATTCCGTGCCATTGGTGCTGCCTTGTCCAGGGGCTGGTGGATCCAAAACCTTGATCTTTTCTACCCCCGCTAATTCACCCCAGATACATTTTTATGAAATTCCAACTTCTTTCCTGGAAGTCCTTGCAGGGTCCATATGTTTTATACCTCTCCCATCTCCCCCCCAAGCCCTCTCCCTCCCACACTTCTCTCGATGTCCCTGCTCTCAAATGTTGTGTTTGTGTCCTTCCCCCTCTGTCCCCATATTGTCTACCGCTCCCCTTATTTTGTGTTTTATGTGTCGGTTTGACTTTTCATGTGATTAATGTTAGCTCTTTCGCAAGCCTCGATGTTGTATGCAAAAAAAACAAACAAAAAAAACCCTCAAAACCGTCTATACTCCTTCCCACATGTCCATTTAGGTCTCCTCCAACCACAACAACTTCCTCATCTTGAGAGAGGAGGCTTGGGTCCTCGATCGCAATCAGCACAATCACTGCTGCCCTCCCTGGTCCTTCTCCCACAATGTTACATTCATGTACAGCTTCCTGGGCCATTAGCTCCTCCATATCCTCCTCAAGTAAGCCCACTTGATCCTGCTCACCTTGACTTGACAAAGCTGGACAATTTTTTAAAGTCCAAGTTCATCCTACACACCTTACAATTTTTGGTGTGCCGCTTATAGCTCCCCATTTTAGGATCTCACTCCTGACATCAATTGTTCTGGACGCAGGGTTCTCCCTCTTTTAACAAGAGAAAAATGACCACAGTGTGATCACCAGCTGCGACGTGTAGAATCATGAGGATATCCGTTGCAATATGCACGAACAAATTCGACCAGTCATAAAATTATGCGCATGCACTCGCGTCTTTTTGTCTTTCAGTTCTGGTCTTGTCCTTTGTTTTGCGACGCAACATGCTTCATCAATTGATTACACCTAATTTGTGTCAAGTTCTGTGAAATGAGATTTATATGAAAACATTCATGTTGTCTTTGTTGCTAAATTTATTCTGGTTTTTTCAGACAAATCGCGATTTTAGTCCGCGATGTTCTTACCTCATACCAACGCACGTCCGAGTGTATGCGCATGCAACAACAACAATCAGTCATTTTAAGGCCATTTTCCCTGCAAGAGCGGGGGTTAGCCTTGCGGGCCCCATGACAATCTTCTCCATTTTGCCCTATTTTCTGCATCTCCCCTTGTTAATCCACTTGCCCGCATTTCTTCTTCCACCACCTTTAGCCAAGTCTTTCTCGGTCTGCCCCGTCCTCTACCTCCTTCTGCATTCATTTCCATCACTCTTCTCAACCAGTCACTTTCATCCTTCCTCAACACGTGACCAAACCATCTCAACCTGTTTCTGTTCACAGCATCCATCACAGACTCTATTCCCACCATCTTTCGCAATTGATCATTTGCCTTCCTCTCTCCCAACGAGACTCCGCACATCCACCGAACCATTCGCTTTTCCACCTTTTCCAGTCTTCGTTGCTGCTCTTCGTTCATTACCTATGTCTCGCTCCCAGAAATCATAACACTTCTCACATGCAGCATACACCTTTCCAGGGATTATCCTGGGGGATTATAGCAATGGGAGAAAATCTCCCTGTGTACAAAACAATGAGATTTTTTTCCAAACACGATGGGATTATACAAAATTAAATTAAAATTGAAATTAAATTAAAAGGGAAACCCATGCATATACTTAACATGAATTGGCTGGTGTATATATATGAAACAGCAACACATTGACTTTTAGAGTGTATCAGTGTTTTGTTTTTAACATTAAACACTAACAGTAAGCACGTTTTCTTTACAATATAGTAAATATTCATTTTTTGGTATCTGAACAGTAATTACTTTTGACATAAAAGATTTTCTCTGATTATGCGTGAAAATTGAAACCATTTAACTGATATAATCGAAAGGAAAAAAAAGTTTAAAGTTTTTACCTGATACTTGGGCCGTGGGAATCTTCCTCTCTGATAGATGTTGTTGGATGGCTTTAAATATGCCACTTCCCGTTGCCGAAGTGATATGCAGATCCGTCAAAAATAGAGTGAAGGGCGTCATAGTTTTTGGATCCAAAATTCTGGCTGTTACACACAGCTTGTGATGTACAGCAATGTCTGTACTCTCGTCCATCATCTATCTATAATTCCAGTAATCTCTGTACGTTTGTTTGTTTGTCTGTGACCGCTGTTTCTCGACAACTACCGGTCCGATATACTTGAAACTTGCCAGGTATATTGCTGGGGACCCGAGGATGTGCCTTTTCAAGGTTTCATATTAATCGGAGAAGTACTTACCGAGCTATGTCCAAAAAACGCTTCAACCAATCAGAGAGCAGCGAGCTATCACGTGTGCCGAACGTGGCGATCAGACTCTGCCTCGGACGGCACATTTGACAGCGTATTCATTTATTTCACGTTGGCAAACTATGTTGGCGTTAAACTATGTTTTACAACGAATTAAAACTAATTTGCGATTCATTCGCTTTCCTGCGCGTTTGTGCACGCGATGGCGATTTCTTTACCAAACTCCGGAAGCCGTTCGCTTTGGACCAAACCATTTCATGTAAATAGAGGGGGGGGATTGTCACTATACTCGCAAGCCGTTCGCCGTTCGCTTTGGCTTTGAGAATGGACCAAACCATTTCATGTAAATAGAGGGGGGGGATATAATTTTAGATATAGATATAGTACGGGCAATGCCCTAGTAATTGTAATGGCAGGTGACTTGTGGAGCTTCTCGCTGACGGATTTGTCAATTGTTGTGGAAATGGCATCCAGAAAACCACAGGCTGATTTATAACTCGCATATGTCACATGTATGTTCACTTTTAAATTCTCCAGATTTGTGGTATTAAGCTCTGACAACAAGGTCAGCAAGCTGTTATACTTAGACAGGGGAATTGCTTCCTTCGACATCCAATACACCACTTTCAGACACGTCAAAATACTTTCCTCTTCTTTTGATTTAGACCCTCAACCGTGAGTTGAAGATTTGTTCTCGCCAGTGGTGCTGCAATCGCTCGTTGGTGATCAGATGACGATATATGTCAGGTTATTGTAGTCGTTTTGAAATTATTTGTACCTTCACTTAGACTGTTGACCAACTTCTCCGATCTACACAGTGAACAATACATTTTGTTCTGATCGGCATCATATTTCAGCCAGTCTCCGAATTTAAGGACCCAGCTATCTTGAAACGTTATTAAAGTTTTGCCGGAAGTAGATGTCTGCACTGTGGTGGCCCTGGCCACTGTCCCGCTTTCGCCCTGCACACAGTCACTAGCTGGATCATCCTGGTTGTGCTCGGTGTTAGAACTACTGCTGGTACCTATGAAGAATCGTTTTATGCTTTGCCCATCAGGCTGTGGTTGCGGAGGTCTCTTTTTCGGCGGCATTTTCGGAAAAAGCGTAATCCAGAAACTACTGCACACAGCGAACACGTGGTTGCCGAAAAGCCGTCGTTTAATGCCGCAAAATATTGTCACGGCTACCGCAAAGCGTGAAAGTGAAATTAAAATGGCTACGGTCTGTTTACAGTTGAGAATAGCTTCGTCTTTGACAACTTCCAGACCTGAGAAAAGCAGTAGTAAGTACACGATTTCAGCCTGTTTCGTCTGAAAACTACACCGTGACAACTGACACGCTCCATGCGATTTTTTTAATTTTTTTTTTTAAATCGCTCTGGCCAAAATTGTATGCGATATTTTCCAACTTTATGCGAGAATATCGCGGAATCATGGCCAAAGTCAATCCCAGCCTTTCCCATCTGCTTCAACAACACTCCCCTCCTCGTCGGCATGCCACTCAGTTCCCGAAACTTCTTCCATGCACATCTCACTCCAGCAATCGTTGCCGAGTCTGATCCACTTTCTCCATTCAGCATGTCTCCGAGGTAGCAAAATGTTTTCACACCTTCCAGCTTCATGCCGTCTCCAAGATCCTACTCAACATTTCCTCCATCTGCAGCTCCCTCTGTGCACACCTTACTATTGAATGTAGCTGCCACACTGGTTAATGACCCTCGCAGACCACGACAATTTTGATGAACCCAATCGGTGCACATTGTACATTGAATGGAGTTCACTCCGCCACCCTTCCTGCACACAGCACACGGCCACTTCCCAGTTCTTTCCATGTCACCGCATGCTTTACCACCTGCCATCACCTTCGTTTTTCCGATATTCACCTTCAGACCTTTTGTCTCCAGACATTCCTTCCACTTGTTCATCTTCTCCTTCAATCCATCCATACTTTCCTCAATAAACACCAGATCATCTGCAAACAACAACTCCCACAGTAAACCCTCCTTTACGTTCGGAGCCAGCACCTCCATCACAGCTACAAAGGGTAGTGGACTTACTACCGACCACTGATGCACTCCCACCATCACCTCAAACTCACCACTGTTCCCGTCCTTTGTCCTTACAGCTGTGCGTGCTCTTCCGTACATTGCCATCACTACTCTGATCAACCATTCCTCCACTCCTAACTTCCTCAATGCCCATGTCACTAATTCACGTGGAACCCTATCAAATGCTTTCTCCAGGTCAACAAACCCAAGAAAAAACTTCTTCCTCTTCTCCATGTACTTCTCCTGCAACTGCCTCACAATAAAAAGCACGTCTGTCGTTCTTCTTCCTGGCATGAATCCAAACTGCATTTCTTCCATCTTCACTTTCTTCCTTTTAACAAGGAAATTCGGAGATTGCCGAACTCGTTCCCAAGACTTGCCCCTTCTGCTTGTGACCTGAGGGAGGGAGAAGTTTTTGTCTTTACCTGGAGGTGATCAAATCAATTCCCCTTTAGAAATTAGGGTTAGGGCAATTTCTGTTGATGGCGTGTGCCGTGCGTAGGTCGGATACGCACGTGAGCGGGCACGTCATACGTCACAGCGAGTGTGAGTGGCATCCGAAAAGTGTGGACAACGTAGTGAGTGAGTGGGCAACTTTTTGGGAGAACTGGGGACCGGCTGAACGTGGCCGCGATGGGATCAGCCGAGGTCACGCGACCGATCCTGTGTCTTAATTGTGGAAGAAGAAATGCGGGCAAGGGGGTTAACAAGGAGAGATGCAGAAAATAGGGCAAAATGGAGAAGATTGTCATGGGGACCGCAAGGCTAACCCCCACTCTAGCAGGGAAAATGGCCTTAAAATGCATGTTGTGTGTGTGTGTTGTGTTCACTTTCTTCCTTTTCCTCCTCTCCAACACCCTTTCCAATACCTTCATTCCATGCTCCAATAACTTTTTCGCTCAATACTAGCCACAGTCCAGAGGGCCACCTTTCCCCTTGTATAGAGGGACGAGGGTACTCAGTTCCCAATCCACTGGAATGCGGCCTTCTTTCACCACCAGAATACAGATCTGTCATTCTCTTCACACCCCAACTTCCCGCTGCCTTCAACATGTCTCCCACAACTCCCGTCGGCCCTCCCGCTTTTCTACTCTTCATTGCTTTTATCGCTTAGCCTGGTGTTGGCTTAGCGGTTAGGGTGCCGGCTTGGGATCCTAGGATCCTGGGTTCGAATCCCGGTCGATCGCTGAATTTACGCCAGGGGGGTTGACTCAGCCTGTCATCCTTCCGAGGTCGGCAAATTGAGTACCAGCTTGCTGGGATGAATGATCACAGTGTGTACCCCGGTTTAGAATAGGTACACCGTATCCCTGCACATCGTAAGAGCGTGACCAAGGGTTGGCGTCAGGAAGGGCATCCGGCCATAAAAACATTGCCTCAAAACAGGGAACCATGATTGTCATGGGGCCCGCAAGGCTAACCCCTGCTCTAGCGGGGAAAATGGCCTTAAAACGATCATTCATTCATATATTCATTGCTTTTATCGCTTCCTCAACTTCCTTCTCAGTTATTTTCTCTGCTGGTCCTAAAACTGGGTTACTCTCCATGTTGCCATCCCATTCATTCTCTGCATTCAACAGCATTTCCATATATCTCTTCCATCTTCCTTTAATTCCATCTGGGTCCACAACAATTTGTCCCACTTCATCCTTCAAGCAACTCACCCCCATCACATCACACCTCTCTTTCGCTATCTGCTTTGCAATCCTGAATACCTCTCTCTGACCCTCTTCCGAATCCAAGCGTTCTCCGAACATTTCCCTTGATGCCTCCTGTGCCTTTGCTGCCTCTTCTCTTTGCAGCCTTCTTGGCTGCCTTATAACTTTCAGGCTCTGCCCCCATACCCTTCACCTTCTGCCACTCCTTGAACTTCTTCCTCTTCTCGTCGAGCCTCTTTCCAACTTCATCTTCCCACCACCATGTTTCCGAGTGCCTCGGTGGTCCTTTTGCCCATCCACATACCTCACCAACGGCTCCCAACAGACTATCTTTCATTGACATCCAACCACTTTCAAGCTCAACCACATCATCCTCTGCCATACTCGGCCTCTCTTTTAATGCCTCCCTCACTGTCACCTCTTTCAACCTCCACACCTTCATTCTCGGTTGGTTGAAACCAAAGCTTTCAGAATCATTGGAATCTCCTGCGATGAAGCTAACTCCGAGGGCCTTTCACTCACTCAACGCAGGCAGGTTGGTGGTCTTTCTGTTTTCTACCGACTCCTCTCCGGCCTTGCTCCCCCAGCTCTCTCTGTGCTCTGTCCCCCAAATATTCCCACAGGTCGCACAAGATCTGTCAGCAACACTCTTGGTTATACTGCCAAAATCTAGGCTCTCTGCTCACCTTCACTCCTCTTTTCTCCTGCCTCTGGAACAAACTCCCCCACTCCCTTCAATCCCACGCCTCCCTCCAGGTCTTTAAAACAGCTGTTCACCACCATCTCTTATCTTCCCCCATCCAAAACCTTGATCTTTTCTACCCCTGCTAATTCACCCCAGATACACTTTTATGAAATTCCAACTTCTTTCCTTGAAGTCCTTGCAGGGTCCATATGTTTTATACCTCTCCCATCTCCCCCCAAGCCCTCTCCCTCCCACACTTCTCTCGATGTCCCTGCTCTCAAATGTTGCGTTTGTGTCCTTCCCCCTCTGTCCCCATCTTGTCTACTGCTCCCCTTATTTTGTGTTTTACGTGTTGGTTTGACTTTTCGTGTGATTAATGTTAGTTCTTTCGCGAGCCTCGATCTTGTATACAAAAAACCCCCCCCAAAAACACCTCAAAACCGTCTATACTTCCCACATGTCCATTTAGGTCTCCTCCTACCACAACAACTTCCTCATCTTTCACGTTTTCCATCAGCTTCTCCATTGCACACCAGAACTTGTCCTTTTCTTCATCACTCTGACCGACCTGCGGAGCATATCCCAAGATGACGTTCACCAAGAGCTTTCCAATCATCAACCTTTCACTCACTCTCGTCACACTCACCACACTGTTCAGAAATTCCTCAGAAAACAGGACACTAACACTATGCACGCCTTCTGGGCGCCCTTGCCACACATACTTGTATTTCTGTATAATACTTGAACGCAAATCGCCTTCTTCTTATTTCCAATAATCTCCAGTTTAGCAGTACTTGGACATGTTAAATGGGGTGGTGTATAAGGGTGATGCAGAAGACTGCTTCAATTGGACTTAACATCCGGAATTTTTATTTCACAATCTTTAACTTCATTATTATCTTTAAATTGAAGTATACCTTCCATGGCGTAACATGTTCGATGAACTCCCGAGATGGTTCTCAAACTCATTTCCCTGCAAAATACTGACACTGATTTATACACAGGTGATGTCTATCCTGTAAATGTGGAAGGCAAACAACACGACAACGATTCATCTGTCACAGAAGATTCAAAATGTGCTTCTGCAAAGGAAGGTTCAGATGATATTGACATGACAAACGGAAGTGCTTCCTGTTTTGCAACTGGTGAGTGGAAACATAAAAAAAGAACATAAAGCCTTTTGTATGGAGAAAATATAAAAATTTCCAGAAAAGTGTTAAATATTTTGCATTTTGATTTTGACAAAAAAGAAAATGTGTTTTTTGTTTCTGTAGAACAATCAAGAAGTAATATGGGACAAATAAGGTCCATTGGCAGCTTGACAGTGAGGAAGAAGCCTTTTTTGAAGAAACAATCACGAGATCAAGTCTCGCTTCCTGTAAAATACAAATACTTGTCTGGGCCTCGCAACACGAAGATTAATATGAAATTAAACAAACACAGAAAGGTTCAAGAAAAGCGAATATGTTATCAGTGTAATGTGTGCAGAAAGGATTTTGCTTCAACGAGTAAAATCAAAATACACATGAGGATCCACACTGGAAAACGTCCTCACAAATGCTCTGTATGTGATAAAGGTTTCTCTGCAAACAGCCATTTGAAATTACACATGAGGGTCCATACAGGAGAGCGACCACACAAATGCTCGATATGTGATAAAGGTTTCTCTCAAAACAGCTATTTGAAATTACACATGAGGGTCCATACAGGAGAGCAACCTTACAAATGCTCGATATGTGATAAAGGTTTCTCTCAAAGCAGCAATTTTAAATTACATATGAGGATCCATACAGGAGAGCGACCTTACAAATGCTCTGTATGTGATAAAGGTTTCTCTCAAAACATCTATTTTAAATTACACATGAGGGTCCATACAGGAGAGCAACCTTACAAATGCTCGATATGTGATAAAGGTTTCTCTCAAAGCAGCAATTTTAAATTACATATGAGGATCCACACAGGAGAGCGACCTTACAAATGCTCATTATGTGATAAAGGTTTCTCTGTAAACAGCAGTTTTAAATTACATATGAGGATCCATACAGGAGAGCAACCTTACAAATGCTTGATATGTGATAAAGGTTTCTCTGTAAACAGCAGTTTTAAATTACATATGAGGATCCATACAGGAGAGCAACCTTACAAATGCTTGATATGTGATAAAGGTTTCTCTGTAAACAGCAGTTTGAAAAGACATATGAGGATCCATACAGGAGAGCAACCTTACAAATGTTCGATATGTGATAAAGGTTTCTCTCTGAACAACAATTTGAAAAAACATATGAGGATCCATACAGGAGAGCAACCTTACAAATGTTCGATATGTGATAAAGGTTTCTCTCTGAACAACAATTTGAAAAAACATATGAGGATCCATACAGGAGAGCAACCTTACAAATGCTTGATATGTGATAAAGGTTTCTCTGTAAACAGCAGTTTGAAATTACATAGCATGATCCATACAGGAGAGCGACCTTACAAATGCTTGATATGTGATAAAGGTTTCTCTCAAAACAGCGATTTGAAATTACATATGAGGGTCCATACAGGAGAGCGACCTCACAAATGCTTGATATGTGATAAAGGTTTCTCTCAAAACAGCGATTTGAAAAGACATATGAGGATCCATTCAGGAGAGCAACCTTACAAATGCTTGATATGTGAGAAAGGTTTCTCTCAAAACAGCAATTTGAAAAAACATATGATGGTCCATACAGGAGAGCGACCTTACAAATGCTTGATATGTGATAAAGGTTTCTCTGTAAACAGCAGTTTGAAATTACATATGATGATCCATACAGGAGAGCAACCTTACAAATGCTTGATATGTGATAAAGGTTTCTCTCAAAACAGCGATTTGAAAAAACATATGATGGTCCATACAGGAGAGCGACCTAACAAATATTCGATGTGATTTTTTTTTTTTTTTTTTTTTTTGTGTATTGAATCGAGGCTCGTGAAAGAGCTCACATTTATTTCACAAACAAATCAACCCGACAAACAAAATATACAGGTTTCTCTCAAGGTATACGGGCTCTCAAAATAGCCATTTGAAAAGTCATATCAAGATCCACACAGCAGAAGTGAAATCTGAAATACCAAGATGTGAAAAATGACGTCGAGGATTTCAAGATTGAAGAAACCTGAAATTGTACCAGTGATAGTCGGAGCAACAGGAAATCCGGATGTTCAAGAAAACCCCAACTGAGCGCTTAAAAAGCATTCCGGGGAATATCACGACAAACATGCAACAGGTGGAGGCTGTCAAAGGTTCAGTGAGGATTCTAAAACGAGCCCTTGGAACAAAGAATTCTGGGGAATATCACGACAAACATGCTGCAGGTGGAGGCTGTCAAAGGTTCAGTGAGGATTCTAAAACGAGCCCTTGGAACAAAGCATTCTGGGGAATATCATGACAAACATGCTGCAGGTGGAGGCTGTCAAAGGTTCAGTGAGGATTCTAAAACGAGCCCTTGGAACAAAGCATTCTGGTGAATATCACGACAAACATGCTTCAGGTGGAGGCTGTCAAAGGTTCAGTGAGGATTCTAAAACGAGCCCTTGGAACAAAACTATGAGAATGAAGTTTCACAAACTGGTTCATGAATAATGATCCTTTACCGAAAAAGGAGGTGGAGATTTTGATTTCTGGGAGACTTTCTCCCACCTCCTAAAACCCGCATGTTTAGATAACAACCAACGAGAGCGTCCTGACAAATGTTCCGTTTGTGATAAGGATTTTATTTCAAAACGGAGCTTGAACTTCCAGAGTGCAACCCACCTGGAGTGCTCGCGTAAAAAAGTGCTCCGACTGTGGGAAGGGATTTGCTGATAAAAGGTTTGTTAAATTCACGTGGCATTACCTGTGCGAGGTTGTACGTGCCCCCACCCCCCCTCCCCCTTGTAAGCGTTCCTGAGCAGTCGGCAAGGTATTCAGTGAACCAGGAAGGAGAAAGCTATCGTGTAAGCGTACAGACCTTTGGGCACATACCTTGTGAGCACAACTCCTCAGAGTACCACCTGTATCCAGAATGTCCACAACAATGATTGCACACTAGTGCCAAAAGACAGCAAGAATCTCAAAATGCTAAGCCCATCCACGTCCACTCAACTCAAACTGCAGTTAAAGAAAATGACACATTAAAAAAAATATGTAAAATTTCTTAATTTGATTCTCCACGTTGTCATCACAGCGGATTGTTGAAAATTTGAAGCCAAAATCTCAAATGGTAACAAAACTGAATCTCTCAACATGATCTTGTATCTCACTGTGCTTCTTCCAGTCCTTTCTTCGGTTGTCAATTTGTAATTCTTGTCTCTGTCCTTCCCATGTTTCCAGCCAAGTTCCATTTGAGTTTTTTGATCGTGACCAGTGTCTCGAAAATTTGTTTTCTCTCTGATTTAGTTGTTTTTCTTGTCCCTTTTGGTTGTGCTCAGATGGAATCTTTCCATGGTGGTTTGGACATCAATTTTAACTCAATCTTTGCTGTAGTCCATGTTTCATTGCCATGTGTGATATGGGGAGAACATCCTTGCTGTAAAATTGTTTATCAGAAGAAGACTCCTGCCCATGTTTTTCATGAAACTTGAATTTATGAAGTGTGTCACAATAAAGAGAGCTTCTCAAAGTGTAAATGCCCTGTCTGTGTCATTGTGAATATGTAATGGGTGCATGATCAATTTATATTGTCAGTCAGTGGAGAGTTTGGAGTTGTCCACATCCCCATGAGTAATCCTGATCAAACCGAGAGTTGTTCACCAAACCAGGTGAAAGCCTTGCAGAGATAGCATTTACCATCATAGCTTGACTGCACTTCATCCCATCACTCATTGATCTCGAGCAGCTCAGCTTCACAGGCCCCAACGTGGAAGGCCACACAGCTAGTTGCGCCCACATTTTTGTCAACATCAATGGAAAAGCATTATTAATGGAGGGAATACCTTTGAACACAGAACGTAAACGTATTTTAAACAGTATCATGGTATTTTGAACCAATTTCAATGGTTGCTCGAAGACAGGGCAGCATGTATGTACAATCATACTGACAATCATAAGACTTCAAACAAAAAAACAATATACCTATTTTGGGGGGCAACCCCCTCTCCCATGCCCCACCCCACCCGATTTTGATAATGCCTTGAACAAACCTTGGTGTATCATGGGTGATGAAGGTTGTGATCAAGTTTCATCAAAATTGTGTGTAGTTTCTGAGAAAAGAACAAATACTTATTCTGCGGGGCAACCCCCCATGGACCCCCTTATACCCCGACTTTTTAAATGCCAGGAACAATCGTTGGGACATCACGGGTGATGAACAGAACGTTATGGTGAAGTTTCATCGGAATTGTAAGTGTAGTTTCTGAGAAGAAAGTAAATTCCTATTTTGGGGGGCAACCCCCTCCCCTCCCCAGTGGCTTATCGAGGAAAAATGACGCTCGGGCGAGATGTCAAATTTCCGCCCCTCACAACTCACATGCTGAATTCAACACAAAGCCCAATGAAATAACTTTATTACAAATCAAATTAGGTGCAGTGCATTTGCAAGTTAACAGTCAAAGTTTTGTTTTCTGCCTTTGTTTTGTTTTGTTTTCAGAAAATTGTGGAAATTATTTTATAAAATGAATCTTTGATAAAAATTGGCCCAACTTATTCAATAGGATGACAGAAGTATTCCAAAAGCATACATGCAATGTCAGTTCCACGTCTTCGCGTTCGCAGAAGAAAAACATAGGTGCAATACACCTGTTGCTCACCTGGCAGAATAAACAGTATGCTGCACTGACTGAAGTTATTGTTACGTCGGTAGGGTAAAGCAATATCTAGAGTCAGGTAGATCTGAATAGGTAACATGCTTCAACTGTCGCGATAGGGAATCTACCTTTCATAAGTTATATGTTAGTCGGGTTAAGATGTCTGCTTGTGAACATACCAGGATGTTTGAGTGTTAGATCGTGTAAGGATTAAGATAAACCCCTGTGTGTCACACCTGGTAATCAAACCTTTGTCCCTTATGGCAATGCACACCAACATAAACACTTAGACAGGCCCTGCAGTGCAACATTAAATAATTCCCTTCCCTGACGAGGACTTTGGAAGAAAACAGGCAAGGGGCCAGTTCGGGTCACCGCCGCATTGGCCGCAGCCAGCTACACATCTGGCAGGCCTTGGAACATGGAGTGACACGAGCTATCACCACGCTACAGGCCTGTGATTGATCAGCGCGGTGGGCGCGAACCTCCAGCCAACGAATGCTGGAGGCGCGAAGCTGGAAGGTTCGGTGGAGGGCACTGATTGGGTTGCGGGCCAAGGCTGACGTCACCGCCGCAAGGTTATATCAGGGCGCGCCGAACGACATTTGCGCTCTTGCACATAGGGTTCGCTCTTGCACAGCACATCCCTCTGGCCCTCTTGCACGTCCAGCTCGAACCCTTGTGCTTTCTGGCTGTCTCTGGCTGTCTTGTGCTCTCTGCGCTTCCCTTCTTTGTCTTGGGATATCTCTGGTGGTCGTTGGCTCACCATCTTCGTGGTGCTCGGAGCGGTGCTCAATGTTTTGGAGCTGAGAGTTGTCCACGGACCTCGTTGGCGGTTGACGAGGAGCCTGGGGTGGGCGTTGGCTCGGGCCTTCGCGGTGCAGCGGAGCTTGGAGCCAAGTGGGGACGACAGATCACAGACAGATAAGGATGCACCACAGAACATTACATGACGAGACATTTCCTTTCGTAATCCATTCCTGTGTGGCGTATTTGAAGTGCGGTGTGTGGGATCCCAAATTAGGACTTTTATTTGATTACCGTCGCGTTTCATTGTTATCGGGTGCCGGGAATAAACGTCTTTATTTTTGTACATTCTGATTTGTCGTTCGTGAGTTAATTAATTTCCCTGCAGGATCGAAGCTGCCGTCGGTTCCCCTTCCACAGGTACGCGCTTTTACCGCAGTTTCCATTTCCCTTCTTTCTCCCGCGTTTTATCGCCGAATCCGTGTTTGGTCGTCGCCTCAAGTAAATCCGTTCTGTTCCATCCGCAGTCCCTGGTCTTAACCGAAGGGTCCGCGTGATAGTATTCTAAACCAATTTGAATGGTTGCGAGAAGACAAGGGCAGCATGTCGAATGATATCAACATAATCATAAGACTTTAAGCAAACAAACAAAATCCTATTTTGGGGGGCAGCCCCCATCCTCGTCCCTGTCTACCTCTTCAGACCCCAATTTTTCCAATGCCTTGAACACAAACATTGGTACATCATGGATGATGAAGGTTGTGGTGAAATTTCATCAAAACCGCGTGTGTTGGTTCTGAGAAGAAAGCAAATACCGATTTTAGGGACGGACTGTGACTGACTGATGGAATAATGGACTGACTGATGGACTAACGGAGTGACTGATGGACTAACGGACTGACTGATTGACTGACTGATGGACTAACGGACTGACTGATGGACTAACGGACTGACTGATTGATGGACTAAATGACGGACTGATGGACTAATGAACTGACTGACTGATGGACTAATCGACTGACTGATGGACTGACGGACTAATGAAGTGACGGACTGACTGATGGACTGGCGGACAATGCTCCATCACATAAACTCCCATGAACTTCGTTCCAGGTGAGCGAAAAAGAGAACAAAAACGTCTGCAGAAGAAACCTCAGCACGCCAACCCTGCAAAGATGGAAGCAGAGAGAACGAGAGCTCCGCGGTGATGATTACATCGATCACAAGAGAATCCTGACACTGGGGTGAAGAGCATTTTTACAAGTACGACTTCTCAAGATTTTGCTGAGATGACGATCAGCAGCAAGACCCTGAGGTCATGTGGCTTCTCCCCTCCATGAAGCGCCATGTCGCATCAGCCTGCCACTCCTCGACCTTCTCAAGGGGAATTCTACCATTTTTGCTTTCGTAATAAATAGATGATATCGTGTTTTATCTGACAGGATTTTTTTTTTAAATAAAGAAAATTAATTTTCAACCTTCAAAAATCGTGCGAATAAATTCTGCTTTTTTGTTGGAATCCTTTTCTCATCTGTACAAATGAGCCGAGAACACGAATGACGCGTGAACGGCGAACAAAAATGAACACGAACGCCTCGTTCGCTTAGTTTCCCGGCATGCCACACGCTCCTTTGCAAGCCGCCTCCCCCCGGGATATCATTGGCCACAACCATTGGTCAGCAAACTAAGGGCGGGGCCATTTGCACAGTTTAACTCCTTCCTTCGCTTGCGCTTTTATGCGTTGCGGCAAAATGGTACGAAATATCCATAATGATAAATGTAAAACAAGCGTTACGCCTAGGTCCCCCGTCGGGGAAGTGATGTGAGTAGACAAAGTGGAAGACGCAGAAAACATGCTATGATATGATATTTCGCTCACAAGGTTCAGACATACATGGAGGCGGCCATCTTGGATTTTGACGTGGCGAACCAATTTTCAATAGCGTTCTTCCTTATGCCGAGATAAACGCACACACCAGATTAGAAGTTAGTAGTTCGTTTATTTTTCAAGATATTTCGCTCACAAGGTTCAGACATATGTATGGTGGTGGCCATCTTGGATTTTGACGTGGCGACCCAATTTTCAATAGCGTTCTTCCTTATGCCGAGATACACCCACACACCAGATTAGAAGTTGGTACTTCGCTTATTAGTCCCCTACCGGTGTACACCGGAGGAGACTATAGGTTTGCACGCCGTCCGTCAGTCTGTCAGTCCGTCAGTCCGTCGCGCAAAGAACAGTCTTCTGGACTTTTTTTCTAAACGCTTAATGCTAATGATTTCAAACTTGGTACATGGTTTCCTCATGATAAATTACAGATCAAGTTCGAACTACACGACGTTTCGATCATTTTTGACAAAGTTATGGCACTTTGAACTTTGGGAATTCTGATAATTCTGATGATCCTCAACTCAGTGCCATTTTAAGTTTTAATTTCCTTTTAAAAAGATTTTCTCTGCAATAATTGGACCGATTGAGATCAAATTTTTACCATATGAGGGACTCGGTCTGTAGAATATTTTAACGGTAATTATGACGTCACAGGTCACGTGGTTCGGCCGCCATATTGTTTTTTTGTGAAAACACGAAAACCCCTTTTTCTCTGCAACGGCTGAACAGATCGAAGCCAAACTTTGCAGGCAGAATCGCATACCCATGACGAACAAAAAAGTCAACGAGCATGACGTCATTCGTCACATGGTTTCAGAGTTATGACGTTTTTAAGCATGAACCTTTAAAACTGAGCTCCTCCCTCATTTTTGATCAAATCAAGGGGAAACTTCACAGATCTGTTCAGCATGTCAATCTACTAAAATGTCTTTTTGGAATTTGCGATCGGGCGCGTGGTTTGGCAGATATCGTTAATTAAACGAATTTTTTTTTTTTTTTAAGGATATCTCTTGTTTATTCTCGAGTTCTCCTCAAGCTGCACTGCGCGTCCTCAACCTCGTCTTGCGAACGTCAACAGCGCGACACAGCACACGCTTTCCGGAGGGGCGGAGCCAAGCCGAGCAACATATATATACACATCGATCATTGATCGTGAACGGGAAAATAAAATAAATTACTGATATTTAGCGACTCGAAAGGTTCTTTGTCAACAACTTCGTTTAGATTGAAAAATCGTTTAGAGAGCTATTGGGTTTCTCTTCAAAAAAGATTGAAACTAACGGGACGTTTTACAGTGATAATGTTATTCAAATATCCTCCGGTATAAATTCAGTATTAATTCATTGTGATTTGATTGATGGTGCTTATAACGATGGAATAAGAACAAATACAATATTTTCATTCAGCGCATACTCAACCCCAATTGGTTATAAATTTAATATGGAACCAAAAAATCTTGTCTATTTACCTGTGTCAGGAAAAACCATATACAGAGTAAATTTTAGGATAACCGACCAAGATAATTGTATGATATCCTTTAATGATGAAATTATATCCATCAGAATTCACCTTCATGAAGTTTTTTTGATAAATAAATAATGGTTATTGTGAGAAAACACGAGTTGGGAAAATATAAAATAATTACAGGGGATGGGATGTTCCTTTCACCATACTATAAGGGTGAAGGTATGTTTCTTGGTAGAGGATACTATAAACCAAAGAGACAACGGGGTGTGGGACATCAATTTAGAAATAAAGGAGATGGGATAATTGATACTCTAATGGGTATTGGTTCAACCATCCTTAAACATAAAGACCTAATTGGTTCAACTGCTTCTGCCGTGGGCTCAGGTGCGGGTGCTATAAAGAGTATAAAAGATGCTCAAAAGGAGTCTCATAAATTACAAGCAATCAAAGAAATAAAAAAAGGTAAAACTCGACTATCTTCACAAGAACGACAAAAAATCATTAAAATACTTGGGTCAGGGTTTCAACAATTGTAATGCTATATAAATACAAGTATGGAAGCGATTGATAGTATCTATGATTTGGATGATACGATTATCATTTCAAACTCCACTAAAAAGGAAGACTATTTTAAGGTAAATGCTATAACAGGAACAGACTGGAATTCAAATGGAACAAAAAGTTTTGAAATAAATAATCAACAAACTTACTTGAATCTAGTTGATAGTTTCTTGCTGTGTAAATTTAAATTCACTAAGGCTGCGAATAATACTAATGCTACACTCGTAAATGATTTCTTCTGGAAAATGTTTGATAGTGTTCGCCTGTATATTGGAACACAAGAGGTTGAAGCGGTTGATTATGTCTCTGCTACATCTGAAATGATGAAATTTACACTATATTCGTTTAGTGATAGAATGGGTAAGGGAGCTGTTGAAGGTTTTATTCCTGATATGTCAACGGGAACAAATGCTGACCCCGGTTATAGTCAAAGGAAGTCAATGTATAATGATGAAACAAAAGCAGAGAATAGTTTTACCGTAGCAGTACCTCTGAAAGGTATATTTGGATTTTGTGATTATGATAAAGTTTTGTATGGTCTTAAAATTAGATTTCAACTACAAAGGAATGATAATGTAAATATTGTTGCGAATATGGAATTTGGCCTCCATATCCGCTTGTAAATATTCCCCTATTTTCTCCAATACTCCCCAACTCTCCCTTACCCCATTCCTTAGTCCCATTGTCTGTAAACAACACCCATTAGAGCCGATCTTCCCCTTCATCCCCCCATTAAATGTCGTGCCCAGGTCCACCGCACCACACGTAGACAATTATAGGACATCTTGCTAGTTATTCTTAATCTATGTCAGTTAAGGACTTGTTTCCATTAATTATGACTCTTCGTTGCACCAGAATGTGATTATATGGCACCTGTTAGGAAGTTTAGGACCTCCCCATACCTCTCCGCATCTCTTCCCCATGAAGAAGCTCCAACAACAACAACTACAACAACAGAGGAGATGGCGGCGGCGCGGGGGAGGATGCGTCCTCACCCCGGCTCGATTAGCGCCATTGACCACGCGCTCCACGGGGTTACCACGAAGGGGCTCCCTGTCGGCCCCTCGTCAAGGGCGGAGCCGGTAACCCCCGCACCCAATGAGAAGCCATGGGCCGATGCCATATGGGGCGGCGCTAACGAGCCGAGGGCGTGTCACTCCCCGCCGGATATACGCGGCCCCGCGCCGGATGTGACGCCAGATGCGCCTCAGCCACGAACCAAGGAGCAAGTCGCCACCTCCCAGCGCTGAATATACCTCCCCGCATCTTTGGAGCGGACCGAACCGGGTCGATTCTGTCCCTGAGCCAGGTGCACCTGAGCCATCGACTGCCGCTTTCCTTGCCATCGATCCCCGTGTGAGTCAAGTTTGTCCCGTTTGTCTGTCGTCTGTCTGGGAATAGATAAGACCGCGAATAAGTGCCCACCTTCCTATGTTTCCCTCTTGTCCCTGTAATCTGACCTTCCGCAATTGTAATAACAACCTTTGAGAACCGTATCCCTGGTGTCGTGTCATATTAATTCCAGCCGTGTGTCTTCTTTTTCCTTCATTGGTCTAGCATAGCGCGATTAGTCAACCCCGGGTACAATCGGGGTAACTTGTACGGATACGGCGGCCATCCCGCTCGGCCCACCATAACATCTTGAGTCGTGTCCGTAACAATTGGTGTCGGGAAGTGGGATAGGTCCCGGAGCGCGTTTCACGCGCTCGAAATTATAAAGTAGCCGAAATTTGTTTTTTTTTTTATTAAAGCAAAGCCCGAATTTTGAAAGTCGCGCTATGGCGGATCAAGTCGGCTGGGGTCCGGTAGGGGAGAGTGAGGCAGGGTCGATCCAGGACCAAAATGAGGGACAGGAGGAGGGCGAAGCAGTGAGGGTAGCAGGTTCGCAAAATAGCGCCGTCACGCACGACGATGGGGGCGCGCAAAATGGCGCCTCGCACATGGCCACGGCGACCATGCCCGCGACCGTAGTAGCGCCCCTGGTGGATTCAAACCTTTTCCTCCTGCAGATGAGGGCCCTTATGGAACAAATGGTGGGAATGAGGGCTGATAGTGAGCGATTAGAGGGCCAAATGGGGGTAATGGGAAACCAAATGGGGGTAATGGGAAACCAAATGGGGGTAATGAGGGACGAAGCGAGGGGTACCGGTGAGGGATTAGAAAAGAAATTTGAGGGATTAGAAAAGAAATTTGAGGGATTAGACAAGAAGTTTGAGGGGTTAGACAATGGGATAGAAGGGGTGAAACATGGGTTAACGGGGGTAGAAAACAGAATGGCCGCTCAAGAGAATCAAAT
The DNA here is from genome assembly GCF_964187855.1 of Myxine glutinosa. Classification (NCBI taxonomy): domain Eukaryota; kingdom Metazoa; phylum Chordata; class Myxini; order Myxiniformes; family Myxinidae; genus Myxine; species Myxine glutinosa. The sequence goes on from NC_136265.1 coordinate 20,128,347, forward strand.
AGAAGGGGTGAAAAATGGGTTAAGGGGGTTAGAAAACAGTATGGAAGGCAAATTGAGGGACATGAGGGACCAAGCGGAAAGGGAAGTTACACAAATGGGGCAGCAGATAGAGGGGGTCAGAATGGGGGTAGAAACCAAACTGGATGCTCACAGGGAGGAAATGGAGCAGATGAGGGTGGCATCTGGGCAGAAGATGCAAGTGATGGGAGAGGAGATCAGAAGAGGAGTGAGTGAGGAGGTCGGAGGAGTGCGCGAGGAGGTGAGGCACTGTAAGGAGCACATGGAGAAGGAGGTGAGAAAGAGGACTGTAAAATTGCAAGGGGGCATAGAGGACCTGACGCAGGAGGTGGAACAGCTGACGGAGGGACAAAAAGAACTAACGGACCAGGTAAAGAAGAACACAGCGGTAATAGGAGGGTTAAAAGCGACACAAAATGACTTAAAAAATGACTTGGTAGTGACGAAGAGGGAATGTCAGATGGTACGTGAGGGACTAACAACGAGGTTGGACGAGGTGATAGAGGTAATGGAGACGAAGGACCGGCAGGTGAGGACGCACATAGAAACGGTCAAGGTGGCCTTAGAGGAAGAACTTAAAGAGACGCACCTGGAAATAAAAGAGGTGAAGCAGAAGTTAGAAGAAGTGGAAGAAGGGGTGAGCGAAATTAAGAAGCGACGGAGAGGGGATAAGAAAGAAATAAAAGAGGAGGTAAAAGAATTAGTCCAAAGTCTGTGTTTGGATCGTGATGATGTGCTCATTAACCGGATGAGGGATTCGCAGGTGATGGAGGAGAAGCGAAGAGGAAGAGGACCCGGTGTAAGTGGTGACCAATATGGTCGTGCGTATGATGCGCCAGGGGATTTGATAAGTTTGGGGGTCGAGATGGACCCGGGTGTTCGTGAGAGGCCGTTGGTGAAGTGTGTGACAGGTCTGGTGTGCGAAAAAGGAGGTGTGCGAGAAAGTCCGACTCTGGGGTGTGTGAGGAAAAAGTGTGTGCCAAGGAGTGAGGGTGCTGGCGAGAGTGAGTCGGTCGTAGCGCGTGTGCGAGGGAGCACATGGAAGCGCGGTGTGGTAAGTGTTACAGAGGGTGTAACGGGAGAGTGTGCGCGAGGTGCGCGAGAAAGGTGTGTAACGGACGGGTGCATGAAGGGTGAGTGCGCTGTCAAGAATGGAGGTGAGAGTAGTACGAGTGACACGGAGCGTGAGTTGGTGGTGACAGGTGAGAAAGGAAGCACACCTGGAATGGTAGAGCGTGAGTGGGAATGCACGCTGGAATTGGTAGTAAGGCACGTGGTTGGGTGTGCGAGTGAGAGCACACCTGTGATTGTCACAGAGGAGGTGACCGAGGAGGGGGCGCGAAGAGGAGTGTTGGTGAGGTGTGCGAGCGACGAATGTGTGCCAAGGTGTTCGGTGGTCAGGTGTGTGACCAAGTCGGTGAGCGGAATGAGTGTACCTGGGTGTGTAAGAGAAGGTACGACGAGGAGGATGGAAACGGCTGCATGTATGAGCACGAAAGGGATAGCGTATGCGTGTAAGCATGCAGGTGAGGAGGCATCGACGGTAACCGGGTTAAAGGTTAGGTCGACTCTTAGGCGAAGCGGGCCCTCGGTGCGTGCCGGGCCTCGCTTTGAACGGCCGCGTCCGAGCTCCACTAGGCGGAGCGGGCAGGCCGATAGGAAGGGTCGTCATGGCGACCACCTTTTGTTTGGGCATTCCGGCAGGTCGAGATCGGGCCATGGGATGGCACCACGCCGGGGTGGTGCGTGGGATCTCGGCCCGGGTAAGCGTAGTGAGCGAGGGGCCCGGTGGGTAAGGTTGGCATCCCTGCCACCCTTCCCATGTGGGGCAAATGCGCAATAGCTTATGGGGTGTATGGCAGTGAAAACTAGCCCGGGTGGGTTAGGATATTGATAGGGACCTAGAAGATGACATTAGGTAACGTTAAGGTTAGTTAGTGACTGATACCTGTAGTGGGGACGCAGGTAGTTTAGTGTGTTTGATAATGACGTGGGAGCGCAATAGTTTAAAGGGACGACTGGGAAGCGCAAGTTTCAGAGGGTAGTAGTTAGCTGAGATGATGCCGTGTGTGTGAGAACTGGACAGGTGTGTGGAGCAGTGTATGAGTAGTGAGTGTGTGGATCAGCGCGAATGCGCTTGGGGAGAGAAGGGTGCAGGCGGCACCAGGTGTGAGAGCGCAGGTGTGCAAGGACAGGTGTGTGGAGTACATGGAGTAAGTGGTACGGAGTGGTGTGCATGGTGCGAAGGTGTGAATGGGGGAAGAGTGGACCCCTTTCACGAGTACCCGGGGCGGGTAGTGTAAGTGTTAGGTAGAGGGTACAGGTAAATTGTGGTTGGATATTGGCATTTGTGGTGCGGTTGCAGACTGGTGTTGTGGATGGGTGCATTAGTGTCATGGAAACGGCTGGGCGTGTAGCCTGTTAGTGTGTGTAGTTGGTTGGGCACTCCACCACTGTGAGGATGTCGGCCAGGTGAGGCCGCAGGTGGGCTCTGGGAGCCGGTAGAGTTGTGGATGGGGCCCGAGGATCCAGAGGACGGACCCGGGTAGCCCAGTGCCAGAGAGGGCACCGAGTGGGGAGAGCGCCAGAGGGCCTTCCCCAGGTAGTTAGGTTAGGGTAAGGAGCAGGTAAGCTCGGAGGCAACTGCAGTGGTGGAGGTGTGCAGGTGGGTAGACCTGCTGGGAGAGCTACACGTCGCGGCCCAGAAATTGTGCGAGGGCACCGGGAGTTGAATCGGGGGGAGTGAGACCCCAAATTGAAAAGCACCACAGTTTGGCCAATGGGAATTGGTTTTTAGAACCCATAGTGTAAGAGGGCCAATGGTTTGGCCGGAGAAAGACCCCGGGTAGTGTAAAGTTGTTAAAGTCACTTAGGAAATAGTTAGGATTAATGAACCTGTCGCACCATACGCAGCCACTTTACCTGTGGTGATGATGATGACTCCACACCTGTGTTTTCTTTGTTTTGTTGCAGGAGATGAATTGCTGTGTGGATTTGTGAGACGCATCACGACGTGGATGAGACATTGGGGTGATTCCATCTCTCCCTCCCTAGGAGGGACTGATGATGAATTGGTAATGGCAAATTACGATGTCAAGTTGGAGATGGCAAATTTTGATGAAAGTTGAAAATGGCAAATTTGATTGGTTAGGAGGGAGAGAAGACGAATTTGGTTTATGGGAGGAACGGGGAAGACAGTAGGGACGGTTGTTGATGGATTTGTAAAGTAGATGTTTATGGGTAGTGTTGTGTTTTGTTGATACAGTAAGGGGTAAGGGAGGGGCCATGTAGGTTACCTGGTGGGGGGGGGGGGGCGTACGGTAGGAACGTACCTGTCTCACCTGGTTCCCATGTGCCCCCAGTGTGCATCACTTTACATTGCGTGCACTTTTGCGCCCTTACCACCTTGCTCACTTGTCTTGGTTTTGTCTCCCACCTCCGAGGATCTGGCTTTGGAGTAGAGAGAGAGGAGAGGGAGGTGCTGGCTACGCAGTTGTGGGCCTGCACTTTCGCTGCTTGCTGCTGGGATCGATACACCATATGGACCGCAATGTTTGTGGCCACCCACAATGGACCGCAGTCCTTTTTGCGGCCAAGCACCACCCATGGATGGACCTATGGGTCAACGTGGCACCTATGCCATAAAAGGTGAACCACTAACAGTTGGCCCCCCTGAAGGCCACAACATAGAAATGGACGCGGTTGGCGCCTTTCTTTATTGTTTTTGAAAGAAGTAAGAAGACCAAGTGCACCACAGGAAGAGCAAGAGACACCTGCAGGGTTAGGGGTTGTCGTTTTTATTTTAACAAACAATGGTGGTGCACCGGATGGTGCTGACTGTGCATGATGGGGTGGTGCTTTTGGTGCTGGAAAAGGGTGCTCTGCACGTTATTAAAGGCCGTCGGCCACAGAGCACTCGTGGGTTGGTGTATCGATGTTGGCAAGCGCGCTCTCTCTATGCATAACATCTGCATGTGTTCCTCCAAAGACAGGTCCTGGATCGTAGTGTAAATATCAGCGTAGTTGTGTAAATAATGCTCCCTACCGGCTGTATGTTTAGTTTGAGAATTCTTTCCGGATTCGGTTATCCTGTGGGTGTGTTTCTGTGAGGAGAAGGGTGCAACGTCGCAGGGGGACATATTTACTCGTTTGTGAATATCTATAAAACTGTCGCACTCAGGGTAGAGTTAATAGTAGAGGGAACTACATTGTGTGCCACACTAAAGTAGGTAAAAATTTATCGGGTCGGGACGCCCCGAGGGTAGAGAAGGGTGCAATGTTGCGAATATGGAATTTGGCCTCCATATCCGCTTGTAAATATTCCCCTATTTTCTCCAATACTCCCCAACTCTCCCTTACCCCATTCCTTAGTCCCATTGTCTGTAAACAACACCCATTAGAGCCGATCTTCCCCTTCATCCCCCCATTAAATGTCGTGCCCAGGTCCACCGCACCACACGTAGACAATTATAGGACATCTTGCTAGTTATTCTTAATCTATGTCAGTTAAGGACTTGTTTCCATTAATTATGACTCTTCGTTGCACCAGAATGTGATTATATGGCACCTGTTAGGAAGTTTAGGACCTCCCCATACCTCTCCGCATCTCTTCCCCATGAAGAAGCTCCAACAACAACAACTACAACAACAGAGGAGATGGCGGCGGCGCGGGGGAGGATGCGTCCTCACCCCGGCTCGATTAGCGCCATTGACCACGCGCTCCACGGGGTTACCACGAAGGGGCTCCCTGTCGGCCCCTCGTCAAGGGCGGAGCCGGTAACCCCCGCACCCAATGAGAAGCCATGGGCCGATGCCATATGGGGCGGCGCTAACGAGCCGAGGGCGTGTCACTCCCCGCCGGATATACGCGGCCCCGCGCCGGATGTGACGCCAGATGCGCCTCAGCCACGAACCAAGGAGCAAGTCGCCACCTCCCAGCGCTGAATATACCTCCCCGCATCTTTGGAGCGGACCGAACCGGGTCGATTCTGTCCCTGAGCCAGGTGCACCTGAGCCATCGACTGCCGCTTTCCTTGCCATCGATCCCCGTGTGAGTCAAGTTTGTCCCGTTTGTCTGTCGTCTGTCTGGGAATAGATAAGACCGCGAATAAGTGCCCACCTTCCTATGTTTCCCTCTTGTCCCTGTAATCTGACCTTCCGCAATTGTAATAACAACCTTTGAGAACCGTATCCCTGGTGTCGTGTCATATTAATTCCAGCCGTGTGTCTTCTTTTTCCTTCATTGGTCTAGCATAGCGCGATTAGTCAACCCCGGGTACAATCGGGGTAACTTGTACGGATACGGCGGCCATCCCGCTCGGCCCACCATAACATCTTGAGTCGTGTCCGTAACAATATACTGAAATGCAAAAGAAACTTACCACTTGTTTGAAATGTAATAAAATTGTAACAGTTCAAAATAAAACAAACCAACAATTGCTAATTGAAACATTGGCATTTTATTGATGACATGTCAAGTTTTTGACCAAGATACACCATCTCATCAGTTTGTTCTACAGTACAGTACAGAACAGCACAGGGTGCAATGTCAGTCCCCTTTCAATAGCGTGTGTGGCCACCATTGTTTTGGATACAGGCAGTGCATCGTCGGCGTATACTGCCTACCAGTCTGGATGGATTGCTGCTGGATTCTGTCCCACTCAGTCCTCAATGTCTGAAGCAGCTCTGCCCGTGTCCTGGCCCTGCCAACTACGCGTCTCCCAAGCTCATCCCACAGGTGCTCTATGGGATTCAGGTCAGGGGAGAGCGCAGGCCACTGCATGGTGTTGATGTTCTCGCCTTGGAGAAATGCAGTGGTAAAGCGAGCAGCATGGGGACGAGCATTGTCATGCTGAAAAGTTCTCAGTTCTGGGTGGTCTAGCAGGAATGGCAGCAGATGAGGTCGCAGGATGTTATCCACATACCGCTGGGCATTAAGATTCCCATCTACAACCACCAGTGGCGTCCTGTACCGGCCTGATATGGCGGCCCACACCATCACACTTGGGCCACCCCACCTGTTGGCTTGACGCACGCAACAATCGGCATATCGCTCGCCAGTTCTTCTCCAGACACGCTCACGCCCATCAGGACTGTCCACACAGAACCTTGACTCATCGCTGAAAGTGACCTCGTTCCACTGCGCCAAGGTCCACCGCTGATGCTGCTGGCACCATCTCTGTCGGTTGCGGCGATGGGCAGCCGTCATCACGGGGCCTCTGTATGGTCTTCTGGCAGTCAGACCATAGTCATGCAGTCGTCTTCGTGCAGTATCATTGGAGATCCGTGGGTTTGCACGCCCCGGAGTTTCTGCCGCAGTGCGGGATGCTGGACGGAATCGATCCCGCAGGTGACCGGACCATCTGCCTGTCCTGCCTTGCAGTGGTGACTCTTGGCCTCCCTGATCGAGGTCTGTCATCTGCAGAGTTGTGGAGGGTGTCTCTGTCCACCCGGGCCGATATCGTCTGGTGTGAACAGCCAAGGCGATGTGCCACCTCACGGTAGCTCAGTCCGCCTTGCAGCATGCCCAGGGCACGCTGCCGTTGATCCCTTGACAATCGTGGCATGTTGATTGAAATGCCCATTTTGCACTGGCCTTTTTAAAGCCAATATCAAGACATCACGTGCAGCTCATTAAAATCATCCCGTACCCCTTGGCTAATCACCGACAGTCAAAACGGCTGTTCAACAGCTGTGCTATGAAGTGACCATTGAAGGTTCAAGTGACCATCCGTGACCGTTTTGTCTGACAGCGAGGACACTATTGTCCACAAATAAGTTCACACATTTACTACACGCAGTGTTATTGTTGATATTTAAAGGTTTCAAAGGTGGTAAGTTTCTTTTGCGTTTCAGTATAGATTGCTTTTTGGGGTTGAAAATGCTTTTGGAGAAAATAATAAATTTGTTATTAATGATTTGTGTTGGTATATCAGTGAATATACTCCTAATCCCTGGTGTTGGGCTAGCGGCTAGGGTGCCGGCTTAGGATCCTAGGATCCTGGGTTGGAATCCAGGTCAATCGCTGAATTAACGCCAGGGGGGTTGACTCAGCCTGTCATCCTTCCGAGGTCGGCAAATTGAGTACCAGTTCACTGGTAATTCCCTGCTTGTCGTTAAAGGGGGCAAAAAGGGTTGGCGTCAGGAAGGGCATCCGGCCGTAAAACATTGCTTCAAAAAGGGGACCGAAAAACAACAACAACCACAGTTCCCGAAAAAGGCCAACCCCCGCTTGCGGGGAAAAATGGCCTCTAAAGGTGGTTTTTTTTTTTTTTTTTAATGCTCCTAATCTTAAAACGGAAGAGATGTTAAATAGAAGACTTAACTCAAAGAAACCGCTAAATGTATATTGTGAGAAACCACCGGTGAAACCACCTGTTCTCACCCAGATTGGTGCCCCGCCCACCGCGTGACGTGGCCTCCTTTGAGCCTCACGCGATCGGGTGGGGAATCGACACACGATTGGTGGAGGAGATAGAGCGCGGTCGCCATCTTGTGCAACGGACGCGGCTCGAAGGCTCTGAGTGGGAAATATCAAAAGGGCTTTCCTTGAATCCTCACGACAGCCGAGTTGGGCTGGTCGATTATAGTTCTGTATTTTACGAGCGAGTAACTCCGGAAGAGAACGAGTGATTCCCGGATCTCGTAGATTGGAACCGCGAGTGATTGCCTGCTTCGTGTTGGAGCTGCTGGCCGACCGTTCCTGCCGGCCTTGTGCGGTGAATTCCATTCTGTTACCCTCCGAGTCCCGGAGATCGTCGATTGGAGCCGCGAGTGATATTACCTGCGTCCTGTTTGGAGCGTCTGTTGCCGACAGTTCCTGCAGGCTTTGTGCAGTGTATTCCATTCTGTTACCATTCATGGTTTTGTGATCGAGCCAATAAATCATCGTGCCTGACCCCTAGAAGGCCGATTAAAGCACAATTGTGTTTATTGAGTTCTCTTTGTCCACTCCGTGGACTGCTTGAAGCCCGGACATTCACGTCCGTATTCCGTGCTGGGACACATTTTCACAGACGGGATCGCGACAATATACCTTAAAAGAAGATGTCAACACGTTAAACTGGAACATACTACCTACACTTGGAATTTGGGTGTTCTTCAAGGAAAACCACGATACCTCTGGCTCATTTTTTAAAAACCAGATGGAGAGGAGGGTACTGATAAGAATAATGCGCTGAGTGATAATGCTAAGGTGAAACAACTTCGGGTTTCTCTTGATGGCACATTTTATCCACGAGATAGATTGGAAATTGATTGGGAAAAAAATGATTATGCGGAAGCCTACAAGTCTTACCAAAAGGTGTGTGAAAGCAACGGTAATAATAATCCTATTTTGGATATGGTTGCGTTTCAAAAACTTTATACAATCTACGCAATTGACCTGAGTTCTCAAAAGGAAACTATAAAGTCTAATAGAGTGGATACTTCTCTATACATTGAAAGAGGAGAGAATGAAGAAGTTGATGCTTATTGTTTGCTTTTGGAGGAAACAGAATTACAGATTAATACAGATAATGGTGTTATGATTAATATCACATAGGTTTTTTCTCATAAATAAATGAGTAGGAAAGAACCGGTATATGTTAACCAAATCAATCTTGATAAATTAACATCTTGTATTCAAAATCAAAAGACTTGTATTATTAATGTTAATACAATTCAAAGAAAAGGAGCAGTAAGAATTGATATTTTACTCACAAGAGAGCAGGTAAAAACACAATGATGCTGGTTCACTTAAAATTAAAATGACAAAACCTATGTTAAAGAAATATTCAACAAGGGAAACGAGTGGAGGATTTCTCCCGTTTCTAATTCCTTTATTTGCTGGTTTAAGTGCGGCGGGAGCATTGACTGGTGGTATTTCAGCAGCGGTAAAAACTGCTAACGAAAGGAAGGCACAACTAAAAGCTCAAAAAGAATTGGAAAGACATAACAAGGAGTTGGAGAAACAAATTAGTGGAAGTGGTGTAATTGTAGATTTTGCTCAAAAACTTGAAAGTCTACCTGATAAAGCTATATTGTTAGTTGGAGATATGCTTTCCTCTTTCGCTCAAGCGGGTGTCAAACTAACTAAAAGGGGTAATGGGTTATATCTTTCTCATAAATAAATGGATAAATGGTTTAAACAATTTGGAAAGAATACAACGTCAAATATAGAACTTGCTAAGTATTGTAAAAAACAAAAAATTGATAATGTGGTAATCTGTATGAGAGATGAATTAACAAAGTTGTCCAAGAATACCAAGAATATTATTATGAATTTAGACACACAGAATGGTTCTCATTGGGTTTGTATTCATAATAGTCAGGATAAATATTATTTTGATAGTTATGGTATGCCACCACCTGTTGAAGTAATACAATTCTTACAGAATGGTGTTTATCAAACATTTCAAGTTCAAGAAATAAATTCTAAATGTGGTCAATTATGTTTATATGTATTATTTCAACTCAACAATAATTAATGAAAATTTTTATGATGTCATTTTAAATCTAATATAAATGACTTATGTTGGAAAAGATGGCTCTATCTTTGGAGAATCCTCTCAGGATATTGATTTATCAAATTATTATACAAAGGCACAGGCTGAACGACAAAAATATAGTATAAGTAAAAATATTAATATGAAGACTACTTATAAATTAATCAATTATCCAAACCCTACAGATGCGAATGACTTAAATAGATTCAGTGATTTATCACAATATATATCTTTAAATAAAACAGCACGTTTTGTTAAACAAGTAAAATTTACAACCACAACACCCGGTTATACTGACCATACACCTTTCCTCATTCAATTTAACTATCTGCTTACAATTGAATTTTATAAAGAAGGACATATAGTTAATATGCGAATGAATAAATGGGGGTATGATATGCCTGATTGAGGGTATAATTGGTCTTTTTCAATAAACTTAGAAGACCTACATGATTTTAATCAGTCTCGTAAAGAAGAATATTATCCGCTTGGCGAGGATAAGGATTTATGTGGAAGTACAATTAGTAAACAACAAATACATGATTTTAAGAAAAGAAAAATATATGATAGTATAGCGATGGTTTTGGTCTTTTTTCTTCCTAAGCCTAAGGATAGAAAGCCTTTTCATTCCTAAGCATAACAAAGAAGGAAGGTAATGAGATAAGGTTAGAAAGCCGAGGAATACAAACCGATTTAGTCGTGGGAAGATGGGGTGGTATTACCTGTCATAATATTAATCTCACATATATTTCTGATACATAAATGGCAGGAAAAAGACAAGAGAATTATAATTTTTGTATTCAGGGATACCTACAAGAAAAGGGTGCTCGGTATTACATACCTTATGATGTGGAGCATATACATGGAAATTTTGTCATTAAAAACTGGCCTTATACTGATATTGTTAAACCCACAAATAGAGACTTGTTTAAAATATTAAATAAAAATGAACTTCTCAAAGTTATGAAATATAAAACTCTTTTAGAAATCATCAACAAATCTTATTGGTATCCTATTATGAGAAAAATAATTATAGATACAAGAATATCTCAAAATCCAGATGAATATATGGAAAATATACTTTGGGACTCAAGCTCAAGGGTAGCAAGGGATGAGGAAGGAGTTGAAGAAGAGGAGGAAAGAGAGAAGGAGGAAAGGGAGAAGGAGGGGAGGGAGAAAAAGGAGAAGGAGGAGAGGGAGAAAAGGGAGAAGGAGGAGAGGAAGAAAAAGGAGAAGGAGGAAAGAGAGAAAAAGGAGAAGGAGGAGGGGGAGAAAAAGGAGAAGGAGGAGAGGGAGGAAAGGGAGCAAAGAGAGAGGGAGGAAAAATATAAAAAGATGGAAATCAGTGAGATTCGTAAAAGATTGAGTGTATTACAGCAAATAAATCAATCTCAACGCACCGAAGTGGAAAATAAAGAATTAACGACTCTTACTAAGATAATGATTTTAAAAATGGTTGAGATGAGTTCGGGGGTAAGATATACATGAAGAAGAGAAAGGTCATATAGTTGATGATCTTGGTGTTATTGACTTTAGTTAGTTTTATTTGTAAATAAATGGAGGAGAGAGTGAAGGCATTCCTAAGGATTCTTTACGTTTTAAAAATTAAAATAGAAATGTATATGTTAAAAACCAAAAAGGTTTTGATACTATGTAGGATTTTTTCTGATAAATAAATATGAGTTATTGTCTCAAATGTAAAAAGAAAACTAAATCTAAAAATATCTCTTATGTTAAAGCTAGAAATAATAGAGTTTATCAAAAAGGAATATGTCAAGTGTGTGGCTCTAAAAAGTGCCAATTCATCTCTCCTAAAAGTGGATGAGACATACAAAAGTTTCTGTCAGGAAGTAAATTTACAACAACTGGAATTCCTGGGGAACTACATCTACCTGGATATTCTTTCTGTGGTCCCGGAACAAACTTGGATAAAAGATTAGATGAGGCTGACAATCCTAAACCTTGGTCTAAGCCTATAAATAGGGTTGATGAAGTGTGTATGAAGCATGATATTGATTATGGGAATACCACGACATTGGATGAAAAACATGAAGCAGACAGAGAAATGTTGTATAATTTGTCTTTGATACGAAATCCTACATTGAGAGAGAAAGTTGATAGGTTTATTGTAAAAAAAATGATAAGTGCTAAATTGAAACTTGGTCTTGGTTATTCACCCTCAAAAAACTATTAGGCTCCAATGATGTTATCAAGACTGAGGAGCTTTTGGCTAATGAATTACACAAACCTATAATCACAAAGTTTAAAAGAAGGAAAGTTTATTCTAAATACACTGACCACATATGGTCCGCTGATTTAATTGAACTAAATAATGATAAGGGATACAGGTATGCTTTAACCGTTATTGATTTGAGGAGTAGATTTGCTTGGGTTGTTCCTTTGAAAAACAAAAGGGGTGATACTTTAATGTTAGCCTTTAAGCTAATATTTGATAGGGATAAAAGGAAACCAAAGAAGTTATGGACCGATGAGGGAACAGAGTTCTATAACAAAATATTTATGAAATTTCTTAAGGGGGAGGGTATTAAATTATACAGCACCTTTAATGAAGGAAACGCAGTTGTTATTGAGCGTTTTAATCGCACTTTGAAAGAGAAATTATACAAAAAATTCACACAACTTGGTTCTCAAAAATGGGTATATTTAATCGAGGATATTGTAGATAATTACAATAATGCAGTTCATTCATCAACAAAATCAAAACCATCGGAAACATTTACAAAATTAAAATATGAAAAGGAGATTAATTTGAGAAAACCCAAGTTCAAAGTTGGTGATATTGTAAGAATATACAAATGGAAAAGTCATTTTGAGAAAGGTTATACACAAAAATGGACTCGTGAATTATTTTAAATCATTGATGTAATGGATACAGTCCCTTGGACCTACAAATTATATGATTTAAATGGAGAAGAAATCTTGGGTTCATTTTACTCGCAAGAATTACAAGAAACACAAGTAAGCAGATAATACCTTTGAAAATAATAAATAAATAAATAAAATGTAATGGGGATACGTTTTTAAATCTGTGAACCCCAAACACAGAATCCCACAACTTTTTAGTTGGGGCTTAACTTTTGTGTGTGTACAATGGGGATACGTTTTTAAATCTGTGAACCCCAAACACAGAATCCCACAACTTTTTAGTTGGGGCTTAACTTTTGTGTGTGTGTGAGTGGATCATAATAATGTACAAACCCGAACCCAACCCCCACATTAAAACACCAAATTTGTTAGTCAAAACAACTGAATCCATTACATCAACCATTAAAAAAAGTTCTTAACTCCATCTCTTTGTATGACCTTCCAATTCTATTTCTCTTTTCCCAACTTTTTAAAAACATTTTTTTTTTTTTTTTTTTGTATACAAGATCGAGGCTCGTGAAAGAGCTAACATTAATCACACAAAAAGACAAACCGACACACAAAACACAAAAAACAAGGGGAGCGGCAGACAAGATGGGGAGAGAGGGGGAAGGACACAAACACAACATTTGAGAGCAGGGACATCGGGAGGACTTGGGGGGGAGGTGGGAGAGGAATAAAACATATGAACACTGCAAGGACTCGGGTGAATTACCGGGGGTAGAAAAGATCAAGGTTTTCGATGGGGGAAGATAAGAGATGGTGGTGAACAGCTGTTTTAAAGACCTGGAGGGAGGAGTGGGATTGAAGGGAGTGGGGGAGTTTGTTCCAGAGGCGGGAGAAAAGGGGAATGAAAGAGTGAAGGTGAGCAGAGAGCCTAGACTTTGGCAGTTTAACCATAAGAGGGTTGCAGGCAGATCTTGTGCGACCTGAAGGAATATTGGGGGGACAGAGCACAGAGAGAGCTGGGGGAGCAAGGCCGGAGAGGAGTCGGTAGAAGACAGAAAGACCACCAACCTGCCTGCGGTGAGTGAGTGAAAGGCCCTCGGAGTTGACTACATCGCAGGAGATTCCAATGATTCTGAAAGCTTTGGCCTCAACAGCATGAAGCCGAGCAAGGTGTGAGGCAGGAGCACCAGCCCAGAGGGGAGAACAGTATTCCATTGAGCTGCGGATGAAAGCCTTGTATGTGGTGAGGAGCTCAGGTGTGCCAAGGAAGGACTTAGCACGACGGAGGATGCCCAGTCGGCGACTGGCTTTGGAGGCCAGATTTGAAATGTGGTTTTCCCAGGAAAGATCATGGCAAATAGTGAGACCCAAAAGCTTGAGCGACAGAATTTCTTGGAGAGGATTGTTGAGAAAGTAGATGGGAGGGTTGTCCAGTCGGTCCTTTCAGAGAGACATTGTAAGAGTGTCAGATTTGTCAGGATTGAAAGACATGTTCCACTTGTTTGACCAGTCTGTGATTTTGTCCAGGTCTGCAGAGAGTGAAGAGGCTGCAGACTGCCGATCTGAGGGATGAGGAATGGAGCGGCAGATAGTGGAGTCATCAGCAAAGAGATAGAGAGGATTTTTCAGAGAGTCGGAGAGGTCATTGATGAAGACCAGAAATAGCACAGGGCCCAGAACACTACCTTGGGGAACTCCAGCCAGAAAAGGAAGGGAAGATGAGAGAAATCCATTCAGGGCCACACATTGCCTACAACCAGAGAGGAAATCTGCAAGCCATGAGTGGAGATTTCCCTGAATACCATAGGAGGTGAGTTTGGTGAGCAGAGCTGGGTGCCAGACCGTATCGAAGGCACGTGATATGTCAAGTGAGACAGCTCTGATTTCCTGTTTGGCATTGAGGACCTCCATCCATTGTTGAGACAGCAGAAGCAACATGTCCAGAGTAGAATGACCTGGTCTGAATCCAAATTGATGATCAGAGATCAAGCCATTGGAGAAGAGGAAGGATTTGATATCTGAAGCAATGATGGATTCCATGACTTTGCTGATAATTGGGAGCAGGCTGATTGGTCTGTGGTTGCAAGGATCTGTTTTTGCACCTTTTTTGTGTAAAGCGGTGATGTTTGCTGATTTCTAAGATGCTGGCAGATGACCTTGAGCAAAAGAGAGAGTGAAAAGAACAGAGAGAGGGTGAGATAGAGCGGCAGAGCAGGATTTTAGGACCCGAGGGCTGATGCCATCTGGTCCAGTTGCAGAATCAGAGTCGAGGTTTGATAAATACTTCTCCACCTTGTCAGGAGAGAAGGACACAGAGTCCAGGAGCAGTTGGGTTCGACTGGGAAAGGTGGGAACAGAGAGAGATGGGTTTGGGACACAATATTTTGAGGCAAACACAGAGTTGAGGCATTCGGCTTTGTCACGTGCGGTGTCAACTGTGTAGCCATTTGAGGTAAGGGAGGGGATGGAGGGGGAACAAACACCAGAAACGGATTTAACCAGACGCCACCAGGATTTGGAGGAAGGAGACAGGTTTGAGAGTTCAATCTTGAGTGTGGAGAGATAGTGCTTCCTGGCACTCCTGAGGGTAGAAACACACTTGTTTCGAGCTTGGTGGAAGGAACTGAGATTGCTTTCAGTTGGATTTGCCTTCCAAGACGCAAAGGCAAGTTGTTTCAGGGCAACTGCCTCACCACAAGATTCAGTGTACCATGGACGGGAGGAAGGGTAAGACAACTGAAGACAAGATGGGATAAATGTGTGCATGAGAGAGAGCAGTTTGCTTTGGAAGAATTCCCAGGAAGAATTGATGTCAGAGGCATTAGAGATGGGAGACCAGTCCAGTTTATTGATGGCTGCTTGCAGACCGTGCCAGTCGGCCTGAGTGAAATGCCAGACTCGTTGGCGCTGAGGAGGCTCTCTGAGAATGGCCAGTGAGATGTCCACTTTAACAAGCACATGATCAGAAGAACCGATTGGAGCAGAAGAAGAGCAGCAGACATTTGCAGGGACGTTAGTCATAACCAAGTCCAGAAGAGAAGATACTCCATTGACTGAGATCCGGGTCGGGAAATTGACAGATTGTGTCAGTCCCAATGAGTCGTAGAAGTCCTTTGCTGAGGTGCCATGGCTGGTGAGAGATGAACCCACACCCAGCCAGCTGGCATGATGACAGTTGAAGTCGCCACATATGAAGAAGAGAGAGTTTGGATGAGTTGATAGAAGTTGGTCCATGTTGTCCGACAGAGAAATGTAAATGGAGTCATCACTGTTTGGAGGACGGTACAGAACACATATGAACAAAAGGTGGGAGCGGAGAGGAAGCTGTAGCCAGAGGTACTCCTGTGGGTGGGGTGGAGAGAAGGCAGTGCAGGGAGAGTGAGGAAGAGTTTTTGATAAAGATAGCCACCCCACCACCAGGACGAGGATCAGGTCTATCGTACCGGAGGAGGGAGTAACCAGGAAGAGATATTAAGGAATCAGAGACATCTTGAAGGAGGAAAGTTTCTGTTAAGCAGATCAAGTCTGGATTTTCAGAAGCAACCTGAATGGAGAGATCAATCGGGTTTGAGCGAAGGCCCCGGATGTTTGAGGTCCATACCGTTAGTGAGGAGAGAGGGGGAGCATCGGGTGCAGGACAGAGGAGGGGAGGGGTAGGGTCAGATGAAGGGTGAGAGGGGGATGTAGGAAGAGCAGTTGATAGTGTGTCAGAGATTACAGAAGAGTTACAAGAAAGGGAAGGATGAGGAGGACGAAAGGTTTGATGGTGATGGAATGAGGCACAGTGAGAGTTTGTTTGAGGGGGGGCAGAGGAAAGTAGAAGGTTTGGGGAGGTGGAGGTATGACATAGGAGGGAGAGGAAGTGGGGAGGACACAGCTTTGAGAAGGAGGTGGGAGGAGGGAGAATTTAGGAGGGATGGTTGGGGGAGATTTGAAGGGGAGGTGCAAGGGGGGAGTTTAGAAAGTGGATGATTAATGAAAGATGAACATATTGTTACAGACGCGGTTTTGGATGTTATTTACCGAGCGGTTTGGTATTACCGCGTCCGTACAAGTTATACCCAATGGGCCCGATTCCACCCGAACGTTGACTAATCGCGTTACAGATATTCAATCGGGAAACCTCTAAAGCGACCGAAAGAGAAGAAGAGAGAAGGAAGACAGAGTTCGGAGGAAGAACAGATTTATTATACACACACAAGCAATATTTGAGAGCGACCAATATTATTTACAGCAATAGATGGAAGAAGCAGTCACACAGCGAATCGTTAACTTACACTATTCATTTTACTTAACCCCAAGACATCGAGTAGGACAGACGACGTTCACACTCACGCAGGATATTGCAGGCAGGTAAGGGCTTGAGGTGGATTGCTTGAGAGGGAGGCAAGGTCGGAGGCAGTGGCTTTCAATCCTTCCCGGTTTTGGCGGGAAAACCCTCCGTCGTGGAGCTGCGGCCGTCACGTGCTGGCTCGGTGCCCCTGCTCCTCTTCCTTGGTGTGGAGCCGTCTCCCACCGTTCAGCGCGTCTCTCCAACGACCAGGGATATTGCAGGCAGGTGGTGTTTGCGGTGGATTGCGCTCCTCTCTCAGGTCATCTCCTTGGTACAACAGCGCATTTCTCTCAACTCTCCACTGTACCTTCTCACCCGACTGTTCAAGCAGTCCCTTGCACTTCCTTTTATTACCTGCGGCGGAATTAAGCCGCCGGCTCCGAGGGCACGCCTACCGGGTCACTCACCGCGGTGCTGGTTGGCTGTTAGGGCCTGCTCACTTCTTCCCTCTCATGACGAGGTGGAGACACGCCTTTCTTCTCCGACCCTACCTCGTGGCCAATGGCGGATTGAAGGCAACCGACCAAAATGCAGAAGGCAATTGGAAAGGAGGTTCTGGGGAAATTGAATAGGGCCTACGCTTATTTTGTTTGATACAATGCAAAGTCAATCTAGTGGAAAAACACATACTTAGCCTACATGGAATAAGGAAATACACTATTTAAAAGATATATCGTGACCTGCGTGTATGTTCTATGAAATTAATTAGGAGGACGGCTGCGACCATTGTTTACATTACCATAACAAAACCATACTCTTCACATTCGTTACCCTTCCTCCAAAATTGTTACACTCCTCAAAACCCGTTACACTTCTCAAATTCGTTACACTGCACCCTCCTTTCTTCAGGCACGTCCTCGGGCCTACTAGACTTAACTGAGTGTGACATGTAGGTGTAATTCCCTCTACAATTAACATGACCCTGAGTGTGACAATTTTAAAACACAAATAAGTATGTCCCCCTATTGCATTGCATCCTGTCTAACAGACTCAAGCCCACAGCTAACCGAATTACGGAATTATTCTCAAACTATACATTTACGGTGGGGAGCATTATTTACAATAACGTGATTTCCTATTTACAACGCAACCCAGGACCTGTGTTTTTTTTTTTCTTTTTTTTTTTTTTCTTTTTAGGGAACAAGAGAAAGAGAAATTCCTGTTGGGAGGGCGGAGACAGCACGCATTGCATCGATGCACCAGTACCAATACCACCAAAGCACCCAAAAGCACCACAAAGCACCAAAAGCACCACTAAGCACCAAAAGCACCACTCGGTGCGCAGTCACCATGGTTCATAATAAACACAACAAAACAACTGGTGGTGGTCTTCTCCTTGTCTGCTGGGCCGATGTTCTTCCCGACGTCTTCTGGCTTCATGCGGCCTAGTTGGACATAATAAAAAGCACAACTTGTGTTCGTTTTTTATTATTATTTAGGGCCTCAGGGGCCAACTAAGGGTGGTCCACCTGTTTGGCATAGGTGCCACCTTACCGAGGTCCGCAAGCAAGATTCCCTGGCCACTATGGCCGGTCTCCAACAGAGGTGCTCTGCCCCAGAACCTGGGGTCCATCAAGTGGTACTTGGCCGCAGAACAGCGGTCCATAAAGTGGTACATCAACGCAATGCATGCTGGTTCTGGGAATCTCGGGCGCACAATGGCCACCTCACGCACGCTCCCCTCGGCACCCAATGGCGCACAGGTCATGTGGGAGACAAAAGAAAGACAATGAGCGAGGGGTAAGGTCACAAGGGTACACGTCAATAAGGCAATGCAAGGTGAAATGCGTACGGAGGGCGAAGTGAGAAAGCTCGTCCCTACCGTACGTCACCCCCCTGTCACCTACACTACCCTTGCTCTTACCCCATATTTACAAAATCTACCCATTTACAAATTCGTCACTACTGTCACGTCTTCCCCATATTTCCCTTACACCAAATTCGTCACCACAATCCCTCTACTTCAAAATTTGCTATCACCAATTCATCATCAATCCTCATAAGGAGGAAGAGATGGAATCACAAAGCACAATGTCACACCCACGTCATGATGCGTCTCACAATCCAAACATTTGCATCATAAAAAATAATCAAAACATGGCATGGTGTGGAGTACCTGTCACCTCAGGTGAGTGGATGCAGATGGTGCGAGGAGATCCTTCATCCTAACTACCCTCTAAATGATTTTAACACACTTTACACTACCCGGGGTCTTTCCCTGCCAAACCATTGGCAATCTTACTCTATGTGGTTTTAAAAACCAATTCCCATTGACCAAACTGTGGTGCTTTTCAATTTGGGGTCTCACTCCCCCGATTCATCTCCCGGTGCCCTCGCACAATTTCTGGGCTGCGACGTGTAGCTCTCCCAGCAGGTCTACCCACCTGCACACCTCCACCACTGCAGTTGCCACCCGAGCTTACCTAGCTCCTCACCCTAACCTATCTAGCTGGGGAAGGCCCCTCCTGGCTCTATCACCCCACTGGTGCCCTCTGGCACTGGGCTACCCGGGTCCGTCCTCCGGATCCTCGGGCCCCATCCACAACAACTACTACCGGCTCCCAGAGCCCACCTGCGGCCTCACCTGGCCGACATCCTCACAGTGGTGGAGTGCCCAAACCAACTACACACACTAACAGGCTACACGCCCAGCCATTTCCACAACACTAATGCACCCATCCAAAGACCATTCTTCCACTCGCACCACAGATGCCAATATCCAACCACAATTTACCTGTACCCTCTACCTAACACTTACACTACCCGCCCCGGGTATTCGTGATGGGGGTCCACTCTTCCCCCATTCACACCTTCGCACCATCCACTCCACTCCACAATTTCCACCATACTCACTCCACGACCATCCATTCCAATACTCCCTATATTCTACACTACCATTTATTCCACACAACCATTCTCCATACCTGTTGGTGCACACCTGTGCACTCACACCTGGTGCCACCTGCACCCTCCTTTCTTCCTGGACCATTTGGTCAACACAACACGCAATCACCACCACTCACTCATACACTGCTCCATCCACCTGTTCAGTTGCACACCTGTGCAATCACACCTGTTCAATCACACCTGTTCAATCTCACCTGTTCAATCTCACCTGTTCAATCCTCGAACACACGGCATCATCTCAGCTAACTACTCCCCTCTGAAACTTGCGCTTCCCAGTCGTCCCTTTAAACTATTGCGCTCCCACGTCATTATCATCCACACTAATCTACCTGCGTCCCCACTACAGGTATCAGTCACTAACTAAACTTAACGTTACCTAATGTCATCTTCGCTAGATCCCTATCATTATCCAAGCCCTCCCTGGCTCGGTTGTCATAGCCACCCCATAAACTATTGCGCATTTGCCCCACTGTGAGGGATGACAGAGTTGCCATCCCACCACATGGGGCATCTCCCACTACCAATTTTGCACGTCAAATTTCAACAAATCAAAAATTTTCCATTTACTGCCAATTCTACCCACTATTATAAATTTTGTATCAAATCACTACTATCATCATCACCCGTCTACTTATTACATCCTCTCGGTGCGCCAATTTCCTTCCAAAGCTCGGCTTCGTACAGCCGAGCAATGAATGCGGGTTCTTTTGTGCCCGCGGCTGGATACGTCCCGCATTCGGTGCAGGGGAGGTTTACCCGGGCCGAGATCCCACGCACCACCTCGGCGTGGAGCCATCCAATGTCCCGATCCCGACCTGCCGGCACGTCTCACCAAAAGGTGGTCGCCATGACGACCCTTCCTATCGGGCTGCCCGACGCGCACCGAGGGCCCGATTCGGCTATAAGTCGTTCTAACCTTTACCCCGGTTACCGTCGATGCTTCACCTGGATGCTTACATGCATACGCTATTCCTTTCGTGCTCACACCTCCAGCCGTTCCCATGGTTCTCGTACCTTTCCTTACACACCCAGGTACTCTCATTCCACTCACAGCCTTGGTCACACCCCCGACCACCGAACACCTTGGCACACATTCGCCGCTCGCACACCTCACCAACACACCTCTTCGCGCCCCTTCCTCGGTCACCTCCTCTGTGACCATCACAGGTGTGCTTTCACTCGCACACCCATCCACGTGCCTCACGACCAACTCAAGTGTGCATTCCCACACACGCTCTACCATTCCAGGTGTGCATCCTTCCATTCCAGGTGTACATCCTCGCTCACCTGTCACAACCAACTCACGCTCCGTGTCACTCTTACCACTCTCACCACTACTCTTGACGGCACACTCTTTCCTCATGCACCCGTCCGTTACACACCTTTTTCGCGCACACTCTCCCGTTACATCCTCTGTAACACTAACCACACCGCGCTTCCGTGTACCCCCTCGCACACGCGCTTCGACCAACTCACTCTTGACGGCACACTCACTCCTCGGCGTGCACTTTTTCCTCACACACCCCATGGTCGGACATTCTCGCACACCTCTTTTTTCGCACACCTGACCTGTCACACACTTCACCAACGGCCTCTCACGAACACCCGGATCCAAACCAATCCCCAAGCCGACTGAAGCTTTCCTCACATCATATACATTGCCACTCACCTTGGCACCTCGTCTCCGCACCTCCTCCGCCACCTGCAAACTTTTTATTTGGGTAGTGAGCATCACATCATGATTTGAACACAGACCTTGTACATATTCCATGACTTCCTCCTTTATCTCCCTCTTAGTTTCCCTCCGTCTCTTCTTAATTTCACTCACCCCCTCTTCCACCTCCTCTAATTTTTCCTTTACCTCTTTCAGCTCCCGGTGCGCCCCCTCTATTTCTCCCTCCATCGCTACTTTAACCGTTTCTATGTGCGTCCTCACCTCTCGGTCCTTCGTCTCCATTACTTCTGTCACCTCGTCCACCCTCATTGTCAGTTCCTCCCTTACCATCTGACATTGCCTCTGCGTCGCTATTAACTCATTTTTTATGTCTTTTTGTGTCGCTTTTAAACCCCCGATGATTGCAGTGTTCTTTTCCACTTGGTCCGCTAGTTCCCTTTGTCCGACTGTCAGCTGTTCTACTCCCTTCGTCAGACTCTCTATTCCCCCCTGTAACCTAACCGTATTATTTCTCACCTCTTTCTCCATACGCTTTTCGCCTCGCTTTACCTCCTCGCGTAGCCCAGAGACCTCCTCGCTCACCCCTCGTCGTATTTCCTCCATCTGGTTCCCCATCTGTTCGATTTCCCGGGCGGATTGTTCCCCTATTTCCCGCAATTTGTCTTCCATGGTGTTTTCTAACCCCATTAACCCATTTTTCACCTCTTTTATCCCGTTGTCTAACCCCTCAAAATTATTGTCTAACTTCCCAAATTTCTTGTCTAACTCCTCAAAATTATTGTCTAACTTCCCAAATTTCTTGTCTAACTCCTCAAAATTATTGTCTAACTTCCCAAATTTCTTGTCTAACCCCCCGATTTGATTCCCTAGTCGCTCCCCCATTCTGTTTTCCAATTGCTCACTATGAGCATCCATCCGGTTCCCCAAGTCATTCCTCAGGTCTTCACTTGTCTGGACCATGAGCGCCCTTATTTGTGTCATAAAGAGGTCCAAATTTACCAGCGGCGCTCCTACGGTCGCGGGCGTGGCAAAATTTGGTGCCGCTACACCCACGTGCGCGAGAGCGCCATTTTGCGCGTCTGACACCCCCTCAACCGCCTCCTCATTGCTCTCCTCCTCCCTTTCTTCCACATACATTTCCCCTGGTTCCTGGGTTACCCCTAACCCGTCTATCTCCCCCACCGACATCCGATCGCCTTGATTGTCCATGGCGCGATCTCAAAATTCGGGTTTTTATAAAACAACTCAATTTCGGCAGCTCGTAATTTTGACCAAAAATTTTTTTAAAAATTTGGGCCTAACAAATTTAGTCCCAGGTCCGAATCCGACTCCTCGACACCAATTGTTACAGAACACAATTGGTGTCCAAAATTTGGGCTAAATAAATGTAGTCCCAGGTTCGAATCCGACTCCTCGACACCAATTGTTACAGAACACAATTGGTGTCCAAAATTTGGGCTAAATAAATTTAGTCCCAGGTTCGAATCCCAACTCCTGACAACCAATTGTTACAGAACACAATTGGTGTCCAAAATTTGGGCTAAATAAATTTAGTCCCAGGTTCGAATCCCACTCCTGACACCAATTGTTACAGACGCGGTTTTGGATGTTATTTACCGAGCGGTTTGGTATTACCGCGTCCGTACAAGTTATACCCAATGGGCCCGATTCCACCCGAACGTTGACTAATCGCGTTACAGATATTCAATCGGGAAACCTCTAAAGCGACCGAAAGAGAAGAAGAGAGAAGGAAGACAGAGTTCGGAGGAAGAACAGATTTATTATACACACACAAGCAATATTTGAGAGCGACCAATATTATTTACAGCAATAGATGGAAGAAGCAGTCACACAGCGAATCGTTAACTTACACTATTCATTTTACTTAACCCCAAGACATCGAGTAGGACAGACGACGTTCACACTCACGCGGGATATTGCAGGCAGGTAAGGGCTTGAGGTGGATTGCTTGAGAGGGAGGCAAGGTCGGAGGCAGTGGCTTTCAATCCCTCCCGGTTTTGGCGGGAAAACCCTCCGTCGTGGAGCTGCGGCCGTCACGCGCTGGCTCGGTGCCCCTGCTCCTCTTCCTTGGTGTGGAGCCGTCTCCCACCGTTCAGCGCGTCTCTCCAACGACCAGGGATATTGCAGGCAGGTGGTGTTTGCGGTGGATTGCGCTCCTCTCTCAGGTCATCTCCTTGGTACAACAGCGCATTTCTCTCAACTCTCCACTGTACCTTCTCACCCGACTGTTCAAGCAGTCCCTTGCACTTCCTTTTATTACCTGCGGCGGAATTAAGCCGCCGGCTCCGAGGGCACGCCTACCGGGTCACTCACCGCGGTGCTGGTTGGCTGTTAGGGCCTGCTCACTTCTTCCCTCTCATGACGAGGTGGAGACACGCCTTTCTTCTCCGACCCTACCTCGTGGCCAATGGCGGATTGAAGGCAACCGACCAAAATGCAGAAGGCAATTGGAAAGGAGGTTCTGGGGAAATTGAATAGGGCCTACGCTTATTTTGTTTGATACAATGCAAAGTCAATCTAGTGGAAAAACACATACTTAGCCTACATGGAATAAGGAAATACACTATTTAAAAGATATATCGTGACCTGCGTGTATGTTCTATGAAATTAATTAGGAGGACGGCTGCGACCATTGTTTACATTACCATAACAAAACCATACTCTTCACATTCGTTACCCTTCCTCCAAAATTGTTACACTCCTCAAAACCCGTTACACTTCTCAAATTCGTTACAATATATAACAAATTGGGTTTGTTGTGATTTTCAAGTTAGCGATTCGTTTAAGAACGATGGAGGAGGGATGGAATGAATGAGAATTTAGAGCATGGAGTGATTTGGAATCATAAGAGATTGAATATTTTTTTGAAATGGAATGAGTTGAAGAGGAAATTGAAAGGAGCCTTTTAAATAAGAAGAAAAACAGCGTGTTGTAATAAATCACTGAATAAAACACTGAAGGGGATAGTTGAAACATATTTAAACAGAACTGTGAAGAACAATCTTATATTCACAAAAATACCAATGGGGAGAGGAAGCCTAGAGCGACGACCACGAGTCACTTGAACAGGGCAAAAGGTGGAAGGCAAGGGGAAAATGGGGGTGGGGCGAGACAGCGCACGTGGGCAGAGGCAAAAGCACACGAGGAGAAAGGGAAATAAAAGTTTTTTTGTTTGTTTTTGGGGGGGGGGGGGTGTGGGGGTTACAACGTTAGACAAATAGTAGATGTTTGGTGAAGCTTGGTGGAGAAGGGGAAATCAAAAAAGCTAGCAAAACAGCGAAGGAAGGAACAACCTTCGACGGGGGAAGCCTGAGGCTGCAAGGCCTTGCTCGCGACGCGACAAACAAACGATTAATTTATGAAAGATAAACACCGAGAAACTTCCAAGGGGGACACTATAAGTTCATACACCGAACGTAAATTCAATGAATTCAATTCAAGGAATTTACGCTCAGAACGTAAATTCAATGATAATATAAGATAAATGAGTCTGTGAGGTTTGACATTCATTCAAAAATTCACCTCACATCCCTAACCCAACCCCATCCCTTACCCAACCCATCCCTAACCCAACCCCCATCCCTAACCCCAACCCCAATATAATCTTTTTAAAAAATACATATTTTAATATTTTTTTCCTCTTCTCCCAATTCTGTCTTTCAAGGCTTCCAAGGTAAAACTCTTTCGTTGAATTATCAAGGTAGAACTCTTTCGCTTGGTCATGGTTGTTCAAAATCTCTTCAAACAAAAAAATAACTTCATTCCAAGTTGTGTTGAAAGCAGTATTTTCATTTCGTATCTCAGATACAATTTCCTGTGGGAGAAAATTAACAACGTATTAATTAATTATTGTTTACATTTAATACACAATTATTATATACATATATTTAAATAAAATATTACCTTCATTGATGAGAGATTCGAGTCCAGTTCATCAATCTGAAGGTTGAGCCTCACACAGGTAGAGTCTCCAAAATGAAACCAGTTTTCAAAGTCTCCATGGTAAAACTCTTTTCCTAATTTTCCCAAATTTAGTGAGTCTCCAAGGTAGGTTCCACAGTTAGAACCATCTAGGCAGACCTCATAATATGTTTTTCCCAAATTTAGTGAGTCTCCAAGGTAGGTTCCACAGTTAGAACCATCTAGGCAGACCTCATAATTTGTTTTTCCCAAATTTAGTGAGTCTCCAAGGTATAACTCTTTGGCTGGGTCATCAAGGTAGAACTCATTCTGTGGGTCTTGGTTGTTCAAAATCTCTTCAAACAAAAAAATAACTTCATTCCAAGTTGTGTTGAAAGCAGTATTTTCATTTTGTATCTCAGATACAATTTCCTGTGAGAGAAAATAACAATGTATTAATTTAATATAATATTATTATTTATATAAATCAAGCTCTGTTAGCTCTGGAAGCGATAAAAGCAATGAAGAGTGGAAAAGCGGGAGGGCCGACGGGAGTTGTGGGAGATGTGTTGAAGGCAGCAGGAAGTTGGGGTGTGAAGAGAATGACAGAGATCTGTATTCTGGTGGTGAAAGAAGGCCGCATTCCAGTGGATTGGGAACTGAGTACCCTCGTCCCTCTATACAAGGGGAAAGGTGACCTTCTGGAGTGTGGCTCGTACCGAGCGATAAAGTTATTGGAGCATGGAATGAAGGTATTGGAAAGGGTGTTGGAGAGGAGGATAAGGAAGAAAGTGAAGATCGACGAAATGCAGTTTGGATTTATGCCAGGAAGAGGAACGACAGATGCGCTTTTCATTGTGAGGCAGTTGCAGGAGAAGTACATGGAGAAGAGGTAGAAGTTGTTTTTTGGGTTTGTTGATCTGGAGAAAGCATTCGATAGGGTTCCACACAAAGTATTGACATGGGCATTGAGGAAGTTAGGAGTGGAGGAATGGTTGATCAGAGTAGTGATGGCAATATACAAAAGAGCGCGCACAGCTGTAAGGACGAAGGACGGGAACTGGTGAGTTTGAGGTGAAGGTGGGAGTGCATCAGGGGTCGGTACTAAGTCCACTACTATTTGTAGCTGTGATGGAGGTGCTGGCTCAGAACGTAAAGGAGGGTTTACCGTGGGAGTTGTTGTATGCAGATTATCTGGTGTTGATTGCGGAAAGTATGGATGGACTGAAGGAAAAGATGAACAAGTGGAAGGAATGTATGGAGACAAAAGGTCTGAAGGTGAATATCGGAAAGACGAAGGTGATGGCAAGTGGTAAAGCATGTGGTGAGGTGGAAAGAACTGGGAAGTGGCCGTGTGCTGTGTGCAGGAAGGGTGTCGGAGTGAACTCCATTCAATGTACAATGTGCGCTGAGTGGGTTCATCAAAAATGTAGTGGTCTGAGAGGGTCATTTACCAGTGTGGCAGCTACATTCAAATGTAAGGTGTGCACAGAGGGAGCTGCAGATGGAGGAAATGTTGAGTTGGATCTTGGAGACGGCGTGAAGCTGGAAGGTGTGAAAACATTTTGCTACCTCGGAGACGTGCTGAATTGAGAAGGTGGATCAGACTCGGCAACGGTTGCTCGAGTGAGATGTGCATGGAAGAAGTTTCGGGAACTGAGTGGCGTGCTGATGAGGAGGAGAGTGTCGCTGAAGCTGAAGGGAAAGGTGTATGCTGCATGTGTGAGAAGTGTTATGATTTATGGGAGCGAGACATGGGTAATGAACGTAGAGCAGCAACGAAGGCTGGAAAGGGTGGAAATGCGAATGGTTCGATGGATGTGCGGAGTATCGTTGAGAGAGAGGAAGACAAATGATGAATTGCGAAAGATGATGGAAATATTGCCTGTGATTGATGCTGTGAAGAGGAACAGGCTGAGATTGTTTGGTCATGTGTTGAGGAAGGATGAAAGTGACTGGTTGAGAAGAGCGATGGAAATTGATGTAGAAGGAAGTAGAGGATGGGGAAGACCGAGAAAGACTTGGCTAAAGATGGTGGAAGAAGAAATGCGGGCAAGGGGGTTAACAAGGAGAGATGCAGAAAATAGGGCAAAATGGAGAAGATTGTCATGGGGACCGCAAGGCTAACCCCCGCTCTAGCAGGGAAAATGGCCTTAAAATGCATGTTGTTGTTGTGTTGTATATAAATCAAGCTCTGTGAATATTAAAAGAAACTTTGTTAACTCTTACATGAGTCTTATCTAAAAAAAGAAAAAAGAAAATAATTAAATAAATAAATAAACAAACTTACCTCCATTGATAAGAGGTTTGAGTCCAGTTCATCAATCTGGAGGTTGAGTTCTACACAGGTAGTAGGACTCCAAGGGATACCAAAATTATCCCATTTCATGTCAGCACTGTTGTCCATTCTCAAGTGAAGCAGAAAGCGTGTTTGAAAAAGCCTGTGTGATCGGTGCCTTTTATAAGAAGGATTGGGTGTCATTTCCTGTGGAAATTCCCTTGGTAAGTCTGGGCATGTCAAACTGAAAATGATGAAATGTTTCAACAGAAAATGATGTAATGTTTCAACAGAAAATGATGTAATGTTTCAACAGAAAATGATGTAATGTTTCAACAGAAAATGATGTAATGTTTCAACAGAAAATGATGTAATGTTTCAACAGAAAATGATGTAATGTCTTAACTGAAAATGATACAATGGCACAGAGTTTTTCAAGTGGACGGGACTTAACAAAATGGGTGGGGTTTAACAAAAAGTGGGCGGGGCTTAGGGAAAAAGTGGGCAGGCGTAAGAAAAAGTGGGCGGGGCTTAGTGGGAAAGTGGACGGGGCTTAAGAAAAAGGGGGGGGGGGGTTAGGGATTTTAACGGGCTACCGCCGCCTTTTTTACTACTATATAAATGATAGAACCAAGTATCAACCAAACTAAAGAGTGGAGAAAACAACAACCTTGGTATTTAAACGGTAAACATAATGAGTGTGAGAAATATCAAATAAGTCTTATTGAAGAAATAACTGGTGAAAAAGTTCACAAGACTGATAAACGTATTCATTTGTTAAGTGGGGTAATGGAGGGCGGGAAGAAAAATATATTAGAGTGGAGTGAGAACTTTGATGGATACCAGCCTGGTATATATTACAACTTTAAGATGGTATGTGGACCCGGAGGAGGACAAACGAGAGCCCTCCGTGAAACATACCATTTTATTCTTGCTCAGATAAAAAATAAAGATGATGTTCAATTTATAAATATCCTAGATGGAGATGAGTTCCAAAGGAGAATGGGGGATTTTTAAAAGTTAGAAAGAGATAATATATTTATAGGCTCATTAGTAGAGTGGTCTAAGGGACTACATTAAGGGGGGGTAGGAATAGGGGTGTTTCGGGAAAATGAAGAAAAGTGAGGGTGAGAGGAAAATTTACATGTAAGTGAATGGAGATTTTGGAGTGTCCCAGTAACAACATTTATCATCTACTGACGCCGCACACTTCAACAACAAAGAGCAAACCAAACTAAATGTCTGAGGTTTAAATAAGACAGGTTACTCCAAGATCCTCTCTGACGATGTTCTAATCATTTGCACTTGAGCTGGTGCACCTGATTCTAATTTTAAGTATATGAAGGAGTGATAAATGTCGGGGTGTACTTACTTTTTCCACATGTGAAATTTGCATTTATGTTTATTTAAATTATACAATGGACTACAAAATGTAAATGTTTCATGATATTTGTTATATTATATCACCTTTATCTATCAATAGTGTTGAAATTA
This sequence comes from Myxine glutinosa, assembly GCF_964187855.1. Lineage (NCBI taxonomy): Eukaryota > Metazoa > Chordata > Myxini > Myxiniformes > Myxinidae > Myxine > Myxine glutinosa. The sequence continues at coordinate 20,157,293 of NC_136265.1, forward strand.
AGATCAAATAGCTGTATGTTGAAATATGTTGAAAAATTCAAAACTTTACATGGGGTGTACTTACTTTTTCAAGTGACTGTATGCACATCGATCATTGATCGTGAACCGGAAAATATAATAAACGACTTAAATTTAGCGACTCGAAAGGTTCTTTATCAACAACGTATTTTCTCGTGCTTCTGCTGCCTTGTCTGCAAGGTGTATAAATCGAAGTCCCAAGTGCGAATCACAGGTGAGCCCGTCCTGAGGTAATTAGCGATTGGGAACGATTCAGAACCTGTGGGTAAATAACCCTTGGTAATTTCCCCAACAGTTTTCTGGACGACAGACTGCCGGTCGGGGACGTGTATTGCAGCGCAATACTCAGAATGCTTGTTTTCTATCTCATTTCAATGTCAGTGACCTTCGTTTAGACATTTGAAGGTCACAAAGGTCAAATTTTCAAAGTTGTCGGAATCAAACCGAATTTTCGAAATCAAACCAAAGAATACCGCTCGCTCGTGAACCATCGTCGTCTCCTGACTTGTGTTCTGATTATTATTATTATTATTTTTACCTCTGCAACCAAAGGTGTACGGAGGTTATGTTTTCACCCCTGTCTCTCTGTTTCTTGTCAAAAAAACATTTTTTGACAAGTATATTGATAACTCCGGTTTGTGTGTTTGCCTGTCCGCTCACGTATACTTGCCGACGGGTCACAATTTTGAATCGTTCTTCACGAAACTTCACCAAATGGTAGAGTTGGTGGTCTGACAGAAACCGATTTATTTTTGAGGTCGAAGGTCAAAAGTCAACAAAGGCCAAAGATCAACCACTTTTTTTCAAATTTCTAAAGTCCTCAATTGTCATCTGATTGACTTGAAATTTGAATGGGATATGCACATCAGCTGACTGAATTCAACCTCCATCTATTTTCAAGGTCAACATCAGGCAAAGGTCAACAACCTTTACAAACCTCTAAAATCTTCAATTTTCATCTGATTTATTTGAATTTGCATGGCATTTTCATGTCAGCTTGCTGAATTCAACCACCAACTATTTTTGAGATCAGTGTAGGTCAAAATGTCAAAATAGGCCAGATTTCTAAAATTTTCAATTTTCATCCGATTTAACGTAAAATTTGAAGTCGATTCACATATCAGGTCACTGAATTCAACCACCAATTATTTTTGAGGTCAAAAAGATACTCCACTGAATGCCATTCCATTTTATTATATTGTATTATTAGAGACATGCACACACAACAGGCATTTTAAGGCCATTTTCCCTGCTGTAGTAGGGGTTAGCCTTTCGGGCCCCATGACAATCTTCTCCAACAGTTGTTTTTGTTGTGGAGAGGATTCTTGAGAAAGTATATTGAGGGTTTTCCAGATGGTGCTTTCGGAGAGACATGGTGAGGGTGTGAGATTTGTCATGATTGAACGACGTGAGAGGATTTTCCAGAGCATCGGAAAGATCATTAATTAAGATCAGAAAAAGCACAGGGCCCAGAACACTGCCTTGAGGAATAGAAGGGGAACAAACACCAGAAACAGATTTGACCAGACGACTGCAGGATTTGGAGGAAGGTGACAGGTTTGAGAGTTCAGTCTTGAGAGTAGATAGCCGGATACTTTGTTATATTTTGCCAAGTGTCGCTCTGTGAGTGATTTTTCGCTCATATGACTCATTTTTCACTCTGCGAGTGATTGTTTGTTTGTCTGAACAAGATATCTGAAAAAATTGTGGACGGATTTGGACGACATTTGACAGAGAGGTAGCGTATGTGACAAGGATGAAATGATTAGATTTTGGGGAGATCCGAATCCGGATCCGGCTTGTAGAATTTTAAAAGTGATTCTTCACCATTTGAAGATGGGGCCAAAACCGATATGCAGCACGATATCTCAAAATGTTATGGACGGATTTGGACTAAACTTGGTGGACAGGTTGGGTGTGTGACAAGGACGAATCGATTCGATTTGGGTGAAGATCTGAATATGGTTTCGGATAAGAGAAATATATTCTTTTTAAGTGATTCTTCACTCTTGAGAGATCAGGTGAAAAGCGATATTTGAAAATATTTTAAACATGATATTTTAAAAAGTTGTGGATGAGTCATGGCAAAACTTGGGGGATGAGTTGTTTTGGTGACGAGAACAAACCGATTGGATTTTCGTTCATGTCCGAATCCAGATCCAGCCTATCAGTGGGACACAAAACATAAACTGTTCAGCCTGGCGGACGTGCAATGCATTCAGAAAGTATTCAGACCCCTTCACTGTTTCACATTTTGTTATGTTGCAGCCTTATGCTGAAATCGTTTAAATTCATTTTTTTCCCTCCTCAATCTACACTCAATACCTCATAATGACAAAGAGAAAACAGGATTTTAGAAAGTTTTGCAAATTTATTAAAAAGAAAAACTGAAATATCATATTGACATAAGTATTCAGATCCTTTGCGATGACACTTGAAATTTAGCTCAGGTGCCTCCCATTTCTCTTGATCATCTTTGAGATGTTTCTACACCTTGATTGGAGTCCACCTGTGGTAAATTCAATTGATTGGACATGATTTGGAAAGGCACACACCTGTCTATATAAGGTCTCATAGCTGACAACGCATATCAGAGCAAAAACCAAGCCATGAGGTCGAAGGAACTGCCTGCAGAGCTCAGCGACAGGATTGTGTCGAGGCACAGATCTGGGGAAGCCTACAAAAAAAATTCTGCTGCATTAAAGGTTCCTAAGAGCACAGTGGCCTCCATAATTCTTAAATGGAAAAAGTTTGGAACAACGAGGACTCTTCCTCGAGCTGGCCGCCCGGCCAAACTGAGCAATCGGGGGAGAAGGGCCTTGGTAAGAGAGGTGACCAAGAACCCGATGGTCACTCTGGCTGAGCTCCAGAGATCCTGTGTGGAGATGGGAGAAATTTCCAGAAGGACAACCATCACTGCAACACTCCACCGATCTGGGCTTTATGGCAGAGTGGCCAGACGGAAGCCTCTCCTCAGTGAAAGACATGAAAGCCTGCTTGGAATTTGCAAAAAAGCACCGAAAGGACTCTCAAACTGTGAGAAACAAGATTCTGTGGTCTGATGAAACCAAGATTGAACTGTTTGGCCTCAATGCTAAGCATCATGTCTGGAGGAACCAGGCACCGCTCATCACCTGCCCAATACCATCCCAACGGTGAAGCATGGTGGTGGCAGCATCATGCTGTGGGGGTGTTTTTCAGCAGCAGGGACTGGGGGACTGGTCAGGGTTGAGGGAACAATGAACGGAGCAAAGTACAGAGATATCCTCAATGAAAACCTGAAACAGAGCGCTCAGGACCTCAGACTGGGCCGAAGGTTCACCTTCCAACAGGGCAATGACCCGAAGCACACAGCCAAGACAACGCAGAAGTGGCTTCGGGACAACTCTGTGAAGGTCATTGAGTGGCCCAGCCAGAGCCTTGACTTGAACCCAATCGAACATCTCTGGAGAGACCTGAAAATGGCTGTCCACCAACGGTCCCCATCCAATGTGACAGAGCTTGAGAGGATCTGCAGAGAAGAATGGCAGAAAATCCCGTGACTCATTTGGGCTGACATCTGTCAATTTCCCGACCCGGATCTCAGTTAACGGTACATCATCTCTTCTTGACTTGGTTATGACTAACTTCTCTGCAAATGTCTGCTGTTCTTCTTCTCCAATCAGTTCATATGATCATATGGCTGTTAAAGTGGACATCTCTGGGCCATTTTCAGAGAGCCTCCTCATCACTGATGTCTAGCATTTCACTCAGGCCGACTGGCGTGGTTTTCACCAGCCACCAATTTTTTATTTTTTATTTTTTTTATTTTTATTTTTGCACACAATCGAGGCTCGTGAAAGAGCTAACATTTATCACACAAACAAACCAAACAGACAAACAAGCAAAGTATGTAAAAGGGGGAGCGGTAGACAAGATGGGGAGAGAAGGGGAAGCACATAAACACAACATTTGAGATCAGGGACATCGGGAATGTGTGGGTGGGAGAGGGCTTGGGGGGAGGCGGCGTGGGAAGGGGGGAGGGGTGGGAGAAGTATAAACACCAGGACACCAAGGACTTCCAGGAAAGAAGTTGGTATTTCAAAAAAGTGGATTTGGGGTGAAATTAGCGGGGGCAGAAAAGATCAAGGTTTTGGATGGGGGAAGACAAGAGATGGTGGTGAACAGCTGTTTCAAAGACCTTGAGGGAGGAGTGGGATTGAAGAGAGTGAGGAAGTTTGTTCCAGAGGCAGGACAAAAGAGGAATGAAGGAGTGAAGGTGAGCAGAGAGTCTTGATTTTGGCAGTTTAACCATAATAGGGTTGCAGACAGATCTTGTGCGACCTGTAGGACTATTTGGGGGACAGAGCCCAGAGAGAGCTGGGGGAGCAAGGCCGGAGAGGAGTCGGTAGAAGACAGAAAGACCACCAACCTGCCTGCAGTGAGTAAATGAAAGGCCCTCGGAAGTAGCTTCATCGCGGGAGATTCCAATGATTCTGAACGCTTTGGTTTCAACAGCGTGAAGACGAGCTTGATGTGAGGCAGGAGCACCAGCCCAGAGGGGAGAGCAGTATTCCATTGTGCTGTGGATGAAAGCCTTGTATGTGGTGAGGAGCTCAGGTGTGCCAAGGAAGGACTTCACACGACGGAGGATGCCCAGTCGGCGGCTGGCTTTGGAGGCCAGATTTGAAATGTGGTTTTGCCAGGAAAGATCATGGCAGATAGTGAGACCCAAAAGCTTGAGTGACAGAACTTCTTGGAGAGGATTATTCAGAAAGTGGATGGGAGGGTTGTCCAGTCGGTCTTTTCGGAGAGACATAGTAAGAGTGTGAGATTTGCCAGGATTGAAAGACATGTTCCACTTGTTTGACCAGTCTGGCACCCCGCCCTGCTCACCAAACTCTCCTCTTGCAGTATCCATGGAAATATCCACGCATGGCTTGCAGACTTCCTCTCCGGTCGGAGTAAACGTGTGGCTCTGAATGGAATTCTCTCATCTCCCCTTCCTGTCGAGGCTTGAGTTCCTCAAGGCATTGTTCTGAGCCCTGTGCGATTTCTGGTCTTCATCAATAAATCTCTCTGACTGGAAAATCCTCTCTATCTTTATGCTGATGACTCCACCCTCTGCCGCTCCATATCTCAACCCTCAGATAGGCAGGCAGCAGCCTCTTCACTGTCTGCAGACCTGGATAAAATCACAAACTGGTTAAACAAGTGGAACATGTCTTTCAATCCTGACAAATCGCACACCCTCACAAAGTCTCTCCATAAATACAGTCTGGAAAACCATCTACTTTCTCAACTAAAACCTCTGCTTCCTCAACAATCCTCCTGAAGAGGTTCTGTCAATCGAGCTTTTGGGTCTCACGATCTGCCATGATCTTTCCTGGGAAAACCACATTTCCAAGCTGGCCTCCAAAGCCAGGCACCGACTGGGCATCCTCCAGCGTGCGAAGTCCTTCCTTGGCACCTCTGAGCTCCTCACCACATACAAAGCTTTCATTATGTCAACATCTAAGTTCAGGTATCTTCTTCTTCACCATCAACTGTTGTTCATCCTGTCAATTGAACTGTCTTCCAACATAGCAAGTCTGACTGGGATGCCTTGCGTTCTTTGCTAGCCCATGTTCACTGGAACTCATTCCTTTGTCACAACCCATCTGAAACTGCCAAGGAAGTCACTGACTGGATCCTTGTTGGTGCGGAGCTCTTTCTCCCTTCTCGGACCTACCAAGTGAAACCACACTTAGTACAGGCATTTTACGAAAAATAGCTGTGCAACCTCACACAAATTGCAAAAAAACAAAACGAATTTTGATTCCTGTATATGTCTTCTATCACATGAAAAAAGTCTGAAGGAATCGTCTGGGGGGGAAATTATGAAAATCATCAATGTTTAACCCTACCAAAAACTGATTTTTTTTTGGCCACAAATCAGTGTTCTTGCATGGTTGTTCAAATGACTTATGAGTATATACCATGCTTAATGTGTGGTGAAGAGGATTTAAATCGATGAAGAATTCAAGTTTATAAAGAAATTCAGAACGTGGCATCATCATCATCATATGGCATCATCATCATCATATGGCATCATCATCATCATATGGCGGCATCATCATCATATGGCAGCATCATCATCATATGGCATCATCATCATATGGCATCATCATCATATGGCATCATCATCATCATCATATGGCATCATCATCATCATATGGCATCATCATCATCATCATCATATGGCATCGTCATCATCATATGGCATCATCATCATCATCATATGGCATCATCATCACCATCATATGGCATCATCATCATATGGCATCATCATCATATGGCATCATCATCATCATCATATGGCATCATCACCATATGGCATCATCAGCATCATCATATGGCATCATCATCATATGGCATCATCATATGGCATCATCATCATCATATGGCATCATCATCATCATATGGCATCATCATCATCATATGGCATCATCATCATATGGCAGCATCATCATCATCATCATATGGCATCATCATCATCATCCTCATCATCATCATATGGCATCATCATCATCATATGGCATCAGCATCATATGGCATCATCATCACCATCATCATCATCATATGGCATCATCATCATATGGCATCATCATAATCACCATCATCATAATCACCATCATCATATGGCATCATCATCATCATATGGCATCATCAGCATCATATGGCATCATCATCATCATCATATGACATCATCATCATCATCATCATATGGCATCATCATCATCATCATATGGCATCATCATCATCATCATCATATGGCATCATCATCATCATATGGCATCATCATCATCATCATCATATGGCATCATCATCATCATCATCATCATATGGCATCTGTAGCGAGTTCGTGCAGCCAGATCCCCTGCAGTTTCCACAAGCTGGAGTACACTCAATGTTATTTTTCTTGCATGTGCATCTCAGGGTGCTGCAGTCAACCTGACAGTTGCACCTGATCACCTGCAGCAGCTTATCAGGAGCAGGAGCTAGGGCTGTCTGGAATGGCACAAGCCCCTCATCGCACTCCTGCCACCCCCACTCAGTCGGACGAAGTCCATCTGCCGATCCCTTCCATTCTTGAACTTGCAGGTACACACGCAGGTTGTGGTACATTGCTGCTCCTGCTGTTGGTGGCAACATCTGTGGTTGGACGGGAGATGAGCTTGAAGCCACCTTCTCACAGAAGCGCTGATGACGGAGGAAGTCCAAGATGTCAGTGGGTTTTCCATTGTAGAGGATCACCAATGCTTTTGCTCCTGCATCTGCGACATCCAGCTTGGAAGCAAAAGGTGTGTCAAACACCTTGGCCTGGTCACGGAATGCGCTGCTTGCTTTGAATCGCTTGAGAGACGCTCCCTTTCCTATTCCATGGAGGAGAGATGTTGTGTCGCATCCAAGAACTGCATGTATAAAGAGCACGTGCTTGCATATGTCTGGACCAAGTCGTTGTTTTGTAGCTTTGATGTTCCAAATGCGAGGCTTCTTTCTGTTATTTTTTGGCTCAGGACAAAAGAAGATGTCATGGGATTCCAGACTTGCATGGTAGATGAGGAGGATGAGGTCTGTGTCATCACCAACTAGCTCAGTGTTGGTGGCAGCAGCAGACTGCACGGCCTTCTGCACAATCAGGAGGTCAGCATCCCCTGAAGCATGGTGCGTCTCACAGTTTTTTTTTCTGCAGCTCTTCACTCAGCATGAAAATGAATCGCTGCTTATGCTGTTTGTTTGCAAGGAACTGCTCCTTCTTCATTGTAAGAGGCATGTCAGCTGCAAACGTCACAGTTGCGCCAGCATTTCTTTTCGATCGTCTCTGGTGTGTCATGTCCTTTGTGTTGGTGCTCTCATAATCATCGAACACGACAATGGCATTTCCATACCTCTTCGTCACATATTCTGTGTACTGGTGACAGATGTCTTTGTATGTTGCTCTGCGAGACCATGGGATGCATTGAAGAAGTGCTCCTCCATCCAAGACATACTGGGTGTCATCATTGGGGATAATTGCAGGAACATCAGATCCGAGGAGATCCCTGATGGCACCAGCAAGGGCTGGCTTGTGTGCTTCTCTGAGAAAAAGAGAGGAATCAAAGAGCGCTGGTGGATAGCTGCATAGTTCATGCTTGAAGGCTGACTCTAGTTCATCAGCTTTTTGCGCAACTGTAATTAGTCTCTGGAAGAGAAGCTGTGGGTCAACCTGGACTTGATCACTATCAATCTTGACAGACGACTTCATGCCGAATGTGACTGCTTGGTCTTTCTTCTTGAAGGTGTACTCAGCTGTTGTTCTTTCATCCATTGACCTTAATATCGATTCCCCAACCGACTGAGCTGAATCGACGTTAACAGTTGGGTGGGCATGGACTCCAGTGGCAAGCTCCGCAGACTTGAGTCATTGCTGAATGGATTTCGCTCTTGTAGATACTCGAGAACTGACAGAGTGTCCTTCCAGTCACGGGCTTGTCTTGCTGTGGTCATGGCCTTGTTTTGTTCGCCGGTGTTGTAGTTCACCCCTGTGAGCTCCTGCATTGCCTGGTTTACTTCTGCACAGGCAGGCATCGAAAGCAACCATAGCAGACGTTGTTGCTCCGTTATTCCTCGACCACGTGTGAGCCCTCTGCTGGTCTTCAGACTTCTCATCAGCTTTAGGCCTTCCAAGCTTTGCTCTCTTGGAGATTTCCGTGTTCATCTGCTGAGCCATGGGTATCTGCTTCTTTGTGTGGAAATTGACGCTGCAAGTTTGATGGTACACTGCATCCGCATCATGCAGGTCATGAACATGCAGAATTCGCGCCTTGACAGTACCTGGCCAATCATCTGCTCGTTCGCGACATGTTGCCAGGAGCGTTTCTTTGAATTCAATGGTCTTGACTTGAAGAACTTGCTGCTTCTTCCTCTTTCTTCCAAACGTTGCTGGTCTACCACAAAAAAGGCAATCAGTCTGGAAAGAGAACCTCTCCTCAGATGACCTAAGTACTTGTCTGTCATTGCTTGTGCTTGGCTTTGACTCTTCTTGCTTGGTGTCCTTGGCTATCTGTTGTGGGTGACAGTATGTGCGGCGACAGTCTTTGTGTACCTTTTCTCCAGGCACAGTGTGAATGCTGTCTTTTCTTGCGTTGCTGGCCTGGTTGATGGCAGAACTTCCCTTTTCTCCAAGAGTTGATGCCGTTGACCCTCTCTCGTCTATAGATTTTTTGCAGATGGCACACACTTCAGATACCTCCATGGCTGAAAACAGAAACCACTATCTACACTTCGTAAACAGCAAACCCTTCATATTATCACAACTGAAAGATGCCCATTGCAAAAAAATATAACATGGAAAAATATTGCTCTTACTACTACTGCACGCTTTCTTACTCGGAACTTAACACTACTTGTTTTACAAATTTTTGTTTTACTTAAAACGAAATCTTTTCAGAAGATATACAAGAATATCCTTTTTGACTCCAATAAAGAATAAGCATGACCTCTAATCATCAAAATAAGATCAGAAGCAGATTCTCCACTGCTAAAAAAAAAAAATACATAGATGCATTATGCATTATTCTTATCTTGTTGTCCCACAATGACCTTGATGGTGACCTCATAGAGTTTCTGTGACCTTATATCACCAAAATAAGATCAGAATTTGATTCCTCGACCTCAAAAACCCATAAAAAGTGGTCTTACTCATGATTGTTTTGCTTTTGATTTTTTTAATAACAATTGTCGATTAGACGGATAGCGGCCATATTGGATTTTGCCGATTTGAGAACTTCCCCCCAGAGGATCTCTGAAGACTTTTTTGGGGTCAAAGAGGATATATTCAGGGACACAAAACAAGTGAGCGAGTTTTTGTTGCAATTAGTGTGAGGTCTTAAATACAAAATGCCTGCACGATCACAGCCGTGGTTCACTCCGGCTTGTCATCGCAATCACTTTTTCAAACAGTATGATTGTGTTGGTTCGAGTGAGGCACATCATTTGTTTCACCTTACGAACAACCACTCCAAACGTGTATGAGAGAATGCCAAGCGACAGTATGCAGAATCTGTTTGTCATTCTATGTCAAATAAACATCTCGGTTCTCGAGATTTTTGGAGAATTGCTCATAGCATTCTCAACCATAATCAATCATCGATTCCTGTCCTCTTCAATTGCCCTGAAGTGCTTTCTTCTTTTGATAAAGTCGACCTCTTTGCTGAGCATTTTGCTGCAAACTCCACACTTGAAGACCACAGACAAACATTGCCTCTTTGTCTTTCCCATCTTGACACCAGGCTTTCCACTGTCATCAGCACATGCAGGAAAGTTGCTAAGATTATTCAAAGTCTTGACATTTCAAAATCGACTGCACCAGATAGAATCCCTGCAATTGCTTCGAAGATGTGTTCACTTGATCTGTCTTCTGTTCTCTCAAAACTGGATTGCTTTTGCATGTCAGTTTGTGTTTCCACTTAGCTGAAATCAGGCTTCTGTCGTCCCTGTCTTTAACGGCTCAGGTGAGTAATCAGATCTTTCCTACTAACTATCGGCCTGTTAGCCTTCTACCCATTATCAGCAAAGTGTTTGAATCCTTGATAAATCGACAACTCATGACTCATCTGGAAACCCGCAACATCCAAAATGATGTTCAGCATGGCTTTAGACATTAAAGGTCGACTGGTTGGCTGAACATGTAAATTCAATTCCCAGCATTCAATGACTGGAAATGTGAATCGGGCTTTGGATCGTCGTGGAGAAGCCAGGGTTGTTGCTCTTGACATCTCCAAGGCTAAATTATATGGCATTTCTGGAAAATTGCTTGGTACAATCTCTGACTTCCTTGCAAATTGTCAAAGCTCTGTGGTACATGAGGGACAGCAAGTAATCACCTGTCCATAACACATATGTAAGGTATCTGTGTCTCGTTCAACATCAACTTGTTTTCCAACCCCGTCTCTGGATTCTTCACCTTTGCAGGAACTCCCTGTTATCCCTCTGTTTGGAATGGATATCAGCTCAAACCTCAGCTCAGAAATGTACATCTCTTGTTGAGCTAAAAGCACCTCCCAGCACCTTGAAGCTTATTTCGTTGCCAGTGATACCTTTCTCAAGCTGCTATGCTCCATCTACACAAGGCCACTGTATGTCCTGTCATGGAGTATCATTGCCATATTTGGGCTGGTGCTCCAGCCTGTTACCTATCTCTTCTTGACAGAAGCCAGCGCCGTGCTGCCATTTTGGTGGGACAGGGATTGACATCATCCCTGGAACCTCTCTCAATCTGCCGCTCTATTGCTTCCTTGAGCCCTTTCTACAGATATTACAACGGAATGTGCTCTGAGGGTCTATCAGGTTGTTCCACCTGAGCACACGTTCAGTTGCTCAACATGTTTGGCAGTTCGTTCACTATAATTTGGCAGTTCATACAGTTCATACATTATACAATTCCCATCCATACACTATAACTGTCCCAAGGAGTAAGACTATAACGTATAAGGTATTCTTCTGGTTTTTTCCCCCCTGCACAGCATCACTCTGGAACACGTTGCCTGCATCCTGCTTTCCCCTCCATCCCAACCTCCCGCAATTCAAGAGGAATGTCAAAAGATTCCTCCTTTCTGTCTCATGTGTAATATCTCTACTTTCCTTTGTGTAGGCCTCACCTCGAGTGGCCTTGAAGGCTTTGTTGCAGGGCGATATCTCATTTAAAAAAATATACGTGGGTGTGCATTGAGGGTACGTACCTCAGTTGGCACTGCCAAACCGTGCGGCACCAAAAGGAAACACGTTTTTAGCTGCGACGAGCAGCTCGATGAGAGCACCGCATTGTTGCTGTTGTTGTTGTTGTTGTTGTGGTGCCTTTTTAGCTGCGACGAGCAGCTCTGTGGGAGGACCGCGTTGTTGTTGTTGTGCCTTTTTGAATAGCGCATGCGCATACACTCGGTGTGTGTCCCCGGTGTGTACCCCGGGTTTAGAATAGGTACACCGTATCCCTGCGTGTCGTAAGAGGCGACTAAAAGGGTTGGCGTCAGGAAGGGCATCCGGCCACAAAAACATTGCTTCAAGAAGAGAACCATGCCAATGACAACTACATGTGGGCAGGGTACAGCCCGAAGTACCCCCGTGGGGGACCCCAATCTCTCTCGTCAAAACTCAAGGTGGGGAACCCGATCGAAGCAAGGGTGGAAATCACTCCTTTTATGACGACGAAACGTCTGATGCCCGACGTGGAGATCGGTTTCTGAGGTTTGGGACATGGAATGTAGGGACAATGACAGGGAGATCAGGAGAAGTGGTGGAAGTATTGGTCAGAAGAAGAGTGGACATATGTTGTGTGCAATAGACGAGATGGAAGGGAAGTGGTGTGAGAATGGTGGAGGGTAGGCAGGGACAGAAATACAAGTTTGTGTGGCAAGGGTGCCCAGAAGGTGTGAATGGTGTTGGTATCCTGTTTTCTGAGGAGTTTGCAGACAGTGTGGTGAGTGTGACTAGAGTGAGTGAAAGGTTGATGATGGTGAAAATGATGATTGGAAAGCTCTTGGTGAACGTCATCTCGGGATATGCTCTGCAGGTTGGACGGAGCGATGAAGAGAAGGACACGTTCTGGTGTGCAATAGAGAAGCTGATTGAAAACGTGAAAGATGAGGAAGTTGTTGTGGTAGGAGGAGACCTAAATCGACATGTGGGAAGGAGTATGGATGGTTTTGAGGGAGTTAATGGGGGTTCCGGATATGGTGTGAGAAATGGAGAAGGTGAAAGGATTTTGGAGTTTGCTGATGCATCTGATTTGTTGATTTTTAATACTCAGTTCCAGAAAGAGGATAAAAAGCTTGTTGCATACACATCAGGTGGGTCGACGACAACCGTTGACTACCTGCTGGTGCATAGGTGAGATAGTGGGCACCTCCGGGGACACAAAGGTGATTCCGAGGGAGGAGGCTGTTTCACAGCACCACTTGGTTGTTTGCGACATAAGGGTGAAAGGTGCGAGGAGAGCTCGGCGGGTGAAGTACCAACCGAGAATGAAGGTGTGGAGGTTGAAAGAGGTGACAGTGAGGCAGGCATTAATAGAGAGGCTGAGTATGGTAGAGGATGATGTGGTGGAGCTTGAAAGTGGTTGGATATCAATGAAAGATTGTCTGTTGGTAGCCGTTGGTGATGTATGTGGATGGACAAAAGGACCACGGAGGCACACGGAAACATGGTGGTGGGATGATGAAGTTAGAAAGAAGATTGACGAGAAGAGGAAGAATTTCAAGGAGTGGCAGAAGGCTCTGGGTATGGGCGCAGAAAAGGCAGAGCATGAAAGTTATAAGGCAGCCAAGAAGGCTGCAAAGAAAGAGGTAGCAAAGGTGCAGGAAGGAGGCATGTAAGAAAATGTTCGGAGAACGCTTGGATTTGGAAGAGGGTCAGAGAGCGGTATTCAGGATTGCAAAGCAGATAGCGAAAGAGAGGTGTGTTGTGATGGGGGTGAGTTGCTTGAAGGATGAAATGGGACAACTCGTTGTGGACCCAGATGGAATTAAAGGAAGATGGAAGAGATATATGGAAATGCTGTTGAATGCAGAGAATCAATGGGATGGCAACATAGAGAGTAACCCAGTTTTAGGACCAGCAGAGAAGATAAACGAGAAGGAAGTTGAGGAAGCGATAAAAGCAATGAAGAGAAGAAAGGCGGGAGGGCCGACGGGAGTTGTGGGAGATATGATGAAGGCAGCGGGAAGTTGGGGTGTGAAGAGAATGGCAGAGATCTGCAATCTGGTGGTGAAAGAAGGCCACATTCCAGTGGATTGGGAACGGAGTACCCTCGTCCCTCTATACAAGGGGAAAGGTGACCCTCTGGAGTGTGGCTCGTATCGAGCGATAAAGTTATTGGAGCATGGAATGAAGGTGTTGGAGAGGAGGAGAAGAAAGAAATGAGATTGATGAAATGCAGTTTGGATTCATGCCAAGAAGAGGAACGACAGACGTGCTTTTTATTGTGAGGCAGTTGCAGGAGAAGTACATGGAGAAGAGGAAGAAGTTGTTTCTTAGGTTTGTTGATCTGGAGAAAGCATTCGATGGGGTTCTACGTGAAGTAGTGACAGGGGCATTGAGGAAGTTAGGAGTGGAGGAATGGTTGACCAGAGTAGTGATGTCAATGTACAAAAGCGCACACAGCTGCAAGGATGAAGGACGGGAACAGTGGTGAGTTTGAGGTGAAGGTGGGAGTGCATCAGGGGTCTGAACAAAGTCCACTACTATTTGTAGCTGTGATGGAGGTGCTGGCTCGGAATGTAAAGGAGGGTTTACTGTGGGAGTTGTTGTATGCAGATGATCTGGTGTTGATTGCAGAAAGTATGGATGGACTGAAGGAGAAGATGAACAAGCGGAAGGAATGTATGGAGACAAAAGGTCTGAAGGTCAGTATCGGAAAAACGAAGGCGATGGCAAGTGGCAAAGCATGTGGTGAGGTGGAAAGAACTGGGGAGTGGCCGTGTCCTGTGTGCAGGAAGGGTGTCGGAGTGAATTCCATTCAATGTACAATGTGTGCTGAGTGGGTTCATCAAAAATGTAGTTGTTTGAGATGGTCATTAACCAGTGTGGCAGCTACATTCAAGTGTAAGGTGTGCACAGAGGGAGCTGCAGACGGAGGAAATGTTGAGTTGGATCTTGGAGATGGCGTGAAGCTGGAAGGTGTGAAAACATTTTGTTACCTCGGAGACATGCTGAATGGAGACGGTGGATCAGACTCGGCAACGGTTGCGAGAGTGAGATGTGCATGGAAGAAGTTTCGGGAACTGAGTGGCGTGCTGTTCTTTACTTGCTGTTCAACAGCATTTCCATATATCTCTTCCATCTTCCTTTAATTCCACCTGGGTCCACAACAATTTGTCCCACTTCATCCTTCAAGCAACTCACCCCAATCACATCACACCTCTCTTTTGCTATCTGCTTCGCAATCCTGAATACCTCTCTCTGACCCTCTTCCGAATCCAAGCGTTCTCCAAACATTTCCCTTGATGCCTCCTGTGCCTTTGCTGCCTCTTTCTTTGCAGCCTTCTTGGCTGCCTTATAACTTTCAGGCTCTGCCTCCGTACCCTTCACCTTCTGCCACTCCTTGAACTTCTTCCTCTTCTCGTCAATCCTCTTTCCAACTTCATCTTCCCACCACCATGTTTCCGAGTGCCTCGGTGGTCCTTTTGTCCATCCACATACCTCACCAACGGCTCCCAACAGACAATCTTTCATTGACATCCAACCACTTTCAAGCTCAACCACATCATCCTCTGCCACACTCGGCGTCTCTTTTAATGCCTCCCTCACTGTCACCTCTTTCAACCTCCACACCTTTATTCTCGGTTGGCTGAAACCAAAGCTTTCAGAATCATTGGAATATCCTGCGATGAAGCTAACTCCGAGGGCCTTTCACTCACTCACCGCAGGCAGGTTGGTGTTCTTTCTGTTTTCTACCGACTCCTCTCCCGCCTTGCTCCCCCAGCTTTCTCTGTGCTCTGTCCCCCAAATATTCCCACAGGTCGCACAAGATCTGCCAGCAACACTCTTTTGGTTAAACTGCCAAAATCTAGGCTCTATGCTCACCTTCACTCCTCTTTTCTCCTGCCTCTGGAACAAACTCCCCCACTCCCTTCAATCCCATGCCTCCCTCCAGGTCTTTAAAACAGCTGTTCACCACCATCTCTTATCTTCCCCCATCCAAAACCTTGATCTTTTCTACCCCCACTAATTCATCCCAGATACACTTTTATGAAATTCCAACTTCTTTCCTGGAAGTCCTTGCAGGGTCCATATGTTTTACACCTCTCCCATCTCCCCCCAAACCCTCTCCCTCCCACACTTCTCTCGATGTACCTGCTCTCAAATGTTGTGTTTGTGCCCTTCCCCCTCTGTCCCCATCTTGTCTACCGCTCCCCTTATTTTGTGTTTTATGTGTCGGTTTGACTTTTCGTGTGATTAATGTTAGTTTTTTCGCGAGCCTCGATCTTGTATGCAAAAAAAAAAAAAAAACCCTCAAAACCGTCTATACTCCTTCCCACATGTCCATTTAGGTCTCCCCCGACCACAACAACTTCCTCATCTTTCACGTTTTCCATCAGCTTCTCCATTGCACACCAGAAAAAAACCACACGGATAGTCTAGGAATGTTAACAATGGCATAAATGAGCTTGGATCAGCTGAGTGGAGGATTTGTTGTCCCCCTATCATGTGACAAGATCTTCTTATTTTTTTGTATACTGAATCGAGGCTCGTGAAAGAGCTAACATTTATTTCACAAACAAATCAACCAGACAAACAAAATATACAAAAAGAGGGAGCGGAAGACAAGATGGGGAGAGAAGGGGAAGCACACAACCACAACATTTGAGAGCAGAGAGAAGTGTGGGAGGGAGAGGGCTTGGGGGCAGGAGGCGTAGGAAGGGGGGGCGGGGGGGGTGGGAGAAGTATAAAACACAAGGGGACCGAAATTAGCAGGGGTAGAAAAGATCAAGGTTTTGGATGGGGGAGGATAAGAGATGGTGGTGAACAGCTGTTTTAAAGACCTGGAGGGTGGAGTGGGATTGAAGAGAGTGATGGAGTTTGTTCCAGAGGCGGGAGAAAAGAGGAATGAAGGGGTGATGGTGAGTAGAAAGTCTTGATTTTGGCAGTTTAACCATAAGAGGGTTGCAGGCAGATCTTGTGCGACCTGTAGGAATATTTGGGGGACAGAGCCCAGAGAGGGCTGGGGGGGCAAGGCCAGAGAGGAGTCGGTAGAAGACAGAAAGACCACCAACCTGCCTGCGGTGAGTGAGTGAAAGGCCCTTGGAGTTAGCTTCATCGCGGGAGATTCCAATGATTCTGAACGCTTTGGTTTCAACAGCGTGAAGACGGGCTAGGTGTGAGGCAGGAGCACCACACCAGAGGGAAGAGCAGTATTCCATAGAGCTGCGGATGAAAGCCTTGTATGTGGTGAGGAGCTCAGGTGTGCCAAGGAAGGACTTCGCACGACGGAGGATGCCCAGTCGGCGACTGGCGTTGGAGGCCAGATTTGAAATGTGGTTTTCCCAGGAAAGATCATGGCAAATAGTGAGACCCAAAAGCTTGAGTGCCAGAACTTCTTGGAGAGGATTATTCAGAAAGTGGATGGGAGGGTTTTCCAGTCGGTCTTTTCGGAGAGACATCGTAAGAGTGTGAGATTTATCAGGATTGAAAGACATGTTCCATTTGTTTGCCCAGTCTGTGATTTTGTCCAGGTCTGCAGAGAGTGAGGAGGCTGCAGACTGCTGATCTGAGGGATGAGGAATGGAGCGACAGAGAGTAGAGTTGTCAGCAAAGAGAGAGAGAGGATTTTCAAGAGAGTCAGAGAGATCATTGATGAAGACCAGAAAAAGCACCGGGCCCAGAACACTACCTTGGGGAACTCCAGCCTGAACAGGAAGAGGAGATGAGAGAAACCCATTCAGGGCCACACGTTGACTACGACCAGAGAGGAAGTCCGTCAGCCATGCGTGGAGATTTCCATGGATACCAAAGGAGGAGAGTTTGGTGAGCAGAGCAGGGTGCCAGACTGTATCGAAGGCACGTGAAATGTCAAGGGAGACGGCTCTAATTTCCTGTTTGGCATTGAGGACCTCCATCCATTGTTGAGAAAGCAGAAGCAGCATGTCCAGAGTAGAGTGACCAGGTCTGAAACCAAATTGATGATCAGAGATCAAGCCATTGGAGAAGAGGAAAGATTTCATATCTGAAGCAATGATGGATTCCATGACTTGGCTGATTGGTCTGTAGTTGCTGGGATCTGTTTTTGCACGTTTTTTGTGCAAAGCGGTGATGTTGGCTGATTTCCAAGCAGATAGCAGATGACCTTGAGCAAAAGAGAGGGTGAAGAGAACAGAAAGAGGGAGTGAAAGAGCGGAAGCACATGATTTTAGGACCCGTGGACTGATGCCGTCAGGACCAGTTGCAGAATCAGAGTCGAGGGTTGACAGAAACTTTTCCACCTTGTCAGGAGGAAAGGACACAGAGTCCAGGAGCAGCTGGGTACGACTGGGTATGGTGGGTACAGAGAGGGATGGGTTTGGGACACAAGATTTAGAGGCAAACACAGAGTTGAGGCATTCAGCTTTTTCACGTGCGGAGTCAGCCGTTAAGCCGTTTGAGGTGAGGGAGGGGATGGAGGGGGAACAAACACCAGAAACAGATTTGACCAGACGCCACCAGGATTTGGAAGAGGGAGACAGATAAGAGAGTTTGTTCTTGAGAACGGTGAGATATTGTTTCCTGGCTCTCCTGAGGGTGGACACACACTTGTTTCGGGCTTTGTGAAAGGAAATGAGATTTCCTTCCGTTGGATTTGCTTTCCAGGAGACGAAAGCAAGTTGTTTCAGGGCAACAGCCTCACCACAAGATTCCGTGTACCATGGACGGGAGGAAGGGTATGACAACTGAAGACGAGATGGGATAAATCTCTGCATGAGAGAGAGCAGTTTGCTTTGAAAGAATTCCCAGGATGAGTTGATGTCAGAGGCGGTAGAGATGGGAGACCAGTCCAGATGATTGATGGCTGCTTGAAGACCGTGCCAGTTGGCCTGAGTGAAATGCCAGACTCGTCGACGCTGAGGAGGCTCTCTGAGAATGGTCAGAGAGATGTCCACTTTTCTTCATCACTCTGACCGACCTGTGGAGCATATCCCGAGATGACGTTCACCAAGAGCTTTCCAATCATTTTCCTTTCACTCACTCTCGTCACACTCACCACACTGTTGACAAATTCCTCAGAAATCGGGACACTAACACCATGCACGCCTTCTGGGCGCCCTTGCCACACAAACGTGTATTTCTGTATAATACTTGAACACAAATCGCCTTCTTATTTCCAATAATCTCCAGTTTAGCAGTACTTGGACATGTTAAATAGGGTGGTGTATAAGGGTGATGCAGAAGACTGCTTCAATTGGACTTAACATCCGGAATTTTGATTTCACAATCTTTAACTTCATTACTATGTTTAAATTGAAGTATACATTCCATGGCGTAACGTGTTCAATGAACTCCCGAGATGGTTCTCACTCATTTCCCTGCAAAATACTGACACTGATTTATACACAGGTGATGTCTATCCTGTAAATGTGGAAGGCAAACAACATGACAACGATTCATCTGTCACAGAAGATTGAAAATGTGCTTCTACAAAGGAAGGTTCAGATGATATTGACATGACAAACGGAAGTGCTTCCTGTTTTGCAACTGGTGAGTGGAAACATAAAAAAAGAACATAAAGCCTTTTGTATGGAGAAAATATAAAAATTTCCAGAAAAGTGTTAAATATTTTGCATTTTGATTTTGACAAAAAAGAAAACTTGTTTTTTGTTTCTGTAGAACAATCAAGAAGTAATATGGGACAAATAAGGTCCATTGGCAGCTTGACAGTGAGGAAGAAGCCTTTTTTGAAGAAACAATCACGAGATCAAGTCTCGCTTCCTGTAAAATACAAATACTTGTCTGGGCCTCGCAACACCAAGATTAATATGAAATTAAACAAACACAGAAAGTTTCAAGAAAAGCGAATATGTTATCAGTGTAATGTGTGCAGAAAGGATTTTGCTTCAACGAGTAAAATCAAAATACACATGAGGATCCACACTGGAAAACGTCCTCACAAATGCTCTGTATGTGATAAAGGTTTCTCTGCAAACAGCCATTTGAAATTACATATGAGGGTCCACACAGGAGAGCAACCACACAAATGTTCGATATGTGATAAAGGTTTCTCTCAAAACAGCCATTTGAAATTGCATATGATGGTCCATACAGGAGAGCGACCTCACAAATGTTCGATATGTGATAAAGGTTTCTCTCAAAACAGCGATTTGAAATTGCATATGAGGGTCCATACAGGAGAGCGACCACACAAATGTTCGATATGTGATAAAGGTTTCTCTCAAAACAGCAATTTGAAATTGCATATGAGGGTCCATACAGGAGAGCGACCTTACAAATGTTCGATATGTGATAAAGGTTTCTCTCAAAACAGCGATTTGAAATTGCATATGAGGGTCCACACAGGAGAGCGACCACACAAATGTTCGATATGTGATAAAGGTTTCTCTGCAAACAGCCATTTGAAATTACATATGAGGATCCATACAGGAGTGCGACCACACAAATGTTCGATATGTGATAAAGGTTTCTCTCAAAACAGCCATTTGAAATTGCATATGAGGGTCCATACAGGAGAGCGACCTTACAAATGTTCGATATGTGATAAAGGTTTCTCTGCAAACAGCCATTTGAAATTACATATGAGGATCCATACAGGAGTGCGACCACACAAATGTTCGATATGTGATAAAGGTTTCTCTCAAAACAGCCATTTGAAATTGCATATGAGGGTCCATACAGGAGAGCGACCTTACAAATGTTCGATATGTGATAAAGGTTTCTCTCAAAACAGCGATTTGAAATTACATATGATGATCCATACAGGAGAGCGACCACACAAATGTTCGATATGTGATAAAGGTTTCTCTCAAAACAGCGATTTGAAATTGCATATGATGATCCATACAGGAGAGCGACCTTACAAATGTTCGATATGTGATAAAGGTTTCTCTCAAAACAGCGATTTGAAATTACATATGATGATCCATACAGGAGAGCGACCACACAAATGTTCGATATGTGATAAAGGTTTCTCTCAAAACAGCGATTTGAAATTGCATATGATGATCCATACAGGAGAGCGACCACACAAATGTTCGATATGTGATAAAGGTTTCTCTCAAAACAGCGATTTGAAATTACATATGATGATCCATACAGGAGAGCGACCTTACAAATGTTCGATATGTGATAAAGGTTTCTCTCAAAACAGCGATTTGAAATTGCATATGAGGGTCCATACAGGAGAGCGACCTTACTCCTGCTCGATATGTGATGAAGGTTTTTCTCAAAACAGCAATTTGAAATTACATATGAGGATCCATACAGGAGAGCGACCTTACACCTGCTCGATATGTGATAAAGGTTTCTCTCAAAATAGCAATTTGAAAAGGCATATGAGGATCCATACAGGAGAGGTGAAATCTGAAATACCAAGATCTGAAAAATGACGTCAAGAGGATATGAAGATTGAAGAAACCTGAAATTGTACCAGTGCTAGTCGGAGCAACAGGAAATCCGGATGTTCAAGAAAAACCCAACTGAGCACTTAAAAAGCATTCTGGGTAATATCACGACAAACATGCATCAGGTGGAGGCTGTCAAAAGTTCAGTGAGGATTCTAAAACGAGCCCTTGGAACAAAGCATTCTGGGGAATATCACGACAAACATGCAACAGGTGGAGGCTGTCAAATGTTCAGTGAGGATTCTAAAACGAGCCCTTGGAACAAAGCATCCTGGGGAATATCACGACAAACATGCATCAGGTGGAGGCTGTCAAAGGTTCAGTGAGGATTCTAAAACGAGCCCTTGGAACAAAGCATTCTGGGGAATATCACGACAAACATGCAACAGGTGGAGGCTGTCAAAGGTTCAGTGAGGATTCTAAAACGAGCCCTTGGAACAAAACCATGAGAACGAAGTTTCACAAACTGGTTCATGAATAATGATCCTTCACCGAAAAAGGAGGTGGAGATTTTGAGTTCTGGGAGAACTTTCTCCCACCTCCTAAAACCCGCATGTGGAGATGACAACCAACGAGAGCGTCCCTTACAAATGTTCTATTTGTGATAAGGATTTTATTTCAAAACGGAGCTTGAACTTCCAGAGCGCAACCCACCTGGAGTGCTCGCGTAAAAAAGTGCTCTGAGTGTGGGAAGGGATTTGCTGATAAAAGGTTTGTTAAATTCACGTGGCGTTACCTGTACGAGGTTGTTCGTCCCCCGCCCCCCCCCCCCCTCCCCTACTTTGTGAGCACAACTCAGAGTATCACCTGTATCCAGAATGTCCACAACAATGATTGCACACTGGTGCCAAAAGACAACAAGAATCTCAAAATGCGAAGCCCATCCACGTCCACTCAACTCAAACTGCAGTTAAAGAAAATGACAGATTTTTAAGAAAATGTAAAACTTATTAATTTGATTCTCCATATTCTCATCACAGCGGATTGTTGAAAATTTGAAGCCAAAATCTCAAATGGTAACAAAACTGAATCTCTCAACATCATCTTATATCTCTCACTGTTCTTCTTCCAGGGCCTTCCTTCGGTTGCCAATTTGTAATTATTGTCTCTGTCCTTCCCATGTTTCCAGCCAAGTTCCATTTGAGTTTTTTGATCGTGACCAGTGTCTCGAAAATTTGTTTTCTCTCTGATTTAATTGTTTTTCTGGTCCCTTTTGGTTGTGCTCAGATGGAATCTTTCCATGGTGGTTTGGACATCAATTTTAACTCGATCTTTGCTGTCGTCCATGTTTCATTGCCATGTGTGATATGGGGAGAACACCCTTGTTGTAAAATTGTTCATCAGAAGAAGACTCCTGCCCATGTTTTTCATGAAACTTGAATTTATGAAGTGTGTCACAATAAAGAGAGGTCCTCAAAGTACAAATGCCCTGTCTGTTATTGTGAATATGTAATGGGTGCATGATCAATTTATATTGTCAGTCAGTGGAGAGTTTGGAGTTGTCCACATCCCCATGAGTAATCCTGATCAAACCGAGAGTTGTTCACCAAACCAGGTGAAAGCCTTGCAGAGATAGCATTTACCATCATAGCTTGACTGCACTTCATCCCATCACTCATTGATCTCGAGCAGCTGTTTCACAGGTCCCAACGTGGAAAGCCACACAGCTAGTTGCTCCCACATTTTTCTCAACATCAATGGTAAAGCATTGTTAATGGAGGGAATACCTTTGAACACAGAACGTAAACGTATTTTAAACAGTATCACGGTATTTTGACCCAATTTCAATTGTTGCTCGAAGACAGGGCAGCATGTATGTACAATCACACTGACAATCATAAGACTTCAAACAAACAAAAACAATATACCTATTTTGGGGGGCAACCCCCTCTCCCATGCCCCACCCTACCCGATTTTTATAATGCCTTGAACAAACCTTGGTGTATCACGGGTGATGAAGGTTGTGATCAAGTTTCATCAAAATTGTGTGTAGTTTCTGAGAAAAGAACAAATACTTATTCTGCGGGGCAACCCCCCATGGACCCCCTTAGACCCCGACTTTTTAAATGCCAGGAACAATCGTTGGTACATCACGGGTGATGAACAGAACGTTATGGTCAAGTTTCATCGGAATTGTCAAATTCCAAAATTCCACGAATTCCAAAAGCATACATACAATGTCACTTCCACGTCCTCGCGTTCGCAGAAGAAAAACATAAGTGCAATACACCTGTTGCTCAGCTGGCAGAATAAACAGTATGCTGAACTGACTGAAGGTATTGTTATGTCGGTAGGGTAAAGCAATATCTAGAGTCAGGATCTGAATAGGTAACATGCTTCAACTGTTGCGATAGGGAATCTACCTTTAATAAGTTTTATGTTAGTCCGGTTTGTCGGGTTAAGATGTCTGCTTGTGAACATACCAGGATGTTCGAGTGTTAGATCGTGTAAGGATTAAGATAAACCCCTGTGTGTCACACCTGGTAATCAAACCTTTGTCCCTTATGGCAATGCACACAAACATAAACACTTAGACAGGCCCTGTAGTGCAACATTAAATAATTCCCTTCCCTGACGAGGACTTTGGAAGAAAACAGGCAAGGGGCCAGTTCGGGTCACCGCCGCATGGGCCGCAGCCAGCTACACCTCTGGCAGGCCTCGGAACATGGAGTGACACGAGCTATCACCACGCTACAGGCCTGTGATTGATCAGCACGGTGGGCGCGAACCTCCAGCCAACGAATGCGGGAGGCGCAAAGCTGGAAGGTTTGGTGGAGGGCACTGATTGGGTGGAGGGCACTGATTGGGTTGCACGCCAAGGCTGACGTCACCGCCGCAAGGTTATATCAGGGCGCGCCGAACGACATTTGCGCTCTTGCACAGCACGTCCCTCTGGCCCTCTTGCACGTCCAGCTCGAACCCTTGTGCTTTCTGGCTGTCTTGTGCTCTCTGCGCTTCCCTTCTTTGTCTTGGGATATCTCTCGTGGTCGTTGGCTCACCATATTCGTGGTGCTCGGAGCGGTGCTCAGTGTTGTGGAGCTGAGAGTTGTCCACGGACCTCGTGGGCGGTTGACGAGGAGCCTGGGGTGGGCGTTGGCTCGGACCTTCGCGGTGCAGCAGAGCTTGGAGACAAGTGTGGACGACAGACCACAGACAGATAAGAACGCACCACAGAACATTACACGACGAGACATTTCCTTTCGTAATCCATTCCTGTGTGGCGTATTTGAAGTGCGGTGTGTGGGATCCCAAATTAGGACTTTATTTGATTACCGTCGCGTTTCATTGTTATCGGGTGCCAGGAATAAACGTCTTTATTTTTGTGCATTCTGATTTGTCGTTCGTGAGTTCATTAATTTCCCTGCAGGATCGAAGCTGCCGTCGGTTCGCCTTCCACAGGTACGCATTTTTACCGCAGTTTCCATTTCCCTTCTTCCTCCCGCGTTTTATCGCCGAATCCGTGTTTGGTCGTCGCCTCAAGTAAATCCGTTCTGTTCCATCCGCGGTCCCTGGTCTTAACCGAAGGGTCCGCACGATAGTATTCTAAACCAATTTGAATGGTTGCGAGAAGACAAGGGCAGCATGTCGAATGATATCAACATAATCATAAGACTTTAAGCAAACAAACAAAATCCAATTTTGGGGGGCAGCCCCCCTCCTCGTCCCCGTCTTCTTCTTCAGACCCCAATTTTTCCAATACCTTGAACACAAACATTGGTACATCATGGATGATGAAGGTTGTGGTGAAATTTCATCAAAACCGCGTGTGTTAGTTCTGAGAAGAAAGCAAATACCTATTTTAGGGACGGACCGACTGACGGACTGATGGAACAATGGACTGACTGGTGCACTAACGGAGTGACTGATGGACTAACGGACTGACTGATGGACTAACGGACTGACTGATTGGTGGACTAAAGGATGGACGAACTTACTGACTGATGGACTGATGGACGAACGGACTGACTGACTGATGGACTAACAGACTGACTGATGGACTAATGGACTGACTGACTGATGGACTTACCGACTGACTGATGGACTGACGGACTAATGAACGGACTGACGGACTGACTGATGGACTGACGGACAATGCTCCATCACATAAACTCCCATGAACTTCGTTCCAGGTGAGCTAAAAAGAGAACAAAAACGTCTGCAGAAGAAACCTCATCATGCCAACCCGCAAAGATGGAAGCAGAGAACGAGAGCTCCGCGATGATGATAACATCGATCACAAGAGAATCCTGACACTGGGGTGAAGAGCACTTTTACAAGTACGACTTCTCAAGATTTTGCTGAGATGACGATCAGCAGCAAGACCCTGAGGTCATGTGGCTTCTCCCCTCCATGAAGTGCCATGTCGCATCAGCCCGCCACCCCTCGACCTTCTCAAGGGGAATTCTACCATTTTTGCTTACGTAATAAATAGATGATATCGTGTTTTATGACAGGATGTTTTAAAATAAATTAATTAATTAATTTTCAACCTTCAAAAATCGTGCGAATAAATTCTGCTTTTTTGTTGGAATCCTTTTCTCACCTGAACAAATGAGCTGAGAACACGAATGAGGCGTGAACGGCGAACAAAAATGAACACGAACGCCTCGTCTGCTTAGTTTCCCGGCATGCCACACGCTCCTTTGCAAGCCTCCTCCCCCCGGGATATCATTGGCCACAACCATTGGTCAGCAAACTAAGGGCGGGGCCATTTGCACAGTTTAACTCCTCCCTTCGCTTGCACTTTTATGCGTTGCGGCAAAATGGTACGAAGTGTCCATAATGATAAATGTAAAACAAGCGTTACGCCTAGGTCCCCCGTCGGGGAAGTGATGTGAGTTGACAAAGTGGAAAACGCAGAAAACAGGCTATGATATGATATTTCGCTCACAAGGTTCAGACATACATGGAGGCGGCCATCTTGGATTTTGACGTGGCGAACCAATTTTCAATAGCATTCTTCCTTATGCGTAGGTACACCCACACACCAGATTAGAAGTTAGTCGTTCGTTTATTTTTCAAGATACAGTGATCCCTCGTTTATCGTGGGGGTTACGTTCCAGAACCCCCCGCGATAGACGAAAATCCACGAAGTAGCGACCATATTTTTATTTTATTATTTATGTATATTTTAAAGCTTTATGACCCTCCCCACACTCTTATTAACCTTTCCCACACTCTTATTAACCTTTCCCATACTCTTATAAACACTTCCTATACTCTTAAACACTTTTTACACTCTTAAACATACGTAATTTTAACAACATATAAAATTCTAATGGGTACTCACCATTGAAGATACTATAGCGACCCATGGGTCCCCCAAGCAAGACCAGCATCAGAATCTCCTTCCTCCAGCCGGTGACGTCACCGGCGGGGATCCGCGGCGCAAGAGTGGCTGGTCACGTGACCACCAAAGCGTGCCGCGCGTGCGGGTATAATCAGCTACACCTGTTGATCACGTAACCACCGAAGCACGCCACGCTTGAGAGGCGTGGCTTTCGGTTTCGGTTTCTGGTTGTGCTTTATAATGCAGCCCGATAAACGGGCTTTTCAGTGTTCCCGAGTTGGTTTTGAGAATAAATATCTTCTCGGACGAGTTTGTGTCTTGCCCGTAATTTCGTCCGTATCAAGCAAGAGCCCCGGCTCTTCAATACTACAACTTGCGTGATGAAGATGATGATGAATTAGCTGTGCAGTACTGATGACGATGAAGGTGATGATGATGATGATGATGAATGTACTGCACAGCCAGAAAGAGCATTACAGTTACCCATTATGTGGGTAACTAGCGCAAGTGGAAGCTGCCGCATCTGCGTTTTCCATACGCACGACTCTTTGTCTCTTTGTCTACTCTTCTACTGTACACTATGTACAGTATTTTATTTCTTGTAATATGTTTCAATCACTGTATTTTTCTTATTTTTTTACGTTTTTTAATTTTTTAGGCTAGAAAATGCTTATTTTACCACAAAAATATTTAAAATAATAGTATATAAAAATACGTTTATACCGCAAAATCCCGCGATATAGCGAAAAATCCGCGATATAATTTTACATATACTAGCGAGAAAAACCCGCGATGTACCGAAGCCGCGAAAAGTGAACCGCGATATAGTGAGGGACGACTGTATTTCGCTCACAAGGTTCAGACATGTATATGGTGGTGGCCATCTTGGATTTTGACGTGGCGACCCAATTTTCAATAGGGTTCTTCCTTATGCCGAGATACACCCACACACCAGATTAGAAGTTGGTACTTCGCTTATTTTTCAAGATATTTCGTTCACAAGGTTCAGACATATATATATATGGTGGTGGCCGTCTTGGATTTTGAAGTGGCGACCCAATTTTCAATAGCGTTCTTCCTTATGCCTAGATACACCCACACACCAGATTAGAAGTTGGTACTTCGCTTATTAGTCCCCTACCGGTGTACACCGGAGGAGACTATAGGTTTGCCGGCCGTCCCTCCGTCCGTCAGTCTGTCAGTCTGTCAGTCCATCACGCAAAGAACAGTTTACCGGACTTTTTTTTCTAAATGCTTAATGCTAATGATTTCAAACTTGGCACATGGTTTCCTCATGATAAGTTACAGATCAAGTTCGAACTTCACGACGTTTCGATCATTTTTGACAAAGTTATGGCACTTTGAACTTTGGGAATTCTGATAATTCTGATGATCCTTAACTCAGTGCCATTTTAAGTTTTAATTTCCTTTAAAAAAGATTTTCTCTGCAATAATAGGACCGATTGAGATCAAATTTTCACCATAGGATCGACTCCGTCTCTAGAATATTTTAATGGTAATTACGACGTCACAGGTCACGTGGTTCTGGCGCCATATTGTTTTTCGTGAAAACACGAAAACCCCTTTTTCTCTGCAACGGCTGAACAGATCGAAGCCAAACTTTGCAGGCAGAATCGCATACCCATGACGAACAAAAAAGTCAGCGAGCATGACGTCATTCGTCACATGGTTTCAGAGTTATGACGTTTTTAAGCATGAACCTTTAAAACCGAGCTCCTCCCTCATTTTTGATCCAATCAAGGGGAAACTTCACAGATCTATTCAGCATGTCAATCTACTAAAATGTCCTTTTGGAATTTGCGATAGGGCACGTGGTTTGGCAGATATCGTTAATTAAACGAAAAAATTTTTTTTTGAAATGGATATCTCTTGTTTATTCTCGAGTTCTCCTCAAGCCGCACTGCGCATCCTCAACCTCGTCTCGCGAACGTCAACAGCGCGACACAGCGCACGCTTTCCAGAGGGGCGGGGCCAAGCCGAGCAACATATATATACACATCGATCATTGATCGTGAACCGGAAAATAAAATAAATTACTGATATTTAGCGACTCGAAAGGTTCTTTATCAACAACTTATTTTCTCGTGCTTCTGCTGACCTGTCTGCAAGGTGTATAAATCGAAGTCCCGAGTGCGAATCACAGGTGAGCCCGTCCTAAGGTAATTAGCGATTGGGAACGATTCAGAACCTGTGGATAAATAACCCTTGGAAATTTCCCCAACAGTTTTCCGGACGACAGACTGCCGGTAGGGGACATGTATTGCAGCGCAATACTTGGAATGCTTGTTTTTCAAGATATTCCGCTCACAAGGTTCAGACATACATGGCGGCGGCCATCTTGGATTTTGAGGTGGTGACCCAATTTTCAATAGGGCTCTTCCTTATGCCTAGATACACCCACAGTCCCATGCGCCAGATTAGAAGTTGGTACTTCGCTTATTAGTCCCCTACCGGTGTACACCGGAGGGAAGTATAGGTTTGCACGCCGTCCGTCAGTCCGTCAGTCCGTCACGCAAATAACAGTTTTTCGGACTTGTTTTAGAAACGCTTAATGCTAATGATTTCAAACTTGGCACATGGTTTCCTCATGATAAGTTACAGATCAAGTTCGAACTTCACGACGTTTCGATCATTTGTGACAAAGTTATGGCACTTTGAACTTTGGGAATTCTGATAATTCTGATGATCCTTAACTCAGTGCCATTTTAAGTTTTAATTTCCTTTAAAAACCAATTTCTCTGCAATAATTGGACCGATTGAGATAAAATTTTCACCGTAGGAGGGACTCGGTCTGAAGAATATTTTAATGGTAATTATGACGTCACGGGTCACGTAGTTCGGCCGCCATATTGTTTTTCGTGAAAACACGAAAACCCCTTTTTCTCTGCAACGGCTGAACAGATCGAGGCCAAACTTTGCAGGCAGAATCGCATACCCATGACGAACAAAAAAGTCAGCGAGCATGACGTCATTCGTCACATGGTTTCAGAGTTATGACGTTTTTAAGTTGAACCTTTAAAACCGAGCTCCTCCCTGATTTTTGATCCAATCGAGGGCGAAACTTTACAAATCTGTTCAGCACTAAAATGTCCTTTTGGAATTTGCGATAGGGCACGTGGTTTGGCAGATATCGTTAATTAAAAGAAAATATTTAAAATAAAAAAAAAGGATATCTCTTGAATCGCCAGTACCTCAGACCGTGAGTTGGTAATGATTTATATAATTCACACAGTGCAATACGTGCAGGCCGCTCCATGAGCGACCTTGCGGGCTTATCAACGAGGCGAGGCGTGACAAACACATGTCTCAGCATACCTCAGATCAAGTTTGAAAACCAGCATCAACCGTGCATAAATTTGCATATTCGATCATTTTTGACAAAGTTGTGGCACTTTGAACTTTGGTAGGGGACATGTATAGCAGCGCAATACTCAGAATGCTTGTTAGTCCCCTACTGGTGTACACCGGAGGGGACTATAGGTTTGCACGCCGTCCCTCCGTCCGTCAGTCCGTCACGCAAATAACAGTTTTCTGGACCTTTTTTCTAAACGCTTAATGCTAATGATTTCAAACTTGGCACATCGTTTCCTCATGATAAGTTACAGATCAGGTTCGAACTTCACGACGTTTCGATCATTTTTGACAAAGTTATGGCACTTTGAACTTTGGGAATTCTGATAATTCTGATGATCCTTAACTCAGTGCCATTTTAAGTTTTAATTTCCTTTAAAAAAGATTTTCTCTGCAATAATAGGACCGATTGAGATCAAATTTTCACCATAGGATCGACTCCGTCTGTAGAATATTTTAATGGTAATTACGACGTCACAGGTCACGTGGTTCGGGCGCCATATTGTTTTTCGTGAAAACACGAAAACCCCTTTTTCTCTGCAACGGCTGAACAGATCGAGGCCAAACTTTGCAGGCAGAATCGCATACCCATGACGAACAAAAAAGTCAGTCAAAAAAGTCAGTTCGTGTGATAACTCCACCAAACATTGGCTGATTTCAACAAAATTTTGTACACACATGTGTCTCAGCATAACGCAGGTCAAGTTTGAAAACCAGCATCAACCGTGCATAAATTTGCATATTCGATCATTTTTGACAAAGTTATGGCACTTTGAACTTTGGTAGGGGACATGTATTGCAGCGCAATACTCAGAATGCTTGTTTTTCAAGATATTCAGCTCACAAGGTTCAGACATACATGGCGGTGGCCATCTTGGATTTTGAGGTGGCGACCCAATTTTCAATAGGGTTCTTCCTTATGCCTAGATACACCCACACACCAGATTAGAAGTTGGTACTTCGCTTATTTTTCAAGATATTTCGCTCACAAGGTTCAGACATAAATGGCGTCAGACATACATGGCGGCGGCCATCTTGAATTTTGACGTGGGTTGCACCCACACACCAAATTCGAATTCGGTCCTTTGCTTACGCACGCACACACGCACGCACACACGCACACACGCACGTACGCACGCACGCACGGACGGATGGACACACGGACGGAGGGAAAAACCACAGTCCCCCTTTCGCTCCGCGGTGCGACCGGGGACAATAACAAATTTGCCGCCCCCCAAAAGTGCCGCTCAGGGCGACCGCCCCTTGCACCCCCTCCCCCCCCCCCCATGCTACGCCAGTGCCCATCCTCCCCCAATCACTACGCCAGTCCCCCCCCCCCCACTCCAAACGCCAGTGCCCCCCCCCCCACCCCCCAGGGCCCGATTTTTTTCGATTCCATGATCAAACTTTGGTGCATCACGGGAGATGTAGGTTGTGGTCAGGTTTGTTCATCGGAATTTAGTGTGTAGTTTCGTAGCAGAAAGTAAATACCTGTTTTGGGTCGGGGGAATCCTCCCTCTCCCCCCAGCAGGCGCCCCCAATGTGCGCAGATTTTGATGCGGTCACTCACTCACTGACTCACTCGCACTCACTCACTTGCTGACTAACTCGCACTCACTCACTTGCTGACTAACTCGCACTCACTCACTTACTGACTCACTCACTTACTGACTCACTCACTCACTTGCTGACTCACTCGCACTCACTCACTTACTGACTCACTCTCACTCACTTACCGACTCACTCTCACTCGCTCACTTACTGACTCACTCACTCACTTACTGACTCACTCACACTCACTCACTTGCTGACTCACTCACTTACTGACTCACTCGCATTCACTCACTTGCTGACTCACTCGCACTCACTTGCTGACTCACTCTCACTCACTCACTTACCGACTCACTTAAACTCACTCACAAACTGACTCACTCGCACTCACTCATTCACTCATTTCAAATCTTTATCCGATTCGAACTTTTACCCTCTTCGAACCTTTACCCTCTTCGAACCTTTACCCTCTTCGAACCTTTACCCTCTTCGAACATTTACCCTCTTCGAACCTTTACCCCCTTCGAACCTTTATCCTGTTCGAACCTTTACCCTCTTCGAACCTTTACCCCGTTCGAACCTTTACCCCCTTCGAACCTTTACCCTCTTCGAACCTTTACCCTGTTCGAACCTTTACCCTCTTCGAACCTTTACCCTGTTCGAACCTTTAGCCTCTTCGAACCTTTACCCTCTTCAACCCTTTACCATGTTCGAACCTTTACCCTGTTCGAACCTTTACCCTGTTCGAACCTTTACCCTCTTCGAACCTTTACCCTGTTCGAACCTTTACCCTGTTCGAACCTTTACCCTGTTCGAACCTTTACCCTGTTCGAACCTTTACCCTGTTCGAACCTTTACCCTCTTCGAACCTTTACCCTCTTCGAACCTTTACCCTCTTCGAACCTTTACCCTGTTCGAACCTTTACCCTGTTCGAACCTTTACCCTCTTCGAACTTTTACCCTCTTCGAACCTTTACCCTATTGGTAATTGAACAAGTTCAATGGTAATTCCCTGTGTGTTGCAAGAGGTGAATAACAGGGTTGGTGGCAGGAAGGGCATCCGGACATAAAACATTGCTTCAAAAAGGGGACAACGGTGCCCCAAAAAGGCCAACCCCTGCTCTGTGGGGAAAAATAGCTGAAAGTGGTTTGTTTCTTCTTCTTCTGTATTAAATCGACGTATTGATGGGAAAATAAAATGCCCGACATACCTATTGTCATTTAATTTACACTACTCACAATAAGTTAGGGATTTTTTTTAATTTTTTTTTTTTTTCTATACCGAATCGAGGCTCGTGAAAGAGCTGACAACCGCGAGGGAAAGACAGCACATGGGGACCACGAGCGAAAGACAGCACATGGGGACCGCGAGGGAAAGACAGTACATGGGGACCGCGAGGGAAAGACAGCACATGGGGACCGCGAGGGAAAGACAGCACATGGGGACCGCAAGGGAAAGACAGTACAGGGGGACCACGAGGGAAAGACAGCACATGGGGACCACGAGGGAAAGACAGTACAGGGGGACCACGAGGGAAAGACAGCACATGGGGACCACGAGGGAAAGACAGTACATGGGGACCGCGAGGGAAAGACAGCACATGGGGAACGCGAGGGAAAGACAGCACATGGGGACCGCGAGGGAAAGACAGTACAGGGGGACCGCGAGGGAAAGACAGTACAGGGGGACCGCGAGGGAAAGACAGCACATGGGGACCGTGAGAGAAAGACAGCACATGGGGACCGCGAGGGAAAGACAGCACATGGGGACCACGAGGGAAAGACAGCACATGGGGACCGCGAGGGAAAGACAGCACATGGGGACAACGAGGGAAAGACAGCACATGGGGACCGCGAGGGAAAGACAGCACATGGGGGCCGCGAGGGAAAGACAGCACATGGGGACCGCGAGCGAAAGACAGCACATGGGGACCGCGAGGAAAAGACAGCACATGGAGACCGCGAGGGAAAGACAGCACATGGGGACCACGAGGGAAAGACAGCACAGGGGGACCGCGAGGGACAGACAGTACATGGGGACCGCGAGGGAAAGACAGCACATGGGGACCGCGAGGGAAAGACAGCACATGGGGACCGCAAGGGAAAGACAGTACAGGGGGACCACGAGGGAAAGACAGCACATGGGGACCGCGAGAGAAAGACAGCACATGGGGACCACGAGGGAAAGACAGTACAGGGGGACCACGAGGGAAAGACAGCACATGGGGACCGCGAGGGAAAGACAGCACATGGGGACCGTGAGGGAAAGACAGTACAGGGGGACCACGAGGGAAAGACAGCACATGGGGACCGTGAGAGAAAGACAGCACATGGGGACCGCGAGGGAAAGACAGTACAGGGGGACCACGAGGGAAAGACAGCACATGGGGACCACGAGGGAAAGACAGCACATGGGGACCACGAGGGAAAGACAGCACATGGGGACAGCGAGGGAAAGACAGTACATGGGGACCGCGAGGGAAAGACAGTACAGGGGGACCACGAGGGAAAGACAGCACATGGTGACCGCGAGGGAAAGACAGCACATGGGGACCACGAGGGAAAGACAGTACAGGGGGACCACGAGGGAAAGACAGCACATGGGGACCGCAAGAGAAAGACAGCACCTGGGGACCGCGAGGGAAAGACAGTACAGGGGGACCACGAGGGAAAGACAGCACATGGGGACCGCGAGGGAAAGACAGCACATGGGGACCGCGAGGGAAAGACAGCACAGGGGGACCACGAGGGAAAGACAGCACATGGGGACCGCGAGGGAAAGACAGTACAGGGGGACCACGAGGGAAAGACAGCACATGGGGACCGCAAGGGAAAGACAGCACATGGGGACCACGAGGGAAAGACAGTACATGGGGACTGCGAGGGAAAGACAGCACATGGGGACCGCGAGGGAAAGACAGCACATGGGGACCGCGAGGGAAAGACAGCACATGGGGACCGTGAGGGAAAGACAGTACAGGGGGACCGGACCACGAGGGAAAGACAGCACATGGGGACCGCGAGGGAAAGACAGTACATGGGGACCGCGAGGGAAAGACAGCACATGGGGACCGCGAGGGAAAGACAGCACATGGGGACCGCGAGGGAAAGACAGCACATGGGGACCGCGAGGGAAAGACAGCACATGGGGACCGCGAGGGAAAGACAGCACATGGGGACCGCGAGGGAAAGACAGCACATGGGGACCGCGAGGGAAAGACAGCACATGGGGACCACGAGGGAAATACAGCACATGGGGACCACGAGGGAAAGACAGCACAGGGGGACCACGAGGGAAAGACAGCACATGGGGACCGCGAGGGAAAGACAGTACAGGGGGACCACGAGGGAAAGACAGCACATGGGGACCACGAGGGAAAGACAGCACATGGGGACCACGAGAGAAAGACAGCACATGGGGACCGCGAGGGAAAGACAGCACATGGGGACCGCGAGGTAAAGACAGCACATGGGGACCATGAGGGAAAGACAGCACATGGGGACCCCGAGGGAAAGACAGCCATGAGGACCGCGAGGGAAAGACAGCACATGGGGACCGCGAGGGAAAGACAGCACATGGGGACCATGAGGGAAAGACAGCACATGGGGACCACGAGGGAAAGACAGCACATGGGAACCACGAGGGAAAGACAGCACATGGGGACCGCAAGGGAAAGACAGTACATGGGGACCGCGAGGGAAAGACAGCACATGCGGACCGCGAGAGAAAGACAGCACATGGAGACCGCGAGGGAAAGACAGTACAGGGGGACCACGAGGTAAAGACAGCACATGGGGTCCGCGAGGGAAAGACAGCACATGGGGACCGCGAGGGAAAGACAGTACAGGGGGACCACGAGGGAAAGACAGCACAAGGGGACCGTGAGAGAAAGACAGCACATGGGGACCACGAGGGAAAGACAGCACATGGGGACCGCGAGGGAAAGACAGTACAGGGGGACCACGAGGGAAAGACAGCACATGGGGACCGCGAGGGAAAGACAGCACATGGGGACCACGAGGGAAAGACAGCACATGGGACCGCGAGGGAAAGACAGTACATGGGGACTGCGAGGGAAAGACAGCACATGGGGACCACGAGGGAAAGACAGCACATGGGGACCGCGAGGGAAAGACAGTACCGGGGGACCACGAGGGAAAGACAGCACATGGGGACCGCGAGAGAAAGACAGCACATGGGGACCGCGAGGGAAAGACAGCACATGGGGACCGCGAGGGAAAGACAGCACATGGGGACCATGAGGGAAAGACAGCACATGGGGACCCCGAGAGAAAGACATCCATGAGGACCGCGAGGGAAAGACAGCACATGGGGACCGCGAGGGAAAGACAGCACATGGGGACCATGAGGGAAAGACAGCACATGGGGACCACGAGGGAAAGACAGCACATGGGGACCACGAGGGAAAGACAGCACATGGGGACCGCAAGGGAAAGACAGCACATGCGGACCACGAGAGAAAGACAGCACATGGGGACCACGAGGGAAAGACAGCACATGGGGACCGCGAGGGAAAGACAGTACAGGGGGACCACGAGGGAAAGACAGCACATGGGGACCGCGAGGGAAAGACAGCACATGGGGACCATGAGTGAAAGACAGCACATGGGGACCGCGAGGGAAAGACAGTACATGGGGACCGCGAGCGAAAGACAGCACATGGGGACCACGAGGGAAAGACAGCACATGGGGACCGCGAGGGAAAGACAGTACAGGGGGACCACGAGGGAAAGATAGCACATGGGGACCGCGAGGGAAAGACAGTACATGGGGACCGCGAGGGAAAGACAGCACATGGGGACCGCGAGGGAAAGACAGCACATGGGGACCGCGAGGGAAAGACAGTACAGGGGGACCACGAGGGAAAGACAGCACATGGGGACCGCGAGAGAAAGACAGCACATGGGGACCGCGAGGGAAAGACAGCACATGGGGACCGCGAGGGAAAGACAGCACATGGGGACCGCGAGGGAAAGACAGCACATGGGGACCGTGAGGGAAAGACAGCACATGGGGACCACGAGGGAAAGACAGCACATCAATATTGGCAGGTTCTTCGGTGTGGTTGGTTTTGCGTATTAATTATGTTGAAAAAAGTTGTTGGTCCGAATTCTATGGTTATTAATGAGTGTGAAAAATCACAGCATTCTTGATTTCAATACCCCAACCCTAACCCCGATGAAAAAAATTAACTCACTCCTATGCGCGTGCTACACGCGCCTACTTGTATAACAAGGAGGAAGCGGACAACGCGGTAAGTTCAAGAGTCTTTATTATAAGAGCTCAACTGTAGCACTGGAGCGCTCCGG
The DNA here is from genome assembly GCF_964187855.1 of Myxine glutinosa. NCBI lineage: Eukaryota > Metazoa > Chordata > Myxini > Myxiniformes > Myxinidae > Myxine > Myxine glutinosa. The sequence goes on from NC_136265.1 coordinate 20,193,956, forward strand.
GCTGCGCGCCCGGTGTATATCCCGCGGCCACGCCTACCCCTCGGGCGTGGCCGCCGCCCACTTGGTGCGCGGAATGATGCCCTCACGCCAGTGAGCTTTCGTGTCTGCCACACGCGCCCCCCCAGTATTCCCGCGCACCTGGAGGGCCAGTTTGCGGGGCAAACGGATGACCCGGCCGAAGCGCCCTCTGGCGACCGGCGGCGTCCGGGGTGCAGGGATGCCTCCGGCTGCACCCGGGATGGGTGCAGGACCGGGGGCCGAGCCACCGGCGGTGGGTGGTCCACGTCGAGGTGGGCCGGCTTGAGGCGATCCACCGAGACGCGGTCGGGAGTACCGCCGATGTCCAAGGTGAAATGTTTCACCCCGGTCTCCAGCACGCGGAAAGGCCCGTCGTACAGGGGCCGCAGTGGTGTCTGGTGGGCGTCGTGCCGGATGAAGACGTACTCCGCGGTGCGAAGCTCCGGGGCGACGTGCGTAGGCGGGTGCCCGTGGTGCGCCGTCGGCACCGGGGCGAACCTCCGGGCTGTCTCCTGCAGCGCGGAGCGCTCCTGCGCCGCGGACCATGGTGCCGTGGGGTCTGGGAGGAACTAGCCCGGCACCCGCAGCGGTTGTCCGAAGACCAACTCCACCGCGGATGCGCGCAGGTCGTCCTTGGGCGCCGTCCGGAGGCCCAGCAGGACCCAGGGGAGCCTGTCGACCCAGCCGCTGTCGCGGAGGGTGGCCAGGAGCGCGGCCTTTAACGAGTGGTGGAACCGCTCGCACAGGCCGTTGGCCTGGGGGTGGTAGGCCGTGGTTCGGTGTAGCTGGACCCCGAGCCCCCGCGCGACCGCCCCCCAGAGCTCCGAGGTGAACTGGGGGCCGCGGTCGGATGAGATGTCCGAGGGGCCGCCGAACCGGGCGACCCAGGTGGCGATGAACGCCTGCGCGACGTCCGCCGTCGCCGCCAAAGGCACGGCTTCTGGCCACCGGGTGGTGCGGTCCACCATTGTCAGGACATGGGTGAAACCCCACGAGGGGCGCAGAGGTCCCACCAGGTCCACGTGTACGTGGTCGAACCTTCGTTCCGGCACCGTGAACGTGGCCAATGGGGCCTGGGTGTGCCAGTGCACCTTCGCGCGCTGGCACGCGAGGCATATCCTGGGCCAGCCGCGGACGGCCTTCCGGAGGCCATGCCAGACAAACTTGTGGGCGACCAACCTCCGGGAGGCCTTCGTGCCCGGGTGGGACAGGCCGTGGATGGCGTCAAAAACCTGGCGCTGCCAGCCCGCGGGCACGATGGGGCGAGGCCGCCCGCGGGAGACGTCGCACACGAGGGCCGTGCCCGTGCCGTCGAACGGCACCTCGGTGACGCGGAGGCCCGTGACGGCGGTCCGCAAGGCCTGGACGCCGGGGTCGGCGGCCTGGTGCGCCGCCATCCGGGCATAGTCGATGCCAAGGTGGACTGCGTGGGCGACGGACCGGGAAAGGAAATCCGCCACCGGGTTGTCCTTCCCCGCGACGTGCCGGATGTCCGGCGTGTACTCGGACACGGCTGAGAGGTGACGCTGCTGCCGGGCCGACCACGGCTCGGCGACCTTGCCCATCGCGAAGACCAGTGGCTTGTGGTCGACGAAGGCCGTGAACGCACGGCCCTCGAGCAGATGGCGGAAGTGCCTGACCGCCAGGTGAAGCCCGAGCAACTCGCGGTCGAAGGTACTATAACGGCGTTTGGGCGGGCGAAGCTGCCGGCTGAAGAACGCGAGCGGTTGCCAGGCACCACGCACCCATTGCTCGTGCACCGCGCCCACCTCGTAGTCTGAGGCGTCGGTGGTGAGGGCGATCGGTGCATCGGGTGCCGGGTGCGCGAGCATGGTGGCGTTAGCCAAGGCGAGCTTCGCGCCTGCGAACGCCGCATCCATCTGCTCGGTCCAGGTAACGTCACCTTTGCCCGGCTTCCCTTGTGCAAGGGGCGCAGGAGCTGGGCGATGCGGGGCAGGAACCGATGGTAAAAGTTTACCATGCCCAGGAACTCCTGGAGCCCCTTGATCATGCGGGGGCACGGAAACCCCTTCACCGCCTCCACCTTGGCCGGTAGGGGGACGGCCCCGTGCCTGGTGACGCGGTGCCCCAAAAAGTCGATGTCGGCGACGCCGAACCGGCACTTGGCGGGGTTCACGATGAGGCCATGCTGGCCCAGACATTCGAAGAGCGTGCGGAGATGGTGTAGGTGCTCTTCGCGGGAGGTGCTGGCGACGAGGATGTCGTCCAGGTACACGTAGACGAAATCCAAGTCGCGCAAGACGCTGTCCATTAGTCGCTGGAACGCCTGAGCCGCATTTTTCAAACCGAAAGGCATCCGAAGAAATTCGAAAAGTCCGAATGGCTTGATGACCGCCGTCTTCAGGATGTCCTCCGGCCTGATGGGGACCTGATGGTAGCCGCGTATGGGGTCCACCTTTGAAAAGAAGGACATGCCCGCCAACCGGGCGGAGAAGTCCTGGATGTGGTGGACGGGGTAGCGGTCGTGGGTGGTGGCGTCGTTGAGGCGCCGGTAGTCCCCGCATGGTCGCCATCCCCCGCCGGGCTTGGGCACGATGTGGAGCGGCGACGCCCAAGCACTCTCGGAGCACCGCACGATGCTGAGCCGCTCCAGCGTAGCGAACTCCGCTTTAGCTACCGCGAGCTTCGTCGGCTCGAGGCGGCGTGGCCGGGCGTAGACCGGTGGCCCGGCGGTGGGGATGTGGTGTTCCACCCCGTGCTTGACGGCCCCCGCCGAGAAGGTGGGCCGCATAACGGCCGGGAAGCTGGCGAGGAGGCGGGTGAATTCGTCCGCTGCCGGAAGCGTACAAACTAACCTCGCCGGGACCGAACCGCTCAGCAAGCTGCTTGGCGAGCCGCTCGGTGAGCCGCTCAGTGAGCCGCTCAACGAGCTGCTCAGCGCGCAAGCAAGCGAGCTGAACGTTTCAGCCTGGACGAGACGTCTGTTCTTCACATCTACCAACAACCTGTGTGCACAGAGGAAGTCCGCACCGAGCAGTGCCATGGGGACACTAGCGGTTACGAACGTCCACGTGAAGCATTGCCTTCTGAACTGCAGGGAGAGGCAGCGCTTCCCGAATGTGCGTATGGGTGTTCCGTTCGCGGCAAGCAACGCGGGGCCCCGGCCCGCGGTGTGCTTGTCAGACGTAGAGGCAGGGATAACGCTCACCTGTGCCCCCGTGTCGCAGAGGAAACGGTGCCTGGACAAGGTGTCCGTTATAAAAAGAAGGCTGCCGGAATGGCCGACGCTCAGGGCCGCTACCGAGCGCCGGCTTTGTAGTTTCCCGACTTGCCGAAGGAGCACGGCGGGCAACAATTCCTCGCCTTGTGGCCAAACCTGGCGTGGTAATGGCACCAGGTTTGCGGCGAAGGCGTAGGCCGCGGTTTTCGCGGTGGTGGTGGGTGTGGCGTGGCGGCGGCCACGTGGCGTGCATCAGCCTCGGGATCCACGAGGTGTGGTGCATCAGCATCAGGATCAGCCTCGGGATGCGCGACGGCCGCGCCAAAACTCGCCTGCGCGTCCAAAGCCGCGAAGAACCTGTCGGCCTCAGCAGCGAGAGCTCGGGGTTCCGTCCTCACAGAACCGGCCAACGCGAGGCGGACTCGTGCCGGCAGCTGGCGTCGAAATAACGCCCGGAATAGAGCGTTCGGGGTTTCGTCGCCCATCAACGACAGCATATGGTCCATGCGGACCGATGGTCGCGTGTCACCGAGCTCGGGGAGGTCCAGGAGGCGGTTGGCCTGTGCGTCCACCGTGAGGCCGAACGTGGCGAGGAGGAGACGCTTGATCGCCTCGTACCTGCCCTCGGCCGGTGGGTTCCTCAGGACCGACACGACGCGGGCGGCCGTGCCGGGCCCAAGGGAGGCGACCACGTGGCAGTACCTGGTCTCGTCCACCGTGATGCCTCGAAGTCGGAACTGGGCTTCTGCCTGCAGGAACCAAACTTCGGTTTGCGTCTCCCAGAACTCGGGGAGTTTGATTTGGACCGCATTGGTTGCCATTGCTGTGGCGGGTTAGGGTGGTCAGTGACGGCTGACCAGAACGTCGGAGGGTCACCAATGAAGCGCGGTGCTACGCACGCCTACTTGTATAACAAGGAGGAAGCGGACAATGCGGTAAGTTCAAGAGTCTTTATTATAAGAGCTCAACTGTAGCACTGGAGCGCTCCGGGCTGCGCGCCCGGTGTATATCCCGCGGCCACGCCTACCCCTCGGGCGTGGCCGCCGCCCACTTGGTGCGCGGAATGATTCCCTCACGCCAGTGAGCTTTCGTGTCCGCCACACTCCCACAATATCCCTAACTTATTGTGAGTCGTGTATATGCATTCTGCTCTACAAATTTATGGTAAGATTTCAGATTGTGGAAATGTTGTGATATTCAAATCAGAATAATAATAAAAAAAGAACTTTATAATAATCATCCATCTCCAGAATCTGAAGCACAGAGCTGGAACGGTCCGTGACCTGTCTTTTCTTCTTCCTCTTCCTCTTCCTCTTCCGTGACCTGTCTTTTCTTCTTCCTCTTCCTCTTCCGTGACCTGTCTTTTCTTCTTCTTCTTCTTCCTCTTCCTCTTCCCCCCCCCCACCCACCCCCCCCCCCCCCCCCACCGCCTCTGAGTTTGACCAAGTGGTTCGGCCCACGGGTATAAAGCTGATGATTGGCTGTGGGGCAAGGGAAGGGAGGGACCAGGTCACCAGGACGTTGATTCAGAGGAGAGTGGCTGAAACGTCGGCTCGGGAATCCTACGGTAAAGTCTAGCTAATACGGAGGATAATAGAGAACAGTGGATCCAGGAAAAGGGCCGTGATCAAACGGTTCGGACAGGATGAGACACTAAACTCCCTTTCGGCACAACATTAAATAAAACAAGGCAAAGATGGCGACAATCAACTCGCTCACACGAGCCATCAGCAAGAAGCCGGAAGTCTCCTCCCTTTCCGGTGCAAATTAAGAGGAAAAAAAGTAAGAATTACAGGCTCGCACTACACCAACATGGCATCAACATATTGCAAGAAAACATTCATAAGCAAAGCAGGAAACGTTCACGTATATCGTACGCATAACATCAGAGACTTTCGAACAGTGGCCATTTTGGAGATGGGCTCATGGCGGAGTGCCTTTTCGTGTATTGTAGAGTTTCCATCTGCAATCTCTCCACCTGAAGGTTGTGCCTGATTAAACCTCTGCGGGCGCCTCGACCTGAAGGTTGATTTTGATCGAACTCTTGCTGCCGTACCTCTGCATTGGGCCTACCACTGGGCTTGCATTGGGGCCTACCACTGGGCCTGCATTGCGGCCTACAGCTGGGCCTGCATTGGGGCCTACCACTGGACCTGCATTGGGGCCTACCGCTGGGGCTGCCTGGGGCCCTATTGTGGGGCCTGCCTTGAATGCCGTGCTGATTAGAACTCTCGCTGCACCTCCTCCAGTTTGGATCCCTGACCTGGCCTTGAGTTGATACGGGAGGATACAGTACCGCTCACATCCTCATCATCTGGGTCTCTCCTCTTCTGACATCTTCAGGACCACCGGACTGTAGATCCTCCCTTGGGAATGACCAGATTCCGAGGGGTTCCCTCAGGTCGCCCGGTCCTTTGCACGAGCAGCACCCTCCAGCCCTGGCTGACTACTCCTTCCCTCTCGTGCCGGCCTAATCTGGTTTTTCCCTCTCTTCTTCTTTCTTTGTTTCCTCTTTCTTTATGCATGGGAATACATTTTGATTGTTATAACCTACTAACAGGAGTACCCAGGTGAGGAGGGTGGGGGGGGGGGGGGGGGGGTTGGGGGTCTATTAATTACCTATTGTTAGCATATACCTTGCAATCCTTTTGACTGCTGAGATCCCTTCTTCTTCTTTCGTGCATCATCAGATGGCCAGCTCAGTGTCGTGCAGCCATGCCCACGTCTCTGGTCCTACGTCGAAGAGGCCGGCTTCTGAAGGTGGTTTGTATAGGGGGCAGGTGGTTTTGGGGAAGAAGACGACAGCCTCTCCAGGGCCTTCCCTACAAGTAACAAGAATTGTGAAACTAATGTCGCCACACAATCATCGAGCTGGCAGGCCAAGGTACAAGCCAAGGTCAAGACCAAGACCAAGGCATAGAACGTCCTTTTCAGGACGGGCGGCCATTCCGACCGTCGAAAACCAAGGCCTGTCAGTGCTCCAACTCAATGTCGAGGGCTGAGATCCCTTAGACCTTTGAAGTCCATTTAAGTCCCCCAAGACCCTTAAAATCAGAAAGACCCAGAGGAACCAAAATAACCAGAAGACCTAAAGGACCCGAGAAGGACCCAAAAGGACCAATATACCCAAAGACCCAGAAGATGCAAAAGTCCCATAAGACCCATAACACACCAAGATCCTGGTAAAAAGTGGTCTTGAGGGTCTTGGGGGGGGGGGGGCAAGATCCAAGACCACTTTTACCTTTCAGACCTTTTTAATACTTCAGATACCTTCACATTCCTTCACCCTTCCAACCTTGTAAAACCTCCATGCTCGTTAAGTCCCTTTTGACCCTTGAGACCTTAACACCATTTAGGCCCCTTAAACCCTTCCGGTACTACAGAACTTTAAAATACAAGAAAACAAACACGACAAAATAAGAAAAACCGCAGCTTTTCGTGCTGTACTCCTCAAGGTAATCCACAGCAAGACAAAGAGGAAGTCAAATATTGTGCATATTTAAACATATCCATGGAAGAGCGACACTGATTGGTTCATCAGTCATGACATAATTGGTAATCTGAACACCCATTGGTTGACTCAGTCATCACTGTCCCTGGCTCTGATTGGCTGGAGTAGAGGTGAGCGCCATGACTCACCATTTACACCAATACATTGGAGGGAGGGGGTATGCACAGTTGTGGCCAAAAATATTGGCACCCTTGCACTTTTTTCAAATAATAATAATAATAATAGATTTATTTTATATAGTGCTTTTCCAGAAGCCCAAAGGCGCTTTGACACAGTACAAAAAACAAGTGCAAAAAGACAAAAATCAATAGGTAAATAATCAAAGCAAAAGGAAGGAGAAGGAGAAGAGATAGTCAGGGGTTAAATGCTGTGGGTTAAATGTTGAATGCAGTGTTGAACAGGTGGGTCTTGAGTGATGTTTTGAATGTGGTGAGTGAGGAGGAGTCTCTGATGGTGTGAGGTAGTGAGTTCCAGAGGGTGGGAGCAGCGATGGAGAAGGCCCTGTCCCCCCAGGATCTGAATTTGGTCCGCATGGGGGGGGGGGTCAGGAGGTTGGTACCAGCAGAGCGGAGGTTGCGGGTGGGAGTGTGTCTGGAGAGGAGGTCAGTCAGGTAGAATGGGGCCAGGTTATGGAGGGCTTTGTAGGTCAAGAGGAGGATTTTGTACTGGATTCTCTGGGGGATGGGGAGCCAGTGAAGCTTGTAAAGGACGGGGGTGATGTGGTCACGGGTCCGGGAATGGGTGAGTAGACGGGCAGCGGTGTTCTGAATGTATTGGAGTTTATTGGTGATTATTGAGGGTGAACCATAGAGGAGGCTGTTGCAGTAGACCAGACGGGAGGTGATGAGGGGTTTCTGCAGCCGTGGAGGAGAGGGATGGACGGAGACGGGCGATGTTTTTCAGGTGAAAGAAGGCTGTCTTTGTGATCTGTTTAGTGTATTTGTCGAAGGAGAGGGTTTGGTCAAAGATGATGCCAAGATTCCGGATGTGAGGGGAGGTGGATACTGGGAAACCGTCAATGTTGAGGGCAAAGTTATGGGTGGATTTGGTGAGCGTTTTTGGGCCAATGATGATTATTTCAGATTTATCATAGTTAAGTTTGAGGAAGTTGATTTGAAGCCAGGATTTTATTTCAGTGATGCAGTTTGTCAGGATAGAGTGGGTGGTGGTGGAGATGGACTTGGTGGAGATGAAAAGCTGAATGTCATCGGCGAAGCAGTGGAATTGGAGACCATGACGGCGGATTAAGTGACCAAGGGGGGACAGGTACAGGATGAAGAGGAGGGAGCCAAGAACTGAACCTTGGGGGACACCTTGGGGGAGGGGAGCAGTGGGGGATTTGCAGTTATTGATGGAAATGAACTGGCGTCTGTCAGAGAGGTATGATTTGATCCAAGAGAGGGCAGTGCCGGTAATGTTAAAGGTGGTTTCAAGTCGGGTGAGGAGGATGGTGTGATTGATGGTGTCAAAGGCGGCGCTGAGGTCGAGGAGGATGAGAATGTTGAGGTTGCCAACGTCAGAGGAGAGGAGAAGGTCTTTGGTGATTTTGAGGAGAGCAGTTTCAGTACTGTGGTTGGAGCGGAATCCGGATTGGAATGTTTCATGCAGGTTATTGGCAGAGAGGTGATGTTTGAGTTGAGTGGCTACAGCGCGTTCCAAAACTTTTGACAGAAAGGGTAGGTTGGAGATGGGTCTGAAGTTGTTTAGGGTGTCAGGGTTGAGTCCAGGTTTTTTCAGAATGGGGGTAACAGCAGCAATTTTGAGGGATGGTGGGACGATGCCTGTAGACAGGGAGGAGTTTATTGTTGCAGTGATAAGTGGAGAGAGAGCAGGAAGGGAGGCCTTGACAAAGCTGGAGGGGATGGGGTCAAGAGTGCAGGTGGCAGTTTTCATTCCTATGAGGAGTACAGAGAGATCAGTAGGGGAGACTGGGGAGAATTGAGACAGGGGTTGGCAGGATAAGGGGGGGCAGGTGGTTTGAGGGGGAGCGGGTGCGGTAGTGGTTAAGCTGTTGTAGATGTTGTCAATTTTGCATTGGAAGAATGAAAGGAAGGAGATGCAGTTGTCTACTGTGAATGACTGGGTGGTGGTGTTCAGGGGGCTGAGGAGTTTGTTTATTGTAGAGAAGAGTGCTTTTGGGTTTCCAGAGCCAGATTGGATAATTTGAGAGTAGTAGGCGGAGCGGGCGCGGGAGAGCGCATCTTTGTAGTGCTGTAGGTGGTCCTTGTAGGCTTGGGAGTGAATTGTGAGACCTGTTTTATTGCGGAGTCTTTCAAGTTGGCGAGCACGAGTTTTCATCAGGCGGAGTTCAGGGGTAAACCAGGGAGCAGAATGGGTGAAAGAAACTGTTTTGGTTTTCATAGGCGCAAGCTGGTCAAGGCAGGAGGAGAGAGTGTGGTTGTAGTAGTCAGTGAGGTCAAAAGGGGTGTGGAGGTCAACGAAGGGAGAAGTAGACATTTTTTCAGAGAGGGTGGATGAGAATGAGGTAGGTGAAAGAGCTTTTAGCTTACGGAAGTTGATAGTGCGATAATGCCTTGGTGCTGGGGTGGGGATGTTGATGGTCATAGTGATGGCTAAGTGGTCAGAGAGGGTGAGGTCGGAACCAGAGAGATGATGCAAAATTAATCCAGTAGAGCAGACAAGGTCCAGAATGTGACCACGGTTATGGGTAGGAAAGTTGACATGTTGAGTGAGGTTAAAGCAGGTGAGTAAATCAGTGAAGTCAGTGGAGTCCATGTGGATATTGAAATCACCGAAGAGGAGGATTGAGGGGGAGAGGGAACAGAGCTGGGTCAGAAAGTAGGAGAAGTCAGACAGGAATGATGGGTGTGGTTTGGTAGGGCGGTAGACGACAGCCATGATTGACTGTGTGTGACCAGAGAGTTTAAAAGCCAGGTGTTCAAATGATGGAGCAGATGAGATGGAGATGAGGCTGGTCTTGATGTCCTGTCGGTGTATTACGGCAATTCCACCACCTCGGCCCCCCGAGCGTGGTTTATTGATGTATGAATATCCATTGGGTGTAGTGAGGTTGAGTGAGAAGTAGTCCAGTGGTTGTTGCCAGGTTTCAGTGAGACAGAGAAAGTCCAGTTTATTATCCAGAATGTAGTCGTTCAGGATGAGGCTTTTGTTGTTGAGGGACCGGGTATTGAACAGGGTGAGCTTGATGTTGCTTTGTACGGTGGGGATGAACTCAGGTGATTTAGCCAGGGTTTGCAGACAGGAGGTGCGATCGTGTGCGTTGCTGTGACCAGGTGCGCTGGGACGATGAGTCCCAGTCCAGAATAATGCACCATTTCTTCCAGAAAATTGTTGAAATAAAAAATATTTTGGTGTCCACAAATGTATTTCTTTGGTTTCCAGTGGGAGAAAACAAAAAAGCTGAAAAAATTACTAAATCTCAGCTTATTCCACACAGAAATCCTAAAATGGCCCGGACAATATTATTGGCACCTTTAGGAAGTTGTTCGAAAGAACTAGATTTCAAGCAGGTGATTATCCTTTACTTTGGAATTGAACTCCTGTGGTGAGTTGCAGGTGCCTTTTATAAAAAAAATCACTCATTAACCGAGTTTGAATGGAGAAAAGGAGTCATTCTGCTGTTTTGTGTCACGCTGTGCACCACAATGAGCATGGAGAATATATAGAAAACCAGAGAATTGTCTGAGAAGGTCAGACACAAGATTGTAGCCAAGCATGGACAATGTCAAGCCTACAAGTCCATTTCCAGAGACCTTGATGTTCCTGTGTCCACCATACGCAATGTTATCAGGAAGTTTAAGGCCCATGGCACTGTAGCCAACCTCCCTGGACGTGGCCGCAAGAGAAAACTTCATCGAAGATTGCAGCTGAGGATTGTTTGAATGGTGGAGAAAGCACCTCAATCAATTGCCAAACAGATTCAAGCTGAGCTGACCTTCAGACACAAGATACGACAGTTTCAACTCACACCATCCGTCGCCAACTCAATGAAAGGGGGTTCTATGGTAGGAGACCCAAGAGGACCCCACTGCTGAAAAAGCCCAACTCGAGTTTTCTAAAACACACCTGAACAAGCCAAATTCCTTCTGGGAGAATGTCTTGTGGACAGATGAGACCAAATTAGAGCTTTTTGGTAAAGCACATCATCTCCATGTTTACAGAAAACAGAATGAAGCCTTCAAAGAAAAGAACACCTTCCCTACAGTCAAACATGGAGGAGGTTCAGTGATGTTTTGGGGGTGCTGTGCTGCCTCTGGCACCGGGTACCTTGAATGTGTGCATGGCATCATGAAATCAGGAGATTATCAAGGCATTTTGGAGCGCAATGTTCAACCCAGTGTCTGAAAGCTGGGTCTCTGTCGAAGGTCATGGGTCTTGCAACAGGACAATGACCCCAAACACACTTCAAAAAGCACCCAGGAATGGTTCAAGACAAAACACTGGACTGTTCTGAAATGGCCAGCATTGAGTCCAGATCTAAATCCCATTGAACACCTGTGGGGAGATCTGAAAACAGCAGTTGGGAGAAGGACCCTTCAAATCTGGGAGAACTGGAGCAGTTTGCACAAGAAGAGTGGGACAAACTGCCGGTGGAGAGGTGGAGGAAGCTCATTCTTGGCTATCGGAAGTGCTTGACTGCAGTTATTTTGTCCAAAGTCTGTGCTACCAAATATTAAGTCTCGGGTGTCAATAATTTTGTCAATGCCATTTCTTTTTAGTTTCTGATTTAAAAGGAAATATTAAGTTGTGAATCAAAAACAAAGGTTCTGTAATATTAACAGTGAAATAAATAATTGTGGAGACCAAATACTTTTGTCAATTTCAACATATTTTTGGGGAAAATTGTGAGTTATTTGAAAGAAAGTGCAAGGGTGCCAATATTTTTGGCCATGACTGTATGTATGTAGGTATATATACATATACGTATTGTTGGAATATATTGCTAAGGTTTTGAGATTGGCACATATTGATCATTAAGGGTTAACGGGTTGCCCCCCATAGTTTGTCCACGAGCTACACGTGGGCCACCTTAGAGTATTAGTTATGTCATAGTATGTGTAAGAATAGGCCATTTCCCCTAGTAATACCTGCGTTGTGTAAAGCCATGAGTTTAGGTCCTTTCATTTTGCGTCCACCCTCCAATCCCACCTCCATGGGCATAATTGATCCCGCGCCCCATTTGGCTGATCCCTCAATTTGTTACGCTTTGGCTGCCCGCAGCATTTTGTAACGCTTTGGTTGCCAGCAGCATTCGCTGCCCTTTGTTTGCTCGCTAGTCGAGTAACACGAGGTAGGCCTGAGAAGAGGGAGGACCGTGGGGTCAGGGTGGGGCGGCGTCAAGGAGCGCGTCAGAGGCGATGACGGTAAGGGCCACCAGCCAACCAGGGCTCTAAGGGCATGGCGTGATAGGGCGTGGGAAGGTGCGTCTCGTAAGTGCTAGAAGGTTCGTGAGGCATGCCTATAAAAGCCTTTGCACAAAGCCCATAAGGAGGACTTGCTACCAGGAGGACCCGTTGGGAAAGGACTTATGAGAAGACTTGCCAGAGCACGAGAGAGAGCACGAGTGAATGGTGAACAGGACTCGACTGAAGCAGCACTCGCTTTGGGGGGCATATACACGATATCTCAGTATTACATACGTGCCGAAGGAAAGGCAGCCAGACGCGCCGGTGGCGAATATCACCTATTCAGCCACGCGAGTGAACGCAGCAATAGCCGCCAGTGTTAACCACCAACCGCCAAAGCCCAGACCCTACCGTTCGCCCCGTATTATCCCGTGTGTGCTGAACGACACGCGGAGAGCTCCTGCCCCTCCACTTACCATCTGCCCGGGACGAACCGGAGGCCGGAGGGAGCTGCACGAGAGCCATCCCTGGACGTGGTGAACGTCATCCTGCAGCTGCAAGCCCCGTGTGAGTGTGTCTGTGTGTGAGACGGGCCCGTTTGTCCTGGGGATTAAGTAAGACTGTTTTTAAGGCTGCACTGTGTCCTTGTTTTCTCGGAATCATTGTAAATAGTGTGAATAAAGTCTGTTCTTCCTTCCTTCCCAATTCGACCGCTTCTGTGATTTCTCCATTGGCTAAGCATGGTACGAACGACATCGCTAGAACCGGGGTCACCATATAAACAGCACGAATTGCATGTACGCACCGCTTGGCGTCTCAGCACGCGTGATTCGTGCGGGGCTTATTTCCTCGTTTCAGGGCAGCGCGAGTAATTAGGTAATAGTGATTCTAGTCCTACGACCCTATTTCGCGCTGTCCGAGAAGGACCTCAAAGGTCCCGGGTCCCGTCGGCCAGTCAAAGACAAGGGGACTAATCCCCCCTTGGTAAGGGGAGAAGGCTGGCGCAGAGATCCGCAACAATATATATATTCCAGATACTTACCTTGCCTTACCTATTCTTCTTACCTTGCCAGAGGAGAGGGTATTGCATTGGGGCTCACTAGTTACTTGGAAAAAAAAAACCTGACATGTTGAAATGTGTCTGTCTGTCTGTCTGCACAGAACAGGAGTATGATTTTTCTCTGCAATTGTTGGTCCGATTGCCAAGAAATTTTCACCAGAGCAGCGGCCCCTCCTGTAGAATTTTTTATGATAGTTATGACGTCATATGTCATGTGGTACAGGTGCCATCTTGAGGGAAAAAAACTTTGCACCTCGATACTTCCAAAACCGCTGCATGGGAAAAAATTGAAACATGGCTCATTGTCAAGCACTCCCATGGCGAACAACATATATTCATGATGATGTCATCGGTGCCTTCATTATGACGTCATAATGACACAAGTATCAAGCTTGATCCGAGGAGTTTGAAATTTCTTGAGCATGGCCTGCACAAAAATTGCATGGGAGAATAAATTGTTGACGTCATCAGTCACGTGGGTGGGTAGCTATTGTGGAAGTGTAAATTTTATCGAGTGATTTATATGAGCCACAACCTGTCAAACGCGTGTGTTTATAACCTGCTCACCTCTTGTGCAATTTTTTTTGTGACTTCCATACAGAAGTTGAGATTTTCTCAAGTAGGTGAATTATCTCTGGCACCCTGATCAAAATTGTTTGCTCGAGTTCATAAACTCTTAAGAGGCAACGTTAGACCACATCTTGTCATAATTCTGTGGAGAACCACAGAATGGTAAAATCATTTTTTATGTCATGTTGGATCGGGTCTTCCCAGATGATAAATGATTCTGTGCAATATCGAATAATGATTCAGAAAATCATTATTGCGTTGTGTTTTAATACACTCAAATATAGAAATAAAATGTTTTTATACTAAGTTCTATAAGCAAATTGTAGAAAAATGAGGCTTTCTTGGTAAACAAGCATTCTGAGTATTGCGCTGCAATACATGTCCCCTACCGGCAGTCTGTCGTCCGGAAAACTGTTGGCGCACACTGAACAGATGGATCTCCAAAAATATGCAAATTTATGCACGGTTCATGCTGGTTTTCAAACTTGATCTGAGTTATGCTGAGACACATGTGTGTACAAAATTTTGTGGAAATCAGCCACTATTTCGTGGTTATCGCACGGAAACCAAAGTGTGACAGACGAACTTCATTAAATATGCAAATATATGCACGGTTGAATGTGGGCGCGGATGATGTGAGACCGGGTTATCCTGACCGGGTTATCCTGACCGGGTTATCCGTGGACCGTGGAAGCTAGGTTACTTCTGACGCATGCTGTATATACTGCTAAGAGGGCAGAGTGACAGGAATATCCTTTGTGAATGAATGAATGATCGTTGTAAGGCCATTTTTCCCTGCGAGAGCAGGGTTTAGCCTTGCAGGCCCCATGACAATCATGGTTCCCTTTTTGAGGCAATGTTTTTTGATGGCCGGATGCCCTTCCTGACGCCATTCATTCATTCATTCACATTCACGTAGTATAAAGTGAATGACTTTCACATTGTTCTTGAAGTCTCCAAGCAGAATTGGGAGAGTCTTGGCTCCGCGAGGTCTGATGCGAACAAAAGAACATATCTTCCTCATTAAGGATATTTTAATATGCATTCTTCAATCTCCCCACTCAGCGGGATATCCCTCCCACCCCAATATTTCATTCGACCAATCACAATGTATCCCTCGATCTTAGCGGCTTCCCACCCCAATATTTCATTTGACCAATCCCCACTGCCCTCATCCCTCCCACCTACACTTTGCTCAACCAATCCTACTATTCTCCTCCCCTTTTCTTCATGCGACCAATCCCATCTTCGCTCCTCCTTTTTGACTTGCTCCTCCCAATTCCAGCGAGTAGGGGAAGGCGGGGCAAGTTGAGCATTGGGGTACGTTGAGCCACCACCTCCCAGCCAGTTATGAATGAGTCAGACTTTGTGGTGGCGCCATCTATAGATGCCCCATTGCATAACTCCAAATTCTGCCATATTGTTTTCTAAATTGAAACAGAAACCAGTGTTGCAGAGGGAAAAATCCAATTTCAGCCATAAAAGTAAAAAGGTGTAAAACAGGTAAGTTCACGTTTCTTCCATATGCAGCATTGGGGTACGTTGAGCCACCACCTCCCAGCCAGTTATGAATGAGTCAGACTTTGTGGTGGCGCCATCTATAGATGCCCCATTGCATAACTCCAAATTCTGCCATATTGTTTTCTAAATTGAAACAGAAACCAGTGTTGCAGAGGGAAAAATCCAATTTTCAGCCATAAAAGTAAAAAGGTGTAAAACAGGTAAGTTCACGTTTCTTCCATATGCAGCATGGATATATAGATATAATATGGATATCAGATGACAATTGTTAGTCCAGGTATGTGTCTCCATTCTTGTCATAGACTTTAATACGATGGATGCATAGAATATGTGTGTATGTGGAGACATCTCAGAAAGTTCAGACTGGGGTAAGTTGAGGCAGACCCTACGGGGCAAATCGAGCCATGGCTCAACTTGCCCCGTAGGGTCTGGCTCAACTTGCCAACTCATGTTGGTGGAGATAATAATAATACGTATCACCATCTGATGTTCACCCATTTCCGAAAGCAACAGCAAGAAAGAAAACGAAAGCTGGTCGCAAAAAAGGCAGCACAAAGATTCTGACTGACACCCCAGTACGCCAGGGGCTTGCAGCCCTATCTGAAAATCGCAAACGGAAGCCATCAGCCAAGAAATCAAAGAGATGCTTGTTCAAAGCTAATGGGAAAAAGACATGTCCCCCAAGATCAAAAACCCCTAGTTCCAGTGAGACAGATGGTGATTCAGAAGTTGAGTATGATGACGAATCAGATGTGGACAGTGATATGGATATCATTGAAGGTGACTTTGTAGTTGTCAAATGTGCTGGCAAATCATGATTTGTGCATTACATTGCTCGGGTTGATGTACTGAATGGAGAGGAATTTCAGTTTGAAGGTGTCTTCCTGCAGAAGGTTGCTGGAAAAGTTGGATCTGACAACCCAGTGTTTGTTCCAAACCCAAAGGATGAAGCAGGATTTGAACTGGAAGACATCGTGCGTAAGCTGCCACAGCCTAAGTGCGTTGGCAGTTCTGCCCGTTGTTCTGGACAGCTTGTGTTCAATTGTGACTTGTCAGTTTGGCAGCTTAATTGACTTGATTTCTGACATGTTTTAGTTTTAGTTCCAGATCCAAATGATGAAGCTGGCATTGATGAGCAAGATATTGTGCCTTAATTGCCACAGTCTGACTGTTGGCCTTTCTGGGTGTATTTGGGACACTTTTGTTTTATTGTGACTTAAAACCTGTGGCAGCTGTTTTCAACTCAATCCAGCTGCCACATTGAATTATAACCATGAACACAAGGTACATGTAAATATTTCGTTTAGTGTTGTAACAAGTACATTAAATATTTTTCAGGCAGACCAATTTTTGTACTTCAGTTATCTTTATTTGGGGCAATGATCAACTATTTGGGATACTTTTTGTTTAATTGTGACTTGAAACTGTGACAGGTGGATTGAGTTGACTTTTCTTACCACAGTTGACAATATTGTTTTTCTATGAGAGTGACTCAATTTGTTCGTAACTGATTACTATAACCATGAACACAAGGTAATCATTTCGTTCAGTGTTGTAGAACTTTACAACATTAAATATTTTTCTGGCAAAACAATGGTTTTCTACTTTAGTTATCTTTATTTGGGGCAATGATCAACTTACCCCTATGTGGTACAACTTACCCCAGAGGTTGGATCAACTTACCCCATCAGGTGGGCAAGTTGAGCCATTTGGCCTCCGTTTTTTCAAAAGTCACAGTGACTTTCAGTGTGGGGATAGAAAGTAAGAACTAGCTACAAAATGTTTCCCAAGGATTAAATTAGAAGGCAAGATACTCATTTGTGCAAGATCATCAGTAAGTTCAGTCCTAACATTCCAAGAACAAAAACTGGCTCAACTTGCCCCACCTTCCCCTATTGTCCAAAATATCCACAACACTATATTGGATTGAACATAAATCTACATCAGCAATAAAACACAAAATACACCAAACAATCACATCCTGGGAGGGTATGCAATCTCTGCTCTTTCTTGTTTGCTTATGCGAGAGCTGAAGGTGTTGCTCTATTTATATGGCTTTGGCCAGTGAGAGCTAATCTCCCATATCGAGGAGTTTTTTCCGAGATCCTCTTTGCATCGGTATTCGGAATCCATGAAAATTATCCTCAGAATTTTTATTAAATGATCAAAAGAATCCCCACTCCGCTGGTGCCTTTGTTTCGGGTGGTGTCTGGCAACTCTCTTCGCTTTCTGGGTGGCACATCGTCCTGAAATTTGATGAGCATTTCCTCCAGATCGTCTTGGTCTCCTTCCCCCCCCCCAAGCGTGAGTTTAGTGGATTTGATGACCTCATTCGCTGTTCCACGGTCCGAGCCATCCTGCTTGACGAGGCTTCATTATACCTGCGGGCATCCCAGACAAGACAAAAAATGACGTGATTTCTTAAACGACGAAACTCCTCATGGAGATCGAGACAACAAAAGTGAAACTCCAACAACAAAAGATGTGTGTGTGTGTGTGTGTGTGTGTGTATATATGTGTGTGTGTCTCTTCCATAACTCCGAAGCCATAAAATGTATCAGCCCAAAACTCTGCATGCATCCGAAGGGAACTCCAAGGGGGGGCATGAATGAAAATTAAGTGTTTGGGTAAATAACCAGGTTGAACAAAGTATTTGATGGTTTCCATTCACAGGGATTTGTTGTAGCTGTGTCCAATAAGCTGACTGCTGTCGTAATCGAGGCAACACCGGTCAACGAGCGTATTATGAGGTGTGCACAGGTGTGCACTGTATCAAAGGAAGAGCAACACCTGTCATGATGCAACCAGCATCCTCAATTCAGGAATGAATCCCAGTCCAACATGAACTTGCTAATAACCACCAGGTGGTTGATCAAGGTTTACAAAGCGTGTTACTCCACCAATCCATTTTGAGACTTGTCCTGGTGAAAGTCACTGGTTTTGTTCATGAAACTCGCCTCAGGTTTACTGAAAGGGACCGCCATCTGAAAGGTAACAACAGAGCACCACCCAGACACACCACCACCATAACCTGACACATCAGAGTTGCCCCGTGCTTTACCTCCTGTCATCAAAGAATGGGGGTCCCTGAGGCTTTGGTCCAGTCACATCATCTGGTGAACTGTCGGGTTCATCGTACTTTTACTTGTGTTTTACGGGAGCCGGAGTTCAAATCTTGCCACATACCTCCTTGAAAAAGGTAACCCACCTGCAGGAGGACATCCGCAGACACAGTTGGGCACCAGATATGGATGGCTGTTGGCTCACGTGGAGCTCCTCCGCCCCTTGACGGGTTTTGTTTTTAATCCTGTTGGGTGTCCATATCCATACACCCTCCGAACCAGGACACCTGGTGGGGGAGTCGGTTTAGTCGGTGACAACCTGACCATGAAACAGGTTAGCACAGGTTTACATAGTACTTGCAGCAAGTGACAGGCATGACCTACAGGTTGTTAACTTCACGGACATACACGGCAGTCGACCTGTGCTGGGTTCCTGCCCACGTGGGCATTGGCGGGAATGAATCACGTGACTAGGCAGACAAACGCGCTCTCAGGTTGGATTCGGAACGCCCAGTTCCGCTGTTCTGGCAGGTCTCGAATTAACTAAACAGAATTTAATAATTTTCATTAATTCATAATAATATAAATTAATTAATAATTAAACAGAATTTAATAATAATTTAAAACGAATTTAATAATTTAATCAAATCAACAATGAATGGAAATCTCAATGGGAGTTTTCTCCACCAAGGGGAGATGGTGCCACGAGGTTCACCATTTGGTTCAATTCTCTGGGTCGTTCCCTGGCTCTCCCGAAGGGATCAGACAATCTTACATAAGCTGCGACTCGGACACTGTTCTCTCAACTTCTACCGACATCAGATATGACGTCACCCGACGCCGACGGGGTTGTGTGGCCGGTGTGAGGTTCCCGAGGATTTGGATCATGTTTTCTCTTTCTGCCCTCGGCATGAGGAGCTCAGATCGCGTCGACGTCGACCGCACACTGTCCGTCACGTGGGGATGACGTGGTGATCACGTGGTCAGGTCCACCCGATGTATTTCTCGGTCTAACTCAGAAGTATCCTCGATTCTGCAGATCAGTTTTAAGATTTATTAAAGGAACGGAGCAAGTAATATAATTATAAACCTCCAGTATCCATATCCGAGGTATTCAGGTGCGTGGCGTATATAGATCCTCGCGACGACTCTGAAAACACCAACAAATACTCATGAAAAATAGAAGAAGAAGAATTTATTAAAGACAAAGAACTTCCGGTTGAACTTCTCAACCTCGGACTGGAACTTCCTGTGACGAAGGTTCACGTGGTCTGATCGAAAGAGGTTTGTTCTGAGGTTGTCATTTTATTAATAATACTGAGAAATATCTGTGGAACGTTCATTTAAAGATAAAATAATTTCCTGTTCGTTGATGACGAGAAAGAAGGAAAGTTAAACGAGTTTATATTGAATGTGCGATGAGGTATTTGATTGTTCATTTAATGAGGTGTTTTTCACTCGTTTTGTTTCATTCACCACATTGTTTTATTTCACGTCATCACGAAACTTCCCACAACGATGATTAAACCTCTTTCTTCATTTTAACTACAAATCAGTCACAAAGTGTTTATAATTATCTTGTATATCCAATGTGACCTGTAAATGAGGAGGTGTAACTGTAACATTAACAAGGGTACGATGTACAATTTTATGTACAATTATGTATGTACGATGTACCGTAACGATGTACAATTATGTATGTACGATGTACCGTAACGATGTACAATTATGTATGTACGATGTACCGTAACGATGTACAATTATGTATGTACGATGTACCGTAACGATGTACAATTATGTATGTACGATGTACCGTAACGATGTACAATTATGTATGTACGATGTACCGTAACGATGTACAATTATGTATGTACGATGTACCGTAACGATGTACAATTATCTACTTTCCCTCTTCTGGTGGATATTTAACGTTCACAACCTAAATGTCGATGGAAAACCTGATTCGTAATCTCGAAATATCAAAAATGTCCTGTGGGTCTAAACTCTAAAATGTAACATTCCTGGTTTATCTTCCCACTGAGATTATATCCTTGCTTAAATTGGACTCAAGGAAATTAATCTGGAATTCCAGAACTGCGAGTCCGTGTCTGTGTTTGTCTCTGGCGTGCCGGTCTGTGTCTATCTCTGGCGTGCCGGTCTGTGTCTGTCTCTGCCGTGCCGGTCTGTGTCTGTGTCTGTGTCTATCTCTGGCGTACCCGTCTGTGTCTGTCTCTGCCATGCCGGTCTGTGTCTGTCTCTGGCGTGCTGGTCTGTGTCTGTCTCTGGCGTGCCGGTCTGTGTCTGTCTCTGGCGTGCCGGTCTGTGTCTGTCTCTGGCGTGCCGGTCTGTATCTGTCTCTGCCGTGCGAAGCGTACAACACCCAGCCTTCGATGTAGACGTCTCCCATCCAAGCACAAACCTAGTTTCTGGGATGACAGGATTATGCGTGTTGAACCTGAAAAGTTCAACTTCCAGGAAAGTGGAGACGCTTTGGAACGTGTGTGAGACAATTGCAGTGAGAGGAAAATAAAAAACATGTTTTATATGTCCATGTGTATTAAACAAGAGGAACTACTCTGACCCTGAACGCGACATGATGCTGATGTCGTTTTCGTAAATTATACCAACACATCAACTTCAGATTGGGAGAGCATCCATGTGGTACTCAGGTCTTTGAAGACGGATATTTTTGGTCACAAATACCTGGAATTAGATTGGCCGATCCAGCTTGCACCCTTATTATGGGCTCATCAGGATAACGTTATCCCAAATCAATATTTGTGGTGAACAAGCTGGATACGTTTACCGTTTAACTGGATATGTGATCAAATTGGATAAGATTATGACTCACAAAATATTCCAAACTGTGCAAAGAAAATAACATGTATAACCTTTCTGTGATTAACATGAGCTTTGTATCCCTGGCAGGTCATTTGTGAAATGGAGAGCTTCTTGGAATGGCTCCAATCACAAGGACTGAGAGCAGAAACAGCCCAAGCAGTGATCGAAAAGCTTGGAATTGAGAATCAGAAGGTTATTCGAGCTTGTACTGAGTCGGATCCATTGCGGGACGAGCTCCTCTCTCTCGCCAAAGAGAAATTTCAATTTGCAATGTATGCTGACTTCTGTAAATTTATGAATTCTTTTTCGAAGCCGCAAGATGTCCAGATTGCAGGTTCTTCTCTTTTGGGAAGCATTTTCGTCAACTTGGAGAATGTTATTCGGGAACTTTCCAGTTTCTGTGAAAAGATTTTCGCATCCCAAAATGTGCAGCTGGACCACGATTCTGGTTTCTGTCGAATCGGGCTCGGTGATTTCTGCAGTCTCCAATTTCAGGATGATGGATCAACACCCAAATCTGGTAGGTGACGTATTTTTATGCCTCCGTCGACCAAGTCAAAGGTCAAAGTCTGTAATATGTCTGTAAAGTGTAACTTGAGAATGGCGAAAGTGATCCAATTTAAACTTGTTACAGACATGCATAATGATGTAAGGATTAACTGATTAGATTTTGGAGTCCTCAGGTCAAAGAACAGAGGTCATGTCAGGTAAAAATGTGATTACTTGAGAACAGCTGAATTGATTTGTAGCAAACTTCGTACAAGTATTATAATGATGTAATAATATGGGCAGATGCATATCGGTCGATGTCGTGATGTCGAAGAGTGTCATTCTAGTTTAAATGTAACGCAGCATGTCAAGAAGTAACCTTTATTGGTTCACAGTTATCAAACAGAGTGACCACTATATTCGCCATGGGTGTGTGTGTGTGTGTCTGTGTGTCTGTCTGTCTGTCCGCAGCATAACTACCCGATGATATCATCCGATCTTGATGAAACTTTGGTGGGAGGTTGATATCATGATCTAGTTGTGTCCTGCCTAGAGTGGGCGTATTGCGCCCATTGTGGGCGGAGCAACGCCCGAAAAAGTCGTCTTTTTAGGGGGTAATCGAGTTCAAGCTACATCTTCTCCGAGGGAGTTGGTGGAATCTGACAGGGGTTTTGGTATTTGGTTAGGCCAATGTCACGTGTCCAGCCGCATTCTAGCTCGATTTTTCATTTTTGTCACAAGGTCACGAATTCTAGGAAAGTGGATTTTTGATGGTTTTCCATTGTTCGCTTCCTGATAGGGTGAAATGTCGTACATGATCTTATATTATCACATACATCATGAAATACAAGTTTTCCAACAAATTTCAGAATCTTCGACCTTTGACCTTTGAAAGTCACAAAGGTCACATTTTCAAAGTTGTCGGAATCTAACCAAATTTTCGGTATTGTGTGGCTAGCTAACCTCATAACTGATTATACATTATTAGTCCCCAACCGGTGTACACCGAAGGGGACGATAGCTTTGCACGCCGTCAGTCAGTCTGTCAGTCGTCGTGAAGTTCGAACTTGATCTGTAACTTATCATGAGGAAACCATGTGCTAAGTTTGAAATCATTAGCATTAAGCATTTAGAAAAAAAAGTCCGGTAAACTGTTCTTTGCGTGATGGACTGACAGACTGACTATAAAAAGCATCTAAAGGTGCGGCTGCGCGCCCCTACTCCGAGCCCGAAACTGCTGCGGGTGACCACCCCTACTACGCGACGCACCGCGTGGCCGCTGAACCTCCTGCAGGTGACCACCCCTACTACGCGACGCACCGCGTGGCCGCTGAACCTCCTGCGGGTGACCACCCCTACTACACGACGCACCGCGTGGCCGCGGAACCTCCTGCGGGTGACCACCCCTACTCCGAGGGGTGCCTCGTGGCGGCCGCCACGCCACGCCCACCTCCGCCGCCGCGGAAAAAACCGCAAGCCTGGTGCCGGTTTCACACCAAGTTCGGCCACGAGGCTCGGCAGTGTCGCCCGCCGTGCTCATTCGGCAGGTCGGGAAACGCCCAGGCCGGCCCTCGGTAGTGGCACTGAGCGCCGGCCGTTCAAACAGCCTACTGTTCATAACGGACACCTTGTCCGGGCGCCGTTACCTGTGCGACACGGGAGCGCAGGTGAGTGTCGTTCCCGCCGGTACGTCCGACAAGCAAACCGCGGGCTGGGGCCCCGCGCTGCTTGCTGCCAACGGTACGTCCATACGCACATACGGAAAACGCTGCCTCTCTCTGCGGTTCGGAGGGCAGGTTTTCCGGTGGTCGTTCGTCACTGCCGACGTGCGCATGGCACTGCTTGGCGCGGACTTCCTGTGTGCAAATGGGCTGTTGGTGGACGTAAAGCACAGAAGGCTCGTCCAGGCCGAGATGTTCAGCTCGCTCGCTTGCGCGCTGCCCGGCTCGCCGAGCGGCTTGCTGAGCGGTTCGGTTCCGGCCAGGTTGATCTGTACGCTTCCGGCAGTGGACGAATTCACCCACCTCCTCGCCGGCTTCCCGGCCCTCACGCGGCCCACCTTCTCAGCGGGGGCCGTGAAGCATGGGGTGGAACACCACATCCCCACCGCCGGGCCACCGGTCTACGCCCGGGCACGCCGCCTCGAGCCGACGAAGCTCGCTGTAGCTAAAGCGGAGTTCGCTACGCTGGAGCGGCTCGGCATCGTGCGGCGCTCTGAGAGTGTTTGGGCGTCGCCGCTCCACATCGTGCCAAAGCCCGGCGGGGGATGGCGACCGTGCGGGGACTACCGGCGCCTCAACGACGCCACCACCCCCGACCGCTACCCCGTCCCCCACATTCAGGACTTCACCCGGTTGGCGGGCATGTCCTTCTTTTCAAAGGTGGACCTCATACGCGGCTACCATCAGGTCCCCGTCAGGCCGGAGGACATCCCGAAGACGGCCGTCATCACGCCATTCGGACTTTTCGAATTTCTTCGGATGCCCTTCAGGTTGAAGAATGCGGCTCAGGCGTTCCAGCGACTAATGGACAGCGTCTTGCGCGACTTGGATTTCGTGTATGTCTACCTGGACGACATCCTCGTCACCAGCGCGTCCCGCGAAGAGCACCTCCACCATCTCCGCACGCTCTTCGAACGCCTGGGCCAGCATGGCCTCATCGTGAACCCTGCCAAGTGCCGGTTCGGCGTCGCCGACATCGACTTTTTGGGGCACTGCGTCACCAGGCACGGGGCCGTCCCCCTACCGGCCAAGGTGGAGGCGGTGAAGGGGTTTCCGCGCCCCCGCACGATCAAGGGGCTCCAGGAGTTCCTGGGCATGGTAAACTTTTACCATCGGTTCCTGCCCCGCATCGCCCAGCTCCTGCGCCCCCTGCACGAGGCCCTCTGAGGGAAGCCGGGCAAAGGTGACGTTACCTGGACCGAGCAGATGGACGCGGCGTTCGCGGGCGCGAAGCTCGCCTTGGCTAACGCCACCATGCTCGCGCACCCGGCGCCCCGATGCACCGATCGCCCTCACCACCGACGCCTCGGACTACGCGGTGGGCGCGGTGCACGAGCAATGGGTGCGTGGTGCCTGGCAACCGCTGGCGTTCTTCAGCCGGCAGCTTCGCCCCCGCCCGAACGCCGTTATAGTACCTTCGACCACGAGTTGCTCGGGCTTCACTTGGCGGTCAGGCACTTCCGCCATCTGCTCGAGGGCCGTGCGTTCACGGCCTTCGTCGACCATAAGCCACTGGTCTTCGCGATGGGCAAGGTCACCGAGCCGTGGCCAGCCCGGCAGCAGCGTCACCTCTCGGCCGTGTCCGAATATACGACGGACATCTGGCACGTCACGGGGAAGGACAACCCGGTGGCGGATTGCCTTTCCCGGTCCGTCGCCCACGCAGTCCACCTCGGCATCAACAATGCCCGGATGGCGGCGGACCAGGCCGCCGACCGCGGCGTCCAGGCCTTGCGGACCACCGTCATGGGCCTCCGCGTCACCGAGGTGCCGTTCGACGGCGCGGGCACGGCCCTCTTGTGCGACGTCTCCCTCGGGCGGCCTCGCCCCATCGTGCCCGCGGGCTGGCAGCTCCAGGTTTTTGACGCCATCCACGGTCTGTCCCACCCGGGCACGAAGGCCTCCCAGAGGCTGGTCGCCGACAAGTTTGTCTGGCATGGCCTCCGGAAGGCCGTCCGCGGCTGGACCAGGACGTGCCTCGTGTGCCAGCGCGCGAAGGTGCACCGACACACCCAGGCCCCATTGGCCCCGTTTACGGTGCCGGAACGTAGGTTCGACCACGTTCACGTGGACCTGGTGGGACCTCTGCCCCCCTCGCAGGGTTTCACCCATGTCCTCACAATGGTGGACCGCACCACCCGGTGGCCGGAGGCCGTGCCTTTGGCGGCGGCGGACGTCGCGCAGGCGTTCATCGCCACCTGGGTCGCCCGGTTCGGCGCCCCCTCGGACATCTCGTCCGACCGCGGCCCCCAGTTCACCTCGGAGCTCTGGGGGGCGGTCGCGCGGGGGCTCGGGGTCCAGCTGCACAGAACCACGGCCTACCACCCCCAGGCCAACGGCCTGTGCGAGCGGTTCTACCGCTCGTTGAAGGCCGCGCTCCGGGCCACCCTCCGCGACGGCGGCTGGGTCGACAGGCTCCCCTGGGTCCTGCTGGGCCTCCAGACGGCGCCCAAGGACGACCTGCGCGCATCCGCGGCGGAGTTGGTCTTCGGACAACCGCTGCGGGTGCCGGGCGAGTTCCTCCCCGACCCCACGGCACCATGGTCCGCGGCGCAGGAGCGCTCCGTGCTGCAGGAGACAGCCCGGAGGTTCGCCCCGGTGCCGACGGCGCACCACGGGCACCCACCTACCCACCTACGCACGTCGCCACGGAGCTTCACACCGCGGAGTACGTCTTCGTCCGGCACGACGCCCACCGGACACCACTGCGGCCCCCGTACGATGGGCCTTTCCGCGTGCTGGAGACCGGGGTGAAACATTTCACCTTGGACATCGGCGGTACTCCCGACCGCGTCTCAGTGGATCGCCTCAAGCCGGCCCACCTCGACATGGACCACCCACCGCCGGTGGCTCGGCCCCCGCGTCGGGGCCGCCCCCCTGCAGGCGGACCCCCGGCACCGCCCAGCCCCGCCGGCATGCCGCCCCCCGGTCCTGCACCCATCCCGGGTGCAGCAGGAGGCATCCCAGCTGGCATCCCTGCACCCCGGACGTCGCCAGTCGCCAGAGGGCGCTTCGGCCGGGTCATCCGTTTGCCCCGCAAACTGGCCCTCCAGGTGCGCGGGAATTCTGGGGGGGGCGCGTGTGGCGGACACGAAAGCTCACTGGCGTGATGGCATCATTCCGCGCACCAAGTGGGCGTCGGCCACGCCCGTGGGGTAGGCGTGGCCTCGGGATATACATGGGGCTCGCAGCCCCGAGCTCCTCAGTGCTACAGTAGGGCTCTTTCAATAAAGACTCTTTTGATTTACCGCGTTGTCCGCTTCCTCCTTGGTAAGCAAGTAGCGCGCGTAGCACCGCGCTTCAATATCACCTTTATCTATCAATAGTGTTGAAATTAAGATCAAATAGCTGTATGTTGAAATATGTTGAAAAAGTCAAAACTTTACATGGGGTGTACTTACTTTTTCAAGTGACTGTATACACATCGATCATTGATCGTGAACCGGAAAATATAATAAATTATTGATATTTAGCGACTCGAAAGGTTCTTTATCAACAACGTATTTTCTCGTGCTACAGGTGACCTGTCTGCAAGGTGTATAAATCGAAGTCCCAAGTGCGAATCACAGGTGAGCCCGTCCTGAGCTAATTAGCGATTGGGAACGATTCAGAACCTGTGGGTAAATAACCCTTGGTAATTTCCCCAACAGACGACAGACTGCCGGGAGGGGACGTGTATTGCAGCGCAATACTCAGAATGCTTGTTTTCTATCATTTCAATGTCATTGACCTTCGTTTTGACATTTGAAGGTCACAAAGGTCAAATTTTCAAAGTTGTCGGAATCAAACCGAATTTTCGAAATAAACCGAAGAATACCGCTCGCTCGTGAACCATCGTCGTCTCCTGACTTGTGTTCTGATTATTTTTTTTATTTTTTTTTACCTCTGCAACCAAAGGTGTACGGAGGTTATGTTTTCACCCCTGTCTCTGTTTGTTTCTTGTCAAACAAACATTTTTTGACAAGTATGTTGATCACTCCGGTTTGTGTGTTTGTACGTGAGCGGACAGACAAACACACAAACCGGAGTGATCAACATACTTGTCAAAAAATGTTTTTTTGACAAGAAACAAACAGACACAATTTTAAATCGTTCTTCACGAAACTTCACCAAATGGTAGAGTTGGTGCTCTAACAGAAACCGATTTATTTTTGAGGTCGAAGGTCAAAAGTCAACAAAGGCCAAAGATCAACCACTTTTTTTCAAATTTCTAAAGTCCTCAATTGTCATCTGATTGACTTGAAATTTGAATGGGATATGCACATCAGCTGACTGAATTCAACCTCCATCTATTTTCAAGGTCAACATCAGGCAAAGGTCAACACCTAACAACCTTTACAAACCTCTAAAATCTTCAATTTTCATCTGATTTACTTGAATTTGCATGGCATTTTCATGTCAGCTTGCTGAATTCAACCACCAACTATTTTTGAAATCGGTGTCGGCCAAAATGTCAAAATAGGCCAGATTTCTAAAATTTTCAATTTTCATCCGAATTAACGTAAAATTTGAAGTCTATTCACATATCAGGTCACTGAATTCAACCACCAATTATTTTTGAGGTCAAAAAGATACTCCACTGAATGCCATTCCATTTTATTATATTGTATTATTAGAGACATGCACACACAACAGGCATTTTAAGGCCATTTTCCCTGCTGTAGTAGGGGTTAGCCTTTCGAGCCCCATGACAATCTTCTCCAACAGTTGTTTTTGTTGTGGAGAGGATTCTTGAGAAAGTATATGGAGGGTTTTCCAGACGGTGCTTTCGGAGAGACATGGTGAGGGTGTGAGATTTGTCATGATTGAACGACATGCGAGAGGATTTTCCAGAGCATCGGAAAGATCATTAATTCAGATCAGAAAAAGCACAGGGCCCAGAACACTGTCTTGAGGAATAGAAGGGGAACAAACACCAGAAACAGATTTGACCAGACGACTGCAGGATTTGGAGGAAGGTGACAGGTTTGAGAGTTCAGTCTTGAGAGTAGAGAGCCGGATACTTTGTTATCTTTTGCCAAGTGTCGCTCTATGATTGATTTTTCGCTCATATGATTCATTTTTCACTCTGCGAATGATTGTTTGTTTGTCTGAACAAGATATCTGAAAAAATTGTGGACGGATTTGGACGACATTTGACAGAGAGGCAGCGTTATGTGACAAGGATGAAATGATTAGATTTTGGGGAGATCCGAATCCGGATCCGGCTTGTAGAATTTTAAAAGTGATTCTTCACCATTTGAAGATGGGGCCAAAACCGATATACAGCACGATATCTCAAAATGTTATGAACGGATTTGGACTAAACTTGGTGGACAGGTTGGGTGTGTGACAAGGACGAATCGATTCGATTTGGGTGAAGATCTGAATATGGTTTCGGATAAGAGAAATATATTCTTTTTAAGTGATTCTTCACTCTTGAGAGATCAGGTGAAAAGCGATATTTGAAAATATTTTAAACATGATATTTTAAAAAGTTGTGGATGAGTCATGGCAAAACTTGGGGGATGAGTTGTTTTGGTGACAAGAACAAACCGATTGGATTTTCGTTCATGTCCGAATCCAGATCCAGCCTATCAGTGGGACACAAAACATAAACTGTTCAGCCTGGCGGACGTGCATTGCATTCAGAAAGTATTCAGACCCCTTCACTTTTTCACATTTTGTTATGTTGCAGCCTTATGCTGAAATCGTTTAAATTCATTTTTTTCCCTCATAAATCTACACTCAATACCTCAGAATCACAAAGAGAAGACAGGATTTTAGAAAGTTTTGCAAATTTATTAAAAAGAAAAAACTGAAATATCACATTGACATAAGTATTCAGACCCTTTGTGATGACACTTGAAATTTAGCTCAGGTGCCTCCCATTTCTCTTGATCATCTTTGAGATGTTTCTACACCTTGATTGGAGTCAACCTGTGGTAAATTCAATTGATTGGACATGATTTGGAAAGGCACACACCTGTCTATATACGGTCTCATAGCTGACAATGCATATCGGAGCAAAAACCAAGCCATGAGGTCGAAGGAACTGCCTGCAGAGCTCAGAGACAGGATTGTGTCGAGGCACAGATCTGGGGAAGCCTCCAAAAAAAATTCTGCTGCATTGAAGGTTCCTAAGAGCACAGTGGCCTCCATAATTCTTAAATGGAAGAAGTTGGGAACAACGAGGACTCTTCCTCGAGCTGGCCGCCCGGCCAAACTGAGCAATCGGGGGAGAAGGGCCTTGGTAAGAGAGGTGACCAAGAACCCGATGGTCACTCTGGCTGAGCTCCAGAGATCCTGTGTGGAGATGGGAGAAACTTCCAGAAGGACAACCATCACTGCAACACTCCACCGATCTGGGCTTTATGGCAGAGTGGCCAGACGGAAGCCTCTCCTCAGTGAAAGACACATGAAAGCCCGCTTGGAGTTTGCAAAAAAGCACCGAAAGGACTCTCAAACTGTGAGAAACAAGATTCTGTGGTCTGATGAAACCAAGATTGAACTGTTTGGCCTCAATGCTAAGCATCATGTCTGGAGGAACCAGGCACTGCTCATCACCTGCCCAATACCATCCCAACGGTGAAGCATGGTGGTGGCAGCATCATGCTGTGGGGGTGTTTTTCAGCAGCAGGGACTGGGGGACTGGTCAGGGTTGAGGGAACAATGAACGGAGCAAAGTACAGAGATATCCTTAATGAAAACCTGAAACAGAGCGCTCAGGACCTCAGACTGGGCCGAAGGTTCACCTTCCAACAGGACAATGACCCGAAGCACACAGCCAAGACAACGCAGAAGTGGCTTCGGGACAACTCTGTGAAGGTCATTGAGTGGCCCAGCCAGAGCCTTGACTTGAACCCAATCGAACATCTCTGAAGAGACCTGAAAATGGCTGTCCACCAACGGTCCCCATCCAACATGACAGAGCTTGAGAGGATCTGCAGAGAAGAATGGCAGAAAATCCCGCGACTCATTTGGACTGACATCTGTCAATTTCCCGACCCGGATCTCAGTTAACGGTATCTCTTCTTGACTTGGTTATGACTAACTTCTCTGCAAATGTCTGCTGTTCTTCTTCTCCAATCAGTTCATATGATCATATGCTTGTTAAAGTGGACATCTCTGGGCCATATTCAGAGAGCCTCCTCATCACTGATGTCTAGCATTTCACTCAGGCCGACTGGCGAGGTTTTCACCAGCCACCGAACATCTTTTTTCTTTTCTTTTTTTTTCTTCTTTTTTTGCACACAGAATCGAGGCTCGTGAAAGAGCTAACATTTATCACACAAACAAACCAAACAGACAAACAAGCAAAGTACGTATATAAAAAGGGGAGCGGTAGACAAGATGGGGAGAGAAGGGGAAGCACATAAACACAACATTTGAGAGCAGAGACTTCGGGAATGTGTGGGTGGGAGAGGGCTTGGGGGGGAGGCGGCGTGGGAAGGGGGATGGGGGGAGGGGTGGGAGAAGTATAAACACCAGGACACCAAGGACTTCCAGGAAAGAAGTTGGTATTTCAAAAAAGTGGATTTGGGGTGAAATTAGCGGGGGTAGAAAAGATCAAGGTTTTGGATGGGGGAAGATGAGAGTTGGTGGTGAACAGCTGTTTCAAAGACCTGGAGGGAGGAGTGGGATTGAAGAGTGAGGGAGTTTGTTCCAGAGGCAGGAGAAAAGAGGAATGAAGGAGAGAAGGTGAGCAGAGAATCTTGATTTTGGCAGTTTAACCACAAGAGGGTTGCAGGCAGATCTTGTGCGACCTGTCGGAATATTTGGGGGACAGAGCCCAGAGAGAGCTGGGGGAGCAAGGCCAGAGAGGAGTCGGTAGAAGACAGAAAGACCACCATCCTGCCTGCAGTGAGTAAATGAAAGGCCCTCGGAGGTCGCTTCATCGCGGGAGATTCCAACGATTCTGAACGCTTTGGTTTCAACAGCGTGAAGACGAGCTTGGTGTGAGGCAGGAGCACCAGCCCAGAGGGGAGAGCAGTATTCCATTGAGCTGTGGATGAAAGCCTTGTATGTGGTGAGGAGCTCAGGTGTGCCAAGGAAGGACTTCGCACGACGGAGGATGCCCAGTCGGCGGCTGGCTTTGGAGGCCAGATTTGAAATGTGGTTTTCCCAGGAAAGATCATGGCAGATAGTGAGACCCAAAAGCTTGAGTGACAGAACTTCTCGGAGAGGATTATTCAGAAAGTGGATGGGAGGGTTGTCCAGTCGGTCTTTTCGGAGAGACATGGTAAGAGTGTGCGATTTGTCAGGATTGAAAGGCATGTTCCACTTGTTTGCCCAGTCTGTGATTTTGTCCAGGTCTGCAGAGATTGAGGAGGCCGCAGACGGCCAATCTGAGGGATGAGGATTGGAGTGGAAGAGAGTGGAGTCATCAGCAAAGAGATAGAGAGGATTTTCAAGAGAGTCGGAGAGATCATTGATACAACAACAACAACATGCATTTTAAAGGCCATTTTCCCTACTAGAGCGGGGGTTAGCCTTGCGGTCCCCATGACAATCTTCTCCATTTTGCCCTATTTTCTGCATCTCTCCTTGTTAAACCCCTTGCCCGCATTTCTTCTTCCATCTTTAGCCAAGTCTTTCTCGGTCTTCCCCGTCCTCTACTTCCTTCTACATTCATTTCCATCACTCTTCTCAACCAGTCACTTTCATCCTTCCTCAACACGTGACCAAACCATCTCAACCTGTTCCTCTTCACAGCATCAATCACAGGCTCTATTCCCATCATCTTTCGCAATTCATCATTTGTCTTCCTCTCTCTCAACGATACTCCGCACATCCGTCGAACCATTCGCATTTCCACCCTTTCCAACCTTCGTTGCTGCTCTACGTTCATTACCCAAGTCTCGCTCCCATAAATCATAACAATTCTCACACATGCAGCATACACCTTTCCCTTCAGCTTCAACGACACTCCCCTCATCATCAGCACGCCACTCAGTTCCCGAAACTTCTTCCATGCACATCTCACTCTAGCAACCGTTGCCGAGTCTGATCCACCTTCTCCATTCAGCATGTCTCGGAGGTAGCAAAATGTTTTCACACCTTCCAGCTTCACGCCGTCTCCAAGATCCAACTCAACATTTGCTCCATCTGTAGCTCCCTCTGTGCACACCTTACATTTGAATGTAGCTGCCACACTGGTTAATGACCCTGTCAGACCACTACATTTTTGATGAACCCACTCAGCGCACATTGTACATTGAATGGAGTTCACTCCGACACCCTTCCGACACACAGCACAGGGCCACTTCCCAGTTCTTTCCACCTTACCACATGCTTTACCACTTGCCATCACCTTCGTCTTTCCGATATTCACCTTCAGACCTTTTGTCTCCATACATTCCTTCCACTTGTTCATCTTTTCCTTCAGTTCATCCATACTTTCCGCAATCAACACCAGATCATCTGCATACAACAACTCCCATGGTAAACCCTCCTTTACGTTCTGAGCCAGCACTTCCATCACAGCTACAAATAGTCGTGGACTTAGTACCGACCCCTGATGCACTCCCACCTTCACCTCAAACTCACCACTGTTCCCATTCTTCGTCCTTTCAGCTGTGCGCGCTCTTTTGTACATTGCCATCACTACTCTGATCAACCATTCCTCCACTCCTAACTTCCTCAATGCCCATGTCAATACTTTGCGTGGAACCCTATCGAATGCTTTCTCCAGATCAACAAACTCAAGAAACAACTTCTTCCTCTTCTCCATGTACTTCTCCTGCAACTGCCTCACAATGAAAATCACGTCTGTCGTTCCTCTTCCTGGCATGAATCAAAACTGCATTTCGTCGATCTTCACTTTCTTCCTTATCCTCCTCTCCAACACCCTTTCCAATACCTTCATTCCATGCTCCAATAACTTTATCGCTCGGTACGAGCCACACCAGAGGGTCCCCTTTCCCCTTGTATAGAGGGATGAGGGTACTCGGTTCCCAATCCACTGGAATGCGGCCATCTTTCACCACGAGATTACAGATCTCTGTCATTCTCTTCACACCCCAACTTCCTGCTGCCTTCAACATATCTCACACAACTCCCGTCGGCCCTCCCGCTTTTCTACCCTCCATTGCTTTTGTCGCTTCCTCAGCTTCCTTCTCAGTTATCTTCTCTGCCGGTCCTAAAACTGGGTTACTCTCTATGTTGCCATCCCATTCATTCTCTGTATTCAACAGCATTTCCATATATCTTTTCCATCTTCCTTTAATTCCATCTGGGTTGACAACGATTTGTCCCACTTCATCCTTCAAGCAACTCACCCCCATCACATCACACCTCTCTTTCGCTATCTGCTTTGCAATCCTAAATACTGCTTTGTGACCCTCTTCCAAATCCAAGCGTTCTCCGAACATTTTCCTACATGCCTCCTGCGCCTTTGCTACCTCTCTTTTTGCAACAATCCTGGCTGCCTTATAACTTTCATGCTCTGTTGTTTCTGCTCCCGTACCCTTCGCCTTCTGCCACTCCTTGAACTTCTTCCTCTTCTCGTCAATCCTCTTTCCAACTTAATCATCTCACCACCATGTTTCTGAGTGCCTCGGTGGTCCTTTTGTCCATCCACATACCTCACCAACGGCTCCCAACAGACGAGCTTTCATTGACATCCAACCACTTTCAAGCTCAACCACATCATCCTCGACCCTACTCAGCCTCTCTTTTAATGCCTTCCTTACTGTCACCTCTTTCAACCTCCACACCTCCACACCTTCATTCTCGGTTGGTACTTCACCCGCCGAGCTCTCCTCACACCTTTCACCCTTATGTCGCAGACAACCAAGTGGTGCTGTGAAACAGCCTCCTCCCCCGGGATCACCTTTGTGTCCCGGAGGTGCCCCCTAGCTTGCCTACGCACCATCAGGTCGTCAACGGTTGTCGTCGATCCACCTGACGTGTATGTAACAAGCTTATTATCCTCTTTCTGGAACTGAGTATAACAAATCAGCTCCATCAGCAAACTCCAAAATCCTTTCACCTTCTCCATTTCTCACACCATATCCGTAACCCCCATGAACTCCCTCAAAACCATCCATACTCCTTCCCATATGTCCATTTAGGTCTCCTCCTACCACAACAACTTCCTCATCTTTCACGTTTTCCATCAGCTTCTCTATCGCACACCAGAACTTGTCCTTCTCTTCATCACTCCGACCAACCTGCGGAGCATATACCGAGATGACGTTCACTAAGAGCTTTCCAATCATCATTTTCACCATCATCAACCTATCACTCACTCTAGTCACACTCACCACACTGTCTACAAACTCATCAGAAAACAGGACACCAATACCATTCACGCCCTCCGGGCACCCTTGCCACATAAACCTGAATTTCTGTCCCTGCCTACCTTTCACCATTCTCACACCACTTCCCTTCCATCTCGTCTCTTGCACACAACATATGTCCACTCTTCTTCTGACCAATACTTCCACCACTTCTCCTGATCTCCCTGTCATTGTCCCTACATTCCATGTCCCAAACCTCAGAAACCGATCTCCACTTTGGGCTGTACCCTGCCCATATGTAGTTGTTATTGTCATGGTTCTCTTTTTGAGGCAATGTTTTTATGGTCGAATGCCCTTCCTGACGCCAACCCTCTTAGTCGTCTCTTACGACACGCAGGGATACGGTGTATCTATTCTAATCCAGGGTACACACTGGGAAACGTTTAAAACATGGAAATTCTGGGGGGGGGGGGGGGGGGGGGGGGAGGGGTCGGTCAGCATCACGGCTGCGGTTTAAACATATTTAAACAAAACCATGAAAAAACAATATGGGAAAAGTCTCTAAGTGAGAACGTGGATTTGAGAAAGCAGGAGCAGAGGTGGAAGAAAAACGAGATATAGGGGGCGGGGCACAAGTCGAGACGAGGAGGAGAGCGAACAAGCACGTGTCCGGGAGGAGAGAAAGAATTAATATAGAAATTTTTTTTTTTGCTTGTTTATTTGTTACCTTCGCAAAAGCGGAAGGTTATGTTTTGATCGCTGTGTATTTATTTGTATGTGTGTGTGTGTATGTTAATCGCATAACTCAAAAAGTATTCAACCGAATTGCATGAAATTTGGTGGGATGATTGGTTATTATACGGGACACATTTGATTAGATTTTGGGAGCAATCGGGTCAAAGGTCAAGGTCAAGGTCACGAAAAGGTCAAAATCGTATTTTTGTTGTTCTGTTCCCTACACTCCCATGCCAAGTACAGAACAGTAGCTGCGGCGAAGGTATGCGCTCTACCGAGTGCCCGAGTTCTAGTTTGTTCTGTTTTCAAAACGCTGGACAAAGGGTAAGATATTCGTGAGAGGTAGGGGGGAGAAAAGAAACAAGCAAATACGATGAAGGAAAGAACCCATATTCACAAAACACTGACGGGGGGGGGGGGGGGGAGGGAGCCCAGAGAGACCAGGCCACGCATGAGGCGTGAACAAAAAAAAAAAACGACTAATTACACACAAATTTGCAACAACTACAAAACCAAAACCAAATAGAAACACACAATAACACATACACAACCAAATACCCAGCGGAAATTTGACAGACACGAACGGGAAAACACTCAAACTTTGATGCCGTGGAGAGATCGAAGCAAGCCTCGTCGCTCGAGGGACCGGAAGTTGCGTCGGAGAGATCATTGATGAAGACCAGAAAAAGCACATGGCCCAGAACACTGCCTTGGGGAACTCCAGCCTGAACAGGAAGAGGAGATGAGATAAACCCATTCAGGGCCACACGTTGACTACGACTGAAGAGGAAGTCCGCCAGCCATGCGTGGAGATTTCCATGGACACCATAGGAGGAGAGTTTGGTGAGCAGAGCTGGGTGCCAGACCGTATCGAAGGCACGTGATATGTCAAGGGAGACAGCTCTAATTTCCTGTTTGGCATTGAGGACCTCCATCCATTGTTGGGACAGCAGAAGCAGCATGTCCAGAGTAGAGTGACCTGGTCTGAAACCAAATTGATGATCAGAGATCAAGCCATTGGAGAAGAGGAAAAGTTTCATATCCGAAGCAATGATGGATTCCATGACTTTGCTGATAATTGGGAGAAGGCTGATTGGTCTGTAGTTGCTCGGATCTGGTTTTGCACCTTTTTTGTGTAAAGCAGTGATGTTGGCTGATTTCCAAGCAGATGGCAGATGGCCTTGAGCAAAAGAGAGGGTGAACAGCACAGAGAGAGGGAGTGAAAGAGCGGAAGAACAGGGTTTTAGGACCCGTGGGCTGATGCCGTCAGGTCCAGTTGCAGAATCAGAGTCGAAGGTTGACAAACTTTTCCACCTTCTCAGGAGGAAAGGACACAGAGTCCAGGAGCAGCTGGGTACGACTCGGTATGGTGGGTGCAGAGAGGGATGGGTTTGGGAGACAAGATTTAAAGGCAAACACAGAGTTGAGGCATTCAGCTTTTTCACGTGCGGAGTCAGCTGTGTAGCCGTTTGAGGTAAGGGAGGGGATAGAGGGGGAACAAAAACACCAGAAACAGATTTGACCAGACACCACCAGGATTTGGAGGAAGGAGACAGCTTTGAGAGTTCATTCGTGAGTGTGGAGAGATAGTGCTTCCTGGCTCTCCTGAGGGTGGACACACACTTGTTTCGGGCTTTGTGAAAGGAAATGAGATTTCCTTCCATTGGATTTGCTTTCCAGGAGACGAAGGCAAGTTGTTTCTGGGCAACAGCCTCACCACAAGATTCCGTGTACCACGGATGGGAGGAAGGGTATGACAATTGAAGACGAGATGGGATAAATCTGTGCATGAGAGAGAGCAATTTACTTTGGAAGAATTCCCAGGATGAGTTGATGTCAGAGGCGGTAGAGATGGGAGACCAGTCCAGATGATTGATGGCTGCTTGAAGACAGTGCCAGTTGGCCTGAGTGAAATGCCAGACTCATCGACACTGAGGAGGCTCCCTGAGAATGGTCAGAGAGATGTCCACTTTAACAAGCACATGATCATATCATCCGATTTGAGCAGAATAAGAGCAGCAGACATTTTCAGGTAAGGTAGTCTGGACTCTGGACTGGTCTCTCAGCTCCACTGTCTGATATCAACTCATCCTGGGAATTCTTCCAAAGAAAATGCCTCTCTCATGCACAGATTTATCCCATCTCATCTTCAGTTGTCACCCCCTTCCTCCGATCCATGGTACACTGAATCTTGTGGTGAGGCAGGTGCCCTCAAAACAACTTGCCTTTGTCTCATGGAAGGCGAATCCAACTGAAGGCAATCTCAGTTCCTTTCAGAAAGCTCAAAAGAAGTGAGCGTCTCCCCTCAGGAGAGCCAGGAAACAATATATATACAGTCACGTGAAAAAGTTAGTACACCCCGTGTAAAGTTTTGACTTTTTCAACATATTTCAACATACAGCTATTTGATCTTCATTTCAACAATATTGATAGATAAAGGTGATATAATATAACAAATATCATGAAACATTTACATATTGTAGTCCATTTAAATTTACATTTGTGTTTGTATTTACATTTTGTCGCCCTCGCATGTGGAAAAAGTAAGTACACCCCGTGAAATGTTTAAAAAAAATCTTTTTAACATATGTGGACATATCAATTTAAATCTTCATTTAAACAGTATCAATAGATGAAGGTGATCTAATTGAAAAAAAAAACAATGAAAAGTTGATTTTGCAATAATTTCTTCAACAAAAAATTAACAGAGACGCCATTTCCTTCTGTGGAAAAAGTAAGTACACCCTTGGCTCTAATAGGTGGTATTGCCCCCTTTGGCAGAAACAACCTCAAGTAGGCGTTTCTTAAAACTGTCTACCAGTCTCTGACATCGACTGGGAGAAATTTTTGCCCACTCCTCCATGGAGAATTCTTTCAGCTGTGCGATGTTTGAGGGGTTTCTTGCTTGCACAGCTCGTTTCAAATCCCCCCACAACATCTCGATGGGATTTAGATCCGGGCTTTGACTTGGCCATTCCAGAACCCTCCATTTCTTTCTTTTCAGCCATTCCTTGGGGGATTTATTGGTATGTTTAGGGTCATTGTCATGTTGCAAGGTCCACCTTCGGTTGATCTTCAACTTTCCGACCGATGGCCTCACATTATCCTCAAGCACCCTCTGGTACAATGAAGAATTCATCGTGGATTCTATGATGGTGAGCTGCCCAGGCCCTGATGCAGCAAAGGTGCCCCGGCCAAGATGCAGCAAAGCTGCCCCAAACCATAATATTTCCACCACCATGCTTTACAGTTGGTATCAGGTTCTTGTGGTCAAATGCTGTCTTTGGTTTTCGCCAAACATGTCTTCTGGTACTGTGGCCAAATAGCTCTACCTTTGACTCATCTGTCCAGAGCACATTGTTCCAGAAGTGCTGGTCTTTGCCGAGGTGTTCATTGGCAAACTTTAGTCTTGCCCTGATGTTCTTGTCCTGGCACACCTCCCATGTGGATTAAATTTGTGCAGCCTCTTTCTAACGGTAGACTCGTGCACTTTGACATCAGCAGTGGCAAGAGCTACCTGTCGGTCCCGTGATGACATTCTGGGGTTTTTAGAGACTTCTTTCAGCATCTTGCGGTCTGCTCTCTGGCTGAACTTGCTGGGGCGGCCTGGCCTGAACAAGTTGGCAGTTGTTTGGAATCTTCTCCACTTGTATATGATCTTCCTGACAGTCGAATGATTGATTTCAAATTGTTTGGAGATCTTTTTTAATCCCTTCCCAGACTTGTAGGCATCTATAACCTTCTTTCTGAAGGCTTCAGAGAGCTCTTTTGATCTCGGCATGGTGACGCCGCACACTTCAACAACAAAGAGCAAACCAAACGAAATGTCTGAGGTTTAAATAAGACAGGTTACTCCAAGATCCTCTCTAACAATGTTCTAATCATGTGCACCTGAGTTGGTGCACCTGATTCTAATTTTAGGTATTTGAAGTTGTGATAAATGTCGGGGTGTACTTACTTTTTCCACATGCGAAATTTGCATTTATGTTTATTTAAATTATACAATGGACTACAAAATGTAAATGGTTCATGATATCTGTTATATTATATCACCTTTATCTATCAATATTGTTGAAATGAAGATCAAATAGCTGTATGTTGAAATATGTTGAAAAAGTCAAAACGTTACATGGAGTGTACTTACTTTTTCATGTGACTGTATCTCTCTGCTCTCAAGACTGAACTCTCAAACCTGTCTCCCTCCTCCAAATCCTGGTGGCATCTGGTCAAATCTGTTTCTGGTGTTTGAGTTAAAGGAGGGGATGGACTGGGAACAAACAGCTGCACAGCTGACATTGTACGTGAAAAAGCTGAATGCCTCAACTCTCTGTTTGCCTCAAAATATTGTGTCCCAAACCCATCTTTCTCTGTACCCACCTTACCCAGTCATACCCAGCAGCTGCTCCTGGATTTTGTGTCATTCTCGACCGACAAGGTGGAGAAGTTTCTGTCAAACCTCTACTGATTCTGCAACTGGACCAGGCGGCATCAGCCCACGGGTCCTAAAATCCTGCTCTGCCGCTCTATCTCACTCTCTCTCTGCTCTCTTCACCCTTTCTTTTGCTCAAGGTCATCTGGCATCTGCTTGGAAATCGGCCAACATTACCACTTTGCACAAAGAAAGTACAAAAACAGATCCCTACAACGACATACTCATCAGCCTGCTCCCAATCATCAACAATGTCAGGGAATCCATCATCGCTTCTAATATGAAATGCCTCATCCTCTCCAATGGCTTAATCTCTGATCATCAATTTGGTTTCTGACAAGGCCACTCTACTCTGGACATTCTGCTTCTGCTCTCTCAACAATCGATGGAGGGAGGTCCTCAATGCCACACAGGAAATCAGAGCCGTCTCCCTTTTCATATCTCGTGCCTTCGACACGGTCTTCTTTTTTTGTTTTTTTTGTTTACAAGATCGAGGCTCGTGAAAGAGCGGACTTTAATCACACAAAAAGTCAAATCGACACATAAAACACAAAATAAGGGGAGTGGTCGACAAGATGGGGAGAGAGGGGGAAGGTCACAAATACAACATTTGAGAGCAGGGACATCGGGAGAAATTTGGGAGGGAGAGGGCTTGGGGGGGACGTGGGAGAGGTATAAAACATATGAACACTGCAAGGACTTCCAGGAAAGAAGTTGGAATTTCAAAAAAAGTGCATCTGGGGTGAATTATCGGGGGTAGAAAATATCAAGGTTTTGGATGGGGGAAGATAAGAGATGGTGGTAAACAGCTGTTTTAAAGACCTGGAGGGAGAAGTGGGATTGAACGGAGTGGAGGAGTTTGTTCCAGAGGCGGGAGAAAAGGGGAATGAAAGAGTGAAGGTGAGCAGAGAGCCTAGATTTTGGCAGTTTAACCATAAGAGGGTTGCTGGCAGAGATTGTGCGACCTGCAGGAATATTTTTGGGGAGCAAGAACATAGCACAGAGAGCTGGGGGAGCAAGGCCGGAGAGGAGTCGGTAGAAGACAGAAAGACCACCAAACCTGCCTGCGGTGAGTGAGTGAAAGGCCCTCGGAGTTAGCTTCATCACAGGAGATTCCAATGATTCTGAAAGCTTTGGTTTCAACAGCGTGAAGCCGAGCTAGGTGTGAGGCAGGAGCACCGGCCCAGAGGGGTGAACAGTATTTCATTGAGCTGCAGATGAAAGCCTTGTATGTGGTGAGGAGCTCAGGTGTGTCAAGGAAGGACTTCGCACGAGGGAGGATGCCCAGTCGGCGACTGGCTTTGGAGGCCAGCTTGGAAATGTGATGTTCCCAAGAAAGATCATGGCAGATAGTGAGACCCAAAAGCTCGAGCGACAGAACTTCTTGGAGAGGATTGTTGAGGAAGCAGATGTTTTATTTGAGAAAGTAGATGGTTTTCCAGACGGTATTTATGGAGAGACTTTGTGAGGGTGTGCGATTTGTCAGGATTGAAAGACATGTTCCACTTGTTTGACCAGTTTGTGATTTTATCCAGGTCTGCAGACAGTGAAGAGGCTGCTGCCTGCCTATCTGAGGGTTGAGATATGGAGCGGCAGAGGGTGGAGTCATCAGCATAAAGATAGAGAGGATTTTCCAGAGTCAGAGAGATTATTGATGAAGACCAGAAATCGCACAGGGCCCAGAACAATGCCTTGAGGAACTCAAGCCTCGACAGGAAGCGGAGATGAGAGAATTCCATTCAGAGCCACACGTTGACTACGACCGGAGAGGAAGTCTGCAAGCCATGCGTGGATATTTCCATGGATACTGCAAGAGGAGAGTTTGGTGAGCAGGGTGGGGTGCCAGACTG
Source organism: Myxine glutinosa (assembly GCF_964187855.1). Lineage (NCBI taxonomy): Eukaryota > Metazoa > Chordata > Myxini > Myxiniformes > Myxinidae > Myxine > Myxine glutinosa. The sequence goes on from NC_136265.1 coordinate 20,235,493, forward strand.
GTCAAACAAGTGGAACATGTCTTTCAATCCTGACAAATCTCACACTCTTACTATGTCTCTCCGAAAAGACCGACTGGAAAACCCTCCCACCAGTACAAAATCCTCCTCTTGACCTACAAAGCCCTCCATAACCTGGCCCCATCCTACCTGACTGACCTCCTCTCCAGACACACTCCCACCCGCAACCTCCGCTCTGCTGGTACCAACCTCCTGACCCCCCCCCCCCCCCCCCACATCCGGACCAAATTCAGATCCTGGGGGGACAGGGCCTTCTCCATCGCTGCTCCCACCCTCTGGAACTCACTACCTCACACCATCAGAGACTCCTCCTCACTCACCACATTCAAAACATCACTCAAGACCCACCTGTTCAACACTGCATTCAACATTTAACCCTCAGCATGTAACCCCTGAATATCTCTTCTCCTTCTCCTTCCTTTTGCTTTGATTATTTACCGATTGATTTTTGTCTTTTTGTACTTGTTTTTTGTACTCTGTCAAAGTGCCTTTGGGCTTCTTGAAAAGCGCTATATAAAATAAATGTATTATTATTATTATTAATGTTTGGTGTAGAGGATTTAAATCGATGAAGAATTCAAGTTTATAAAGAAATTCAGAACTTATCATCATCATCATCATCATCATCATCATCATCATCATCATCATCTTCATTATCATCATCTTCATCATCATCATCTTCATCATCATCTTCATCATCATCATCTTCATCATCATCATCACCACCACATGGCATCTGCAGCGAGTTCGTGCAGCCAGATCCCCTGCAGTTTCCACAAGCTGGAGTACACTCAATGTTATTTTTCTTTCATGTGCATCTCAGGGTGCTGCAGTCAACCTGACAGTTGCACCTGATCACCTGCAGCAGTTTTTCAGGAGCAGGAGCTCGGGCTATCTGGAATGGCACAAGCCCCTCGTCACACTCATGCCACCCCCACTCAGTCGGACGAAGTCCATCTGCCGATCCCTTCCATTCTTGAACTTGCACGTACACATGCAGGCTGTGGTACATTGCTGCTCCTGCTGTTGGTGGCAACATCTGTGGTTGAACGGGAGATGAGCTTGAAGCCACCTTCTCACAGAAGCGCTGATGACGGAGGAAGTCCAAGGTGTCAGTGGGTTTTCCATTGTAGAGGATCACCAATGCTTTTGCTCCTGCATCTGCGACATCCAGCTTCGAAGCAAAAGGTGTGTCAAACACCTTGGCCTGGTCACGGAATGCGCTGCTTGCTTTGAATCACTTGAGAGACGCTCCCTTTCCTATTCCATGGAGGCAAGATGTTGTGTCGCATCCAAGAACTGCATGTATAAAGAGCGCGTGCTTGCATATGTCTGGACCAAGTCGTTGTTTTGTAGCTTTGATGTTCCAAATGCGAGGCTTATTTCTGTTATTTTTTGGCTCAGGACAAAAGAAGATGTCATGGGATTCCAGACTTGCATGGTAGATGAGGAGGATGAGGTCTGTGTCATCACCAACTAGCTCAGTGTTGGTGGCAGCAGCAGTCTGCACGGCCTTCTGCACAATCAGGAGGTCAGCATCCCCTGAAGCATGGTGCGTCTCACAGTTTTTTTTCTGCAGCTCTTCACTCAGCATGAAAATGAATCGCTGCTTATTCTGTTTGTTTGCAAGGAACTGCTCCTTCTTCATTGTGAGAGGCATGTCAGCTGCAAATGTCACAGTTGCGCCAGCATTTCCTTTCGATCGTCTCTGGTGTGTCATGTCCTTTGTGTTGGTGCTCTCATAATCATCGAACACGACAATGGCATTTCCATACCTCTTCGTCACATATTCCGTGTACTGGTGACAGATGTCTTTGTATGTTGCTCTGCGAGACCATGGGATGCGTTGAAGAAGTGCTCCTCCATCCAAGACATACTGGGTGTCATCATCGGGGATAATTGCAGGAACATCAGATCCGAGGAGATCCCTGATGGCACCAGCAAGGGCTGGCTTGTGTGCTTCTCTGAGAAAAAGAGAGGAATCAAAGAGCGCTGGTGGATAGCTGCATAGTTCATGCTTGAAGGCTGACTCTAGTTCATCAGCTTTTTGCGCAACTGTAATTAGTCTCTGGAAGAGAAGCTGTGGGTCAACCTGGACTTGATCACTATCAATCTTGACAGACGACTTCATGCCGAATGTGACTGCTTGGTCTTTCTTCTTGAAGGTGTACTCAGCTGTTGTTCTTTCATCCATTGACCTTAATATCGATTCCCCAACCGACTGAGCTGAATCGACGTTAACAGTTGGGTGGGCATGGACTCCAGTGGCAAGCTCCGCAGACTTGAGTCATTGCTGAATGGATTTCGCTCTTGTAGATACTCGAGAACTGACAGAGTGTCCTTCCAGTCACGGGCTTGTCTTGCTGTGGTCATGTCCTTGTTTTGTTCGCCGGTGTTGTAGTTCACCCCTGTGAGCTCCTGCATTGCCTGGTTTACTTCTGCACAGGCAGGCATCGAAAGCAGCCACAGCAAGCGTTGTTGCTCCGTCATTCCTCGACCACGTGTGAGCCCTCCGCTGATCTTCAGACTTCTCATCAGCTTTAGGCCTTCCAGGCTTTGCTCTCTTGGAGATTTCCATGTTCATCTGCTGAGCCATGGGTATCTGCTTCTTTGTGTGGAAATTGACGCTGCAAGTCTGATGGTACACTGCATCTGCAGCCTGCAGGTCGTGAAAATGCAGAATTCGCGCCTTGACAGTACCTGGCCAATCATCTGCTCGTTCGCGACATGTTGGCAGGAGCGTTTCTTTGAATTCATGGTCTTGACTTGAAGAACTTGCTGCTTCTTCCTCTTTCTTCCAAACGTTGCTGGTCTACCACAAAAAAGGCAATCAGTCTGGAAAGAGAACCTCTCCTCAGATGACCTAAGTACTTGTCTGTCATTGCTTGTGCTTGGCTTTGACTCTTCTTGCTTGGTGTCCTTGGCTATCTGTTGTGGGTGACAGTATGTGCGGCGACAGTCTTTGTGTACCTTTTCTCCAGGCACAGTGTGAATGCTGTCTTTTCTTGCGTTGCTGGCCTGGTTGATGGCAGAACTTCCCTTTTCTCCAAGAGTTGATGCCGTTGACCCTCTCTCGTCTATATATTTTTTGCAGATGGCACACACTTCAGATACCTCCATGACTGAAAACAGAAACCACTATCTACACTTCGTAAACAGCAAACCCTTCATATTATCACAACTGAAAGATGCCCATTGCAAAAAAATATAACATGGAAAAATATTGCTCTTACTACTAACTGCACGCTTTCTTACACTACTTGTTTTACAAATTTTTGTTTTACTTAAAACGAAATCTTTTCAGAAGATATACAAGAATATCCTTTTTGACTCCAATAAAGAATGAGCATGACCTCTAATCATCAAAATAAGATCAGAAGCAGATTCCCCACTGCTAAAAAAAAAAAATACATAGATGCATTATGCATTATTCTTATCTTGTTGTCCCACAATGACCTTGATGGTGACCTCATAGAGTTTCTGTGACCTTATATCACCAAAATAAGATCAGAATTTGATTCCTCGACCTCAAAAACCCATAAAAAGTGGTCTTACTCATGATTGTTTTGCTTTTGATTTTTTTAATAACAATTGTCGATTAGACGGATAGCGGCCATATTGGATTTTGCCGATTTGAGAACTTCCCCCCAGAGGATCTCTGAAGACTTTTTTGGGGTCAAAGAGGATATATTCAGGGACACAAAACAAGTGAGCGAGTTTTTGTTGCAATTAGTGTGAGGTCTTAAATACAAAATGCCTGCACGATCACAGCCGTGGTTCACTCCGGCTTGTCATCGCAATCACTTTTTCAAACAGTATGATTGTGTTGGTTCGAGTGAGGCACATCATTTGTTTCACCTTACGAACAACCACTCCAAACGTGTATGAGAGAATGCCAAGCGACAGTATGCAGAATCTGTTTGTCATTCTATGTCAAATAAACATCTCGGTTCTCGAGATTTTTGGAGAATTGCTCATAGCATTCTCAACCATAATCAATCATCGATTCCTGTCCTCTTCAATTGCCCTGAAGTGCTTTCTTCTTTTGATAAAGTCGACCTCTTTGCTGAGCATTTTGCTGCAAACTCCACACTTGAAGACCACAGACAAACATTGCCTCTTTGTCTTTCCCATCTTGACACCAGGCTTTCCACTGTCATCAGCACATGCAGGAAAGTTGCTAAGATTATTCAAAGGCTTGACATTTCAAAATCGACTGCACCAGATAGAATCCCTGCAATTGCTTCGAAGATGTGTTCACTTGATCTGTCTTCTGTTCTCTCAAAACTGGATTGCTTTTGCATGTCAGTTTGTGTTTCCACTTAGCTGAAATCATGCTTCTGTCGTCCCTGTCTTTAACGGCTCAGGTGAGTAATCGGATCTTTCCTACTAACTATCGGCCTGTTAGCCTTCTACCCATTATCAGCAAAGTGTTTGAATCCTTGATAAATCGACAACTCATGACTCATCTGGAAACCCGCAACATCCAAAATGATGTTCAGCATGGCTTTAGACATTAAAGGTCGACTGGTTGGCTGAACATGTAAATTCAATTCCCAGCATTCAATGACTGGAAATGTGAATCGGGCTTTGGATCGTCGTGGAGAAGCCAGGGTTGTTGCTCTTGACATCTCCAAGGCTAAATTATATGGCATTTCTGGAAAATTGCTTGGTACAATCTCTGACTTCCTTGCAAATTGTCAAAGCTCTGTGGTACATGAGGGACAGCAAGTAATCACCTGTCCATAACACATATGTAAGTTATCTGTGTCTCGTTCAACATCAACTTGTTTTCCAACCCCGTCTCTGGATTCTTCACCTTTGCAGGAACTCCCTGTTATCCCTCTGTTTGGAATGGATATCAGCTCAAACCTCAGCTCAGAAATGTACATCTCTTGTTGAGCTAAAAGCACCTCCCAGCGCCTTGAAGCTTATTTCGTTGCCAGTGATACCTTTCTCAAGCTGCTATGCTCCATCTATACAAGGCCACTATATGTCCTGTCATGGAGTATCATTGCCATATTTGGGCTGGTGCTCCAGCCTGTTACCTATCTCTTCTTGACAGAATCCAGCGACGTGCTGCCATTTTGGTGGGACAGGGATTGATATCATCCCTGGAACCTCTCTCAATCTGCCGCTCTGTTGCTTCCTTGAGCCCTTTCTACAGATATTACAACGGAATGTGCTCTGAGGGTCTATCAGGTTGTTCCACCTGAGCACACGTTCAGTTGCTCAACATGTTTGGCAGTTCGCACACTATAATTTGGCAGTTCATACAGTTCATACATTATACAATTCCCATCCATACACTATAACTGTCCCAAGGAGTAAGACTATAATGGAGAAGGTATTCTTCTGGTTTTTTTCCCCCCTGCACAGCATCACTCTGGAACACCTTACCTGCATCCTGCTTTCCCCTCTATCCCAACCTCCCGCAATTCAAGAGGAATGTCAAAAGATTCCTCCTTTCTGTCTCATGTGTAATATCTCTACTTTCCTTTGTGTAGGCCTCACCTCGAGTGGCCTTGAAGGCTTTGTTGCAGGGCGATATCTCATTAAAAAAAAAAAATACGTGGGTGTGCATTGAGGGTACGTACCTCAGTTGGCACTGCCAAACCGTGCGGCACCAAAAGGAAACACGTTTTTAGCTGCGACGAGAAGCTCGATGAGAGCACCGCGTTGTTGTTGTTGTTGGGGTGCCTTTTTAGCTGCGACGAGCAGCTCTGTGGGAGGACCGCGTTGTTGTTGTTGTTGGGGTGCCTTTTTGAATAGTGCATGCGCATACACTCGGACGTGCGTTGGTATGCGGTAAGATCATCGCTGACTAAAATCGCGATTTGTTTTTAAGAAACCAGAATAAATTTAGCAACAAAGACAACATGAATGTTTCCATATCGATCTCATTTCACAGAACTTGACACAAATTAGGTGTAATTATTGAATAGCGCATGCGCATACACTCGGTGTGTGTACCCCGGTTTAGAATAGGTACACTGTATCCCTGCGTGTTGTAAGAGGAGACTAAAAGGGTTGGCGTCAGGAAGGGCATCCGGCCACAAAAACATTGCCTCAAAAAGAGAACCATGCCAATTACAACTACATGTGGGCAGGGTACAGCCCGAAGTACCCCGTGGGGGACCCCAATCTCTCTCGTCAAAACTCAAGGTGGGGAACCCGATCGAAGCAAGGGTGGAAATCACTCCTTTTATGACGACGAAACGTCTGATGCCCGACGTGGAGATCGGTTTCTGAGGTTTGGGAAATGGAATGTAGGGACAATGACAGGGAGATCAGGAGAAGTGGTGGAAGTATTGGTCAGAAGAAGAGTGGACATATGTTGTGTGCAGGAGATGAGATGGAAGGGAAGTGGTGTGAGAATGGTGAAGGGTATGCAGGGACAGAAATACAAGTTTGTGTGGCAAGGGTGCCCAGAAGGTGTGAATGGTGTTGGTATCCTGTTTTCTGAGGAGTTTGCAGACGGTGTGGTGAGTGTGACTAGAGTGAGTGAAAGGTTGATGATGGTGAAAATGATGATTGGAAAGCTCTTAGTGAACGTCATCTCGGGATATGCTCTGCAGGTTGGTCGGAGCGATGAAGAGAAGGACAAGTTCTGGTGTGCAATGGAGAAGCTGATTGAAAACGTGAAAGATGAGGAAGTTGTTGTGGTAGGAGGAGACCTAAATCGACATGTGGGAAGGAGTATGGATGGTTTTGAGGGAGTTAATGGGGATAGTTCCTCAGTTCAGGAAAGAGGATAATAAGCTTGTTGCATACACGTCAGGTGGGTCGACGACAACCGTTGACTACCTGCTGGTGCATAGGTGAGATAGTGGGCACCTCCGGGAAAGAAAGGTGATCCCGAGGGAGGAGGCTGTTTCACAGCACCACTTGGTTGTTTGCGACATAAGGGTGAAAGGTGTGAGGAGAGCTCGGCGGGGGAAGTACCAACCGAGAATGAAGGTGTGGAGGTTGAAAGAGGTGACAGTGAGGCAGGCATTAATAGAGAGGCTGAGTATGGTAGAGGATGATGTGGTGGAGCTTGAAAGTGGTTGGATGTCAATGAAAGATAGTCTGTTGGTAGCCGTTGGTGATGTATGTGGATGGACAAAAGGACCACGGAGGCACTCGGAAACATGGTGGTGGGATGATGAAGTCAGAAAGAAGATTGACGAGAAGAGGAATAAGTTCAAGGAGTGGCAGAAGGCTCGGGGTATGGGGGCAGAAAAGGCAGAGCATGAAAGTTATAAGGCAGCCAAGAAGGCTGCAAAGAAAGAGGTAGCAAAGGTGCAGGAGGCATGTAAGAACATGTTCGGAGAACGCTTGGATTTGGAAGAGGGTCAGAGAGCGGTATTCAGGATTGCAAAGCAGACAGCGAAAGAGGTGTGATGTGATGTGGGTGAGTTGCTTGAAGGATGAAATGGGACAAATCGTTGTGGGCCCAGATGGAATTAAAGGAAGATGGAAGAGATCTATGGAAATGCTGTTGAATGCAGAGAATCAATGGGATGGCAACATAGAGAGTAACCCAGTTTTAGGACCAGCAGAGAAGATAAACGAGAAGGAAGTTGGGGGAGCGATAAAAGCAATGAAGAGTAGAAAAGCGGGAGGGCCGATGGGAGTTGTGGGAGATATGTTGAAGGCAGCGGGAAGTTGGGGTGTGAAGAGAATGACAGAGATCTGCAATCTGGTGGTGGAAGAAGGCCACATTCCAGTGGATTGGGAACTGAGTACCCTCGTCCCTCTATACAAGGGGAAAGGTGACCCTCTGGAGTGTGGCTCGTATCGAGCGATAAAGTTACTGGAGCATGGAATGAAGGTATTGGAAAGGGTGTTGGAGAGGAGGATAAGAAAGAAAGTGAAGATTGACGAAATGCAGTTTGGATTCATGCCAGGAAGAGGAACGACAGACGTGCTTTTTATTGTGAGGCAGTTGCAGGAGAAGTACATGGAGAAGAGGAAGAAGTTGTTTCTTAGGTTTGTTGATCTGGAGAAAGCATTCGATAGGGTTCCACGTGAAGTAGTGACATGGGCATTGAGGAAGTTAGGAGTGGAGGAATGGTTGACCATGACCAGAGTATTGATGTCAATGTACAAAAGCGCACACAGCTGCAAGGACGTAGGACGGGAACAGTGGTGAGTTTGAGGTGAAGGTGGGAGTGCATCAGGGGTCTGAACAAAGTCCACTACTATTTGTAGTTGTGATGGAGGTGCTGGCTCGGAACGTAAAGGAGGGTTTATTGTGGGAGTTGTTGTATGCAGATGATCTGGTGTTGATTGCAGAAAGTATGGATGGACTGAAGGAGAAGATGAACAAGTGGAAGGAATGTATGGAGACAAAAGGTCTGAAGGTGAGTATCGGAAAAACGAAGGTGATGGCAAGTGGGAAAGCATGTGGTGAGGTGGAAAGAACTGGGGCGTGGCCGTGTCCTGTGTGCAGGAAGGGTGTCGGAGTGAATTCCATTCAATGTACAATGTGTGCTGAGTGGGTTCATCAAAAATGTAGTGGTTTGAGAGGGTCATTAACCAGTGTGGCAGCTACATTCAAGTGTAAGGTGTGTACAGAGGGAGCTGCAGATGGAGGAAATGTTGAGTTGGATCTTGGAGATGGTGTGAAGCTGGAAGGTGTGAAAACATTTTGTTACCTAGGAGACATGCTGAATGGAGAAGGTGGATCAGACTCGGCAACGGTTGCGAGAGTGAGATGTGCATGGAAGAAGTTTCGGGAACTGAGTGCCGTGCTGACGAGGAGGGGGTCTCGTTGAAGCTGTCAATTAATTAAAATTTTCGCACCCACATTCTCCGAATTTCCTAGAGGGAACTCCGACGTGTTTTCCACACCACTGCTCATGCTGCGGAACCACTGTGGACGTCACACCCATAAGCGCCACCCTGTAACCTTCACCACGCCCACTCTCGCACCGTGGTGCTTCCCCCAAACAATGCACACTCGCAAGCCTCTTCCTGGTTGAGCACACACAACTTTCACACCCGGCCGTCTCACGATCCCTCGCACACCATTTATTCACACAATGCACTCCACAGTCATTCTCACTCCATTCACACACATGGGTCACCCCATGATAGTTTACACACGACTTTACATATGAGCCATCCTGCCGAGGTTCCACAGCTGAATTTGTCATTCATGTCAGGTGCACCATCCGTGCCACGCACGCTCAGCCGCACACCATTCCTTGGGAAATCTTTGTTCAATCATCTGCACACGGGCATTTCTCCCGGCATGGACCATTCACACACCGTGACATGCAGTGCATTGAACTCTGACCTCCCTTGTTCCGGAACGGATTACAAACTTGTTCTTTTTAATCTCCCGCACACAGGACCAGAACAACAACAACAACAACAACAACATGCATTTTAAGGCCATTTTCCCTGCAAGAGCGGGGGTTAGCCTTGCGGGCCCCATGACAATCTTCTCCATTTTGCCCTATTTTCTGCATCTCTCCTTGTTAACCCCCTTGCCCGCATGTCTTCTTCCACCGTCTTTAGCCAAGTCTTTCTCGGTCTTCCCCGTCCTCTACTTCCTTCTACATTTATTTCCATCACTCTTCTCAACCAGTCACTTTCATCCTTCCTCAACACATGACCAAACCATCTCAACCTGTTCCTCTTCACAACATCAATCACAGGCTCTATTCCCATCATCTTTCGGAATTCATCATTTGTCTTCCCCTCTCTCAACGATACTCCGCACATCCACCGAACCATTCGCATTTCCACCCTTTCCAGCCTTCGTTGCTGCTCTACATTCATGACCCATGTCTCGCTCCCATAAATCATAACACTTCTCACACATGCAGCATACACCTTTCCCTTCAGCTTCAACGACACTCCCCTCCTCATCAGCACGCCACTCAGTTCCCGAAACTTCTTACATGCACATCTCACTCAAGCAACCATTGCCGAGTCCTGATCCACCTTCTCCATTCAGCATGTCTCCGAGATAGCAAAATGTTTTCACACCTTCCAGCTTCACGCCGTCTCCAAGATCCAACTCAACATTTCCTCCATCTGCAGCTCCCTCTGTGCACACCTTACATATGAATGTAGCTGCCACACTGGTTATTGACCCTCTCAGACCACTACATTTTTGATGAACCCACTCAGCGCACATTGTACATTGAATGGAGTTCACTCCGACATCCTTCCTGCACACAGCACATGGCCACTTCCCAGTTCTTTCCACCTCACCACATGCTTTACCACTTGCCATCACCTTCGTCTTTCCTATATTCACCTTCAGACCTTTTGTCTCCATACTTTCCTTCCACTTGTTCATCTTTTCCTTCAGTCCATCCATACTTTCCGCAATCAACACCAGATCATCTGCATACAACAACTCCCACGGTAAAACCCTCCTTTACAGTCTGAGCCAGCACCTCCATCACAGCTACAAATAGTAGTGGACTTAGTACCGACCCCTGATGCACTCCCACCTTCACCTCAAACTCACCACTGTTCCCATTCTTCGTCCTTTCAGCTGTGCGCGCTCTTTTGTACATTGCCATCGTATCCTTACGACACGCAGGGATACGGTGTACCTATTCTAACCAGGGTACACACCGTACACACTGGTCCAAGTCAATTCATGTAAAACTAAAAGCACAAGGATGGCCGAGTCGTCCTCCCAAATACATTACACATACAAGCTCCTCCACAAGCTTGGGATCACCATTGATAACAAAGAAAAGGTTCGTTTACACTGCACGTTAAGTAGCTAAGATGGCCAGGCGTACAGAATGTAAACGCAACACTTTCGAAGGTGATGATGCACGAAAGAAAATGCTTGATGCTTGATGAAATGAAAATGAAAATGCTTGATGAAAATGCTTGGTGCACGAAAAAACGATCAATAAACTATATTCCCAAATGGAGCACTACCAAACATACCCAAATACAGACAAAGGGAAATCCAACTGAAAAACAGAGGTGTGATTTAGTCGGCACTTAGTCTTAAATCGGCTGGTGTATCTCGTCAGGAATCATCAAAGATCGTCCGAGGCCCTGGCGTCTTTGCGCATGAAACACACTCCTTGGCACGAAGTAGGCCTTCCGTGTGAAGCGAACGGCCTTGGCGTGCAGCTCGCTCTTCCCAGCCGTGCTTGTCCTCACGATGTCTGCACGGAAACCACAGCTCTCTGTCCACAGTTCCCCTCCTCACGACCGACCCCAGCAAGACGTCAGAAGACGACCGCTCCTGATGAAGCCGGGACCCGAACTCGCATGACGTGAGAATGTCTTGCCTGATCGATGTACCTCCAAATTGGCTGGTGTATCTCGTCAGGAATCGTCAAAGATCGTCTGAGGCCTTGGCGGGAAAATGTGTTCGTTGGCGCGAACTAGGCCTCGCTGCGTGTCCGCTCCATGCACAGTTTAAGAAGGTCCGCAGGACGAACCGCCGTCCGCAGGACACAGGACCGCAGGACACAGGACCAGAACATACAGCTATTTTATATTTTTCACGCTCGGGCGGCTCAACCCTCCTGTTAGTCAAGCTAACGGTTACCCACGTCTGGGTCTGTGCATGACCCGTACTCTCACGCGTTCATGCACTCCACTCTGCACGCTCCCGGCACACACCCTTTCACACCATGCATTCGCTCCAGCTGACACAGCCTCACCTCATCGTGGTCCGCTTTGATCGCTCATATCCTCTCCACCTGCACCTGACATGCGTTATCCCGATCTTTACACTTTTTGCTGCACATTCCATGATCTCTTCCTTCACATTCTTTGCCCTCCAGCTTGTCTCTCATCATTCTTCTTTGCCTTTATCCATTTCATCTTTTATCTTTATTATTTCCCGATTTGAATCCTTTGGTTCTTCTTCTGAGATTACTTTAGTGTCTTCCATTCGTTTTTCATTTTCCGTTCTATCTTCTCCATTGTTCGTCCCATTTTTTCTGTCTTCTGTGTTTGGTCATCATGTCCCATTTTACATTCCTTCTTACTTGCCAACATTTCCCTTTTTACGTCCTTCTGAGCTGCCCTTAGATCCTGCATTTCTTCTGATTGGCTTGTTCAGTTCTTTTTGCCCATCTGCAAGTCCTTTTACTCCCTGTTTGGGTTAATTTACCTCTTGTTTAATCCCATTTATCTCCTCAATCATTCCAGCCTCACCTGCCCTCATCTCATTACGTTCACATTCTTCCTCACCTCACCTAACCTCATGCATGTCACCCTTTATGCCAGCCAGCCTGGCTCTCCTCCATTTTCTTCATCATCTGTTCCATAAGATGACTAATCAACAACATCAAATGGTCGCTGCCAGACTGCGATGACAAGGTGACCCACTATTCCGTGCCATTGGTGCTGCCTTGTCCAGGGGCTGGTGGATCCAAAACCTTGATCTTTTCTACCCCCGCTAATTCACCCCAGATACATTTTTATGAAATTCCAACTTCTTTCCTGGAAGTCCTTGCAGGGTCCATATGTTTTATACCTCTCCCATCTCCCCCCAAGCCCTCTCCCTCCCACACTTCTCTCGATGTCCCTGCTCTCAAATGTTGTGTTTGTGTCCTTCCCCCTCTGTCCCCATATTGTCTACCGCTCCCCTTATTTTGTGTTTTATGTGTCGGTTTGACTTTTCATGTGATTAATGTTAGCTCTTTCGCAAGCCTCGATGTTGTATGCAAAAAAAAAAAAAAAAAAAACCCTCAAAACCGTCTATACTCCTTCCCACATGTCCATTTAGGTCTCCTCCAACCACAACAACTTCCTCATCTTGAGAGAGGAGGCTTGGGTCCTCGATCGCAATCAGCACAATCACTGCTGCCCTCCCTGGTCCTTCTCCCACAATGTTACATTCATGTACAGCTTCCTGGGCCATTAGCTCCTCCATATCCTCCTCAAGTAAGCCCACTTGATCCTGCTCACCTTGACTTGACAAAGCTGGACAATTTTTTAAAGTCCAAGTTCATCCTACACACCTTACAATTTTTGGTGTGCCGCTTATAGCTCCCCATTTTAGGATCTCACTCCTGACATCAATTGTTCTGGACGCAGGGTTCTCCCTCTTTTAACGAGAGAAAAATGACCACAGTGTGATCACCAGCTGCGACGTGTAGAATCATGAGGATATCCGTTGCAATATGCACGAACAAATTCGACCAGTCATAAAATTATGCGCATGCACTCGCGTCTTTTTGTCTTTCAGTTCTGGTCTTGTCCTTTGTTTTGCGACGCAACATGCTTCATCAATTGATTACACCTAATTTGTGTCAAGTTCTGTGAAATGAGATTTATATGAAAACATTCATGTTGTCTTTGTTGCTAAATTTATTCTGGTTTTTTCAGACAAATCGCGATTTTAGTCCGCGATGTTCTTACCTCATACCAACGCACGTCCGAGTGTATGCGCATGCAACAACAACAATCAGTCATTTTAAGGCCATTTTCCCTGCAAGAGCGGGGGTTAGCCTTGCGGGCCCCATGACAATCTTCTCCATTTTGCCCTATTTTCTGCATCTCCCCTTGTTAATCCACTTGCCCGCATTTCTTCTTCCACCACCTTTAGCCAAGTCTTTCTCGGTCTGCCCCGTCCTCTACCTCCTTCTGCATTCATTTCCATCACTCTTCTCAACCAGTCACTTTCATCCTTCCTCAACACGTGACCAAACCATCTCAACCTGTTTCTGTTCACAGCATCCATCACAGACTCTATTCCCACCATCTTTCGCAATTGATCATTTGCCTTCCTCTCTCCCAACGAGACTCCGCACATCCACCGAACCATTCGCTTTTCCACCTTTTCCAGTCTTCGTTGCTGCTCTTCGTTCATTACCTATGTCTCGCTCCCAGAAATCATAACACTTCTCACATGCAGCATACACCTTTCCAGGGATTATCCTGGGGGATTATAGCAATGGGAGAAAATCTCCCTGTGTACAAAACAATGAGATTTTTTTCCAAACACGATGGGATTATACAAAATTAAATTAAAATTGAAATTAAATTAAAAGGGAAACCCATGCATATACTTAACATGAATTGGCTGGTGTATATATATGAAACAGCAACACATTGACTTTTAGAGTGTATCAGTGTTTTGTTTTTAACATTAAACACTAACAGTAAGCACGTTTTCTTTACAATATAGTAAATATTCATTTTTTGGTATCTGAACAGTAATTACTTTTGACATAAAAGATTTTCTCTGATTATGCGTGAAAATTGAAACCATTTAACTGATATAATCGAAAGGAAAAAAAGTTTAAAGTTTTTACCTGATACTTGGGCCGTGGGAATCTTCCTCTCTGATAGATGTTGTTGGATGGCTTTAAATATGCCACTTCCCGTTGCCGAAGTGATATGCAGATCCGTCAAAAATAGAGTGAAGGGCGTCATAGTTTTTGGATCCAAAATTCTGGCTGTTACACACAGCTTGTGATGTACAGCAATGTCTGTACTCTCATCCATCATAATTGTAATGGCAGGTGACTTGTGGAGCTTCTCGCTGACGGATTTGTCAATTGTTGTGGAAATGGCATCCAGAAAACCACAGGCTGATTTATAACTCGCATATGTCACATGTTTGTTCACTTTTAAATTCTCCAGATTTGTGGTATTAAGCTCTGACAACAAGGTCAGCAAGCTGTTATACTTAGACAGGGGAATTGCTTCCTTCGACATCCAATACACCACTTTCAGACACGTCAAAATACTTTCCTCTTCTTTTGATTTAGACCCTCAACCGTGAGTTGAAGATTTGTTCTCGCCAGTGGTGCTGCAATCGCTCGTTGGTGATCAGATGACGATATATGTCAGGTTATTGTAGTCGTTTTGAAATTATTTGTACCTTCACTTAGACTGTTGACCAACTTCTCCGATCTACACAGTGAACAATACATTTTGTTCTGATCGGCATCATATTTCAGCCAGTCTCCGAATTTAAGGACCCAGCTATCTTGAAACGTTATTAAAGTTTTGCCGGAAGTAGATGTCTGCACTGTGGTGGCCCTGGCCACTGTCCCGCTTTCGCCCTGCACACAGTCACTAGCTGGATCATCCTGGTTGTGCTCGGTGTTAGAACTACTGCTGGTACCTATGAAGAATCGTTTTATGCTTTGCCCATCAGGCTGTGGTTGCGGAGGTCTCTTTTTCGGCGGCATTTTCGGAAAACGCGTAATCCAGAAACTACTGCACACAGCGAACACGTGGTTGCCGAAAAGCCGTCGTTTAATGCCGCAAAATATTGTCACGGCTACCGCAAAGCGTGAAAGTGAAATTAAAACGGCTACGGTCTGTTTACAGTTGAGAATAGCTTCGTCTTTGACAACTTCCAGACCTGACAAAAGCAGTAGTAAGTACACGATTTCAGCCTGTTTCACCTGAAAACTACACCGTGACAACTGACACGCTCCATGCGATTTTTTTAATTATTTTTTTTAAATCGCTCTGGCCAAAATTGTATGCGATATTTTCCAACTTTATGTGAGAATATCGCGGAATCATGGCCAAAGTCAATCCCAGCCTTTCCCTTCTGCTTCAACAACACTCCCCTCCTCGTCGGCATGCCACTCAGTTCCCGAAACTTCTTCCATGCACATCTCACTCCAGCAATCGTTGCCGAGTCTGATCCACTTTCTCCATTCAGCATGTCTCCGAGGTAGCAAAATGTTTTCACACCTTCCAGCTTCATGCCGTCTCCAAGATCCTACTCAACATTTCCTCCATCTGCAGCTCCCTCTGTGCACACCTTACTATTGAATGTAGCTGCCACACTGGTTAATGACCCTCGCAGACCACGACAATTTTGATGAACCCAATCGGTGCACATTGTACATTGAATGGAGTTCACTCCGACACCCTTCCTGCACACAGCACACGGCCACTTCCCAGTTCTTTCCATGTCACCGCATGCTTTACCACCTGCCATCACCTTCGTTTTTCCGATATTCACCTTCAGACCTTTTGGCTCCAGACATTCCTTCCACTTGTTCATCTTCTCCTTCAATCCATCCATACTTTCCTCAATAAACACCAGATCATCTGCAAACAACAACTCCCACAGTAAACCCTCCTTTACGTTCGGAGCCAGCACCTCCATCACAGCTACAAAGGGTAGTGGACTTACTACCGACCCCTGATGCACTCCCACCATCACCTCAAACTCACCACTGTTCCCGTCCTTTGTCCTTACAGCTGTGCGTGCTCTTCCGTACATTGCCATCACTACTCTGATCAACCATTCCTCCACTCCTAACTTCCTCAATGCCCATGTCACTAATTCACGTGGAACCCTATCAAATGCTTTCTCCAGGTCAACAAACCCAAGAAAAAACTTCTTCCTCTTCTCCATGTACTTCTCCTGCAACTGCCTCACAATAAAAAGCACGTCTGTCGTTCTTCTTCCTGGCATGAATCCAAACTGCATTTCTTCCATGTTCACTTTCTTCCTTTTGACAAGGAAATTCGGAGATTGCCGAACTCGTTCCCAAGACTTGCCCCTTCTGCTTGTGACCTGAGGGAGGGAGAAGTTTTTGTCTTTACCTGGAGGTGATCAAATCAATTCCCCTTTAGAAATTAGGGTTAGGGCAATTTCTGTTGATGGCGTGTGCCGTGCGTAGGTCGGATACGCACGTGAGCGGGCACGTCATACGTCACAGCGAGTGTGAGTGGCATCCGAAAAGTGTGGACAACGTAGTGAGTGAGTGGGCAACTTTTTGGGAGAACTGGGGACCGGCCGAACGTGGCCGCGATGGGATCGGCCGAGGTCACGCGACCGATCCTGTGTCTTAATTGTGGAAGAAGAAATGCGGGCAAGGGGGTTAACAAGGAGAGATGCAGAAAATAGGGCAAAATGGAGAAGATTGTCATGGGGACCGCAAGGCTAACCCCCACTCTAGCAGGGAAAATGGCCTTAAAATGCATGTTGTGTGTGTGTGTGTTGTGTTCACTTTCTTCCTTTTCCTCCTCTCCAACACCCTTTCCAATACCTTCATTCCATGCTCCAATAACTTTTTCGCTCAATACTAGCCACAGTCCAGAGGGCCACCTTTCCCCTTGTATAGAGGGACGAGGGTACTCAGTTCCCAATCCACTGGAATGCGGCCTTCTTTCACCACCAGAATACAGATCTGTCATTCTCTTCACACCCCAACTTCCCGCTGCCTTCAACATGTCTCCCACAACTCCCGTCGGCCCTCCCGCTTTTCTACTCTTCATTGCTTTTATCGCTTAGCCTGGTGTTGGCTTAGCGGTTAGGGTGCCGGCTTGGGATCCTAGGATCCTGGGTTCGAATCCCGGTCGATCGCTGAATTTACGCCAGGGGGGTTGACTCAGCCTGTCATCCTTCCGAGGTCGGCAAATTGAGTACCAGCTTGCTGGGATGAATGATCACAGTGTGTACCCCGGTTTAGAATAGGTACACCGTATCCCTGCACATCGTAAGAGCGTGACCAAGGGTTGGCGTCAGGAAGGGCATCCGGCCATAAAAACATTGCCTCAAAACAGGGAACCATGATTGTCATGGGGCCCGCAAGGCTAACCCCTGCTCTAGCGGGGAAAATGGCCTTAAAACGATCATTCATTCATATATTCATTGCTTTTATCGCTTCCTCAACTTCCTTCTCAGTTATTTTCTCTGCTGGTCCTAAAACTGGGTTACTCTCCATGTTGCCATCCCATTCATTCTCTGCATTCAACAGCATTTCCATATATCTCTTCCATCTTCCTTTAATTCCATCTGGGTCCACAACAATTTGTCCCACTTCATCCTTCAAGCAACTCACCCCCATCACATCACACCTCTCTTTCGCTATCTGCTTTGCAATCCTGAATACCTCTCTCTGACCCTCTTCCGAATCCAAGCGTTCTCCGAACATTTCCCTTGATGCCTCCTGCGCCTTTGCTGCCTCTTCTCTTTGCAGCCTTCTTGGCTGCCTTATAACTTTCAGGCTCTGCCCCCATACCCTTCACCTCCTGCCACTCCTTGAACTTCTTCCTCTTCTCGTCGAGCCTCTTTCCAACTTCATTTTCCCACCACCATGTTTCCGAGTGCCTCGGTGGTCCTTTTGCCCATCCACATACCTCACCAACGGCTCCCAACAGACTATCTTTCATTGACATCCAACCACTTTCAAGCTCAACCACATCATCCTCTGCCATACTCGGCCTCTCTTTTAATGCCTCCCTCACTGTCACCTCTTTCAACCTCCACACCTTCATTCTCGGTTGGTTGAAACCAAAGCTTTCAGAATCATTGGAATCTCCTGCGATGAAGCTAACTCCGAGGGCCTTTCACTCACTCAACGCAGGCAGGTTGGTGGTCTTTCTGTTTTCTACCGACTCCTCTCCGGCCTTGCTCCCCCAGCTCTCTCTGTGCTCTGTCCCCCAAATATTCCCACAGGTCGCACAAGATCTGTCAGCAACACTCTTGGTTATACTGCCAAAATCTAGGCTCTCTGCTCACCTTCACTCCTCTTTTCTCCTGCCTCTGGAACAAACTCCCCCACTCCCTTCAATCCCACGCCTCCCTCCAGGTCTTTAAAACAGCTGTTCACCACCATCTCTTATCTTCCCCCATCCAAAACCTTGATCTTTTCTACCCCCGCTAATTCACCCCAGATACACTTTTATGAAATTCCAACTTCTTTCCTTGAAGTCCTTGCAGGGTCCATATGTTTTATACCTCTCCCATCTCCCCCCAAGCCCTCTCCCTCTCACACTTCTCTCGATGTCCCTGCTCTCAAATGTTGCGTTTGTGTCCTTCCCCCTCTGTCCCCATCTTGTCTACTGCTCCCCTTATTTTGTGTTTTATGTGTTGGTTTGACTTTTCGTGTGATTAATGTTAGTTCTTTCGCGAGCCTCGATCTTGTATACAAAAACCCCCCCCCCAAAACACCTCAAAACCGTCTATACTTCCCACATGTCCATTTAGGTCTCCTCCTACCACAACAACTTCCTCATCTTTCACGTTTCCCATCAGCTTCTCCATTGCACACCAGAACTTGTCCTTTTCTTCATCACTCTGACCGACCTGCGGAGCATATCCCAAGATGACGTTCACCAAGAGCTTTCCAATCATCAACCTTTCACTCACTCTCGTCACACTCACCACACTGTTCACAAATTCCTCAGAAAACAGGACACTAACACTATGCACGCCTTCTGGGCGCCCTTGCCACACATACTTGTATTTCTGTATAATACTTGAACACAAATCGCCTTCTTCTTATTTCCAATAATCTCCAGTTTAGCAGTACTTGGACATGTTAAATGGGGTGGTGTATAAGGGTGATGCAGAAGACTGCTTCAATTGGACTTAACATCCGGAATTTTTATTTCACAATCTTTAACTTCATTATTATCTTTAAATTGAAGTATACCTTCCATGGCGTAACATGTTCGATGAACTCCCGAGATGGTTCTCAAACTCATTTCCCTGCAAAATACTGACACTGATTTATACACAGGTGATGTCTATCCTGTAAATGTGGAAGGCAAACAACACGACAACGATTCATCTGTCACAGAAGATTCAAAATGTGCTTCTGCAAAGGAAGGTTCAGATGATATTGACATGACAAACGGAAGTGCTTCCTGTTTTGCAACTGGTGAGTGGAAACATAAAAAAAGAACATAAAGCCTTTTGTATGGAGAAAATATAAAAATTTCCAGAAAAGTGTTAAATATTTTGCATTTTGATTTTGACAAAAAAGAAAATGTGTTTTTTGTTTCTGTAGAACAATCAAGAAGTAATATGGGACAAATAAGGTCCATTGGCAGCTTGACAGTGAGGAAGAAGCCTTTTTTGAAGAAACAATCACGAGATCAAGTCTTGCTTCCTGTAAAATACAAATACTTGTCTGGGCCTCGCAACACCAAGATTAATATGAAATTAAACAAACACAGAAAGGTTCAAGAAAAGCGAATATGTTATCAGTGTAATGTGTGCAGAAAGGATTTTGCTTCAACGAGTAAAATCAAAATACACATGAGGATCCACACTGGAAAACGTCCTCACAAATGCTCTGTATGTGATAAAGGTTTCTCTGCAAACAGCCATTTGAAATTACACATGAGGGTCCATACAGGAGAGCGACCACACAAATGCTCGATATGTGATACAGGTTTCTCTCAAAACAGCTATTTTAAATTACACATGAGGGTCCATACAGGAGAGCAACCTTACAAATGCTCGATATGTGATAAAGGTTTCTCTCGAAGCAGCAATTTTAAATTACATATGAGGATCCATACAGGAGAGCAACCTTACAAATGCTTGATATGTGATAAAGGTTTCTCTCGAAGCAGCAATTTGAAATTACATATGAGGATCCATACAGGAGAGCGACCTTACAAATGCTCTGTCTGTGATAAAGGTTTCTCTCAAAACAGCTATTTGAAATTACACATGAGGGTCCATACAGGAGAGCAACCTTACAAATGCTCGATATGTGATAAAGGTTTCTCTCAAAGCAGCAATTTGAAATTACATATGAGGATCCACACAGGAGAGCGACCTTACAAATGCTCATTATGTGATAAAGGTTTCTCTGTAAACAGCAGTTTTAAATTACATATGAGGATCCATACAGGAGAGCAACCTTACAAATGCTTGATATGTGATAAAGGTTTCTCTGTAAACAGCAGTTTGAAATTACATATGAGGATCCATACAGGAGAGCGACCCCACAAGTGCTCAATATGTGATAAAGGTTTCTCTGTAAACAGCAGATTGAAAAGACATATGAGGATCCATACAGGAGAGCAACCTTACAAATGCTTGATATGTGATAAAGGTTTCTCTGTAAACAGCAGTTTGAAATTACATAGGATGATCCATACAGGAGAGCGACCTTACAAATGCTTGATATGTGATAAAGGTTTCTCTGAAAACAGCAATTTGAAAAAACATATGATGGTCCATACAGGAGAGCGACCTTACAAATGCTTGATATGTGATAAAGGTTTCTCTGTAAACAGCAGTTTGAAATTACATATGATGATCCATACAGGAGAGCAACCTTACAAATGCTTGATATGTGATAAAGGTTTCTCTCAAAACAGCGATTTGAAAAAACATATGATGGTCCATACAGGAGAGCGACCTTACAAATGCTTGATATGTGATAAAGGTTTCTCTGTAAACAGCAGTTTGAAATTACATATGATGATCCATACAGGAGAGCGACCCTAACAAATGCTCGAAATGTGATAAAGGTTTCTCTCAAAACAGCGATTTGAAAAAACATATGATGGTCCATACAGGAGAGCGACCTAACAAATATTCGATGTCATTTTTTTTTTTTTTTTTTTTTTTGTGTATTGAATCGAGGCTCGTGAAAGAGCTAACATTTATTTCACAAACAAATCAACCCGACAAACAAAATATACAGGTTTCTCTCAAGGTATACGGGCTCTCAAAATAGCCATTTGAAAAGTCATATCAAGATCCACACAGCAGAAGTGAAATCTGAAATACCAAGATGTGAAAAATGACGTCGAGGATTTCAAGATTGAAGAAACCTGAAATTGTACCAGTGATAGTCGGAGCAACAGGAAATCCGGATGTTCAAGAAAACCCCAACTGAGCGCTTAAAAAGCATTCCGGGGAATATCACGACAAACATGCAACAGGTGGAGGCTGTCAAAGGTTCAGTGAGGATTCTAAAACGAGCCCTTGGAACAAAGAATTCTGGGGAATATCACGACAAACATGCTGCAGGTGGAGGCTGTCAAAGGTTCAGTGAGGATTCTAAAACGAGCCCTTGGAACAAAGCATTCTGGGGAATATCATGACAAACATGCTGCAGGTGGAGGCTGTCAAAGGTTCAGTGAGGATTCTAAAACGAGCCCTTGGAACAAAGCATTCTGGTGAATATCACGACAAACATGCTTCAGGTGGAGGCTGTCAAAGGTTCAGTGAGGATTCTAAAACGAGCCCTTGGAACAAAACTATGAGAATGAAGTTTCACAAACTGGTTCATGAATAATGATCCTTTACCGAAAAAGGAGGTGGAGATTTTGATTTCTGGGAGACTTTCTCCCACCTCCTAAAACCCGCATGTTGAGATAACAACCAACGAGAGCGTCCTGACAAATGTTCCGTTTGTGATAAGGATTTTATTTCAAAACGGAGCTTGAACTTCCAGAGTGCAACCCACCTGGAGTGCTCGCGTAAAAAAGTGCTCCGACTGTGGGAAGGGATTTGCTGATAAAAGGTTTGTTAAATTCACGTGGCATTACCTGTGCGAGGTTGTACGTGCCCCCACCCCCCCCCCCTCCCCCTTGTAAGCGTTCCTGAGCAGTCGGCAAGGTATTCAGTGAACCAGGAAGGAGAAAGCTATCGTGTAAGCGTACAGACCTTTGGACACATACCTTGTGAGCACAACTCCTCAGAGTACCACCTGTATCCAGAATGTCCACAACAATGATTGCACACTAGTGCCAAAAGACAGCAAGAATCTCAAAATGCTAAGCCCATCCACGTCCACTCAACTCAAACTGCAGTTAAAGAAAATGACACATTTAAAAAAATGTGTAAAATTTCTTAATTTGATTCTCCACGTTGTCATCACAGCGGATTGTTGAAAATTTGAAGCCAAAATCTCAAATGGTAACAAAACTGAATCTCTCAACATGATCTTGTATCTCACTGTGCTTCTTCCAGGGCCTTCCTTCGGTTGTCAATTTGTAATTCTTGTCTCTGTCCTTCCCATGTTTCCAGCCAAGTTCCATTTGAGTTTTTTGATCGTGACCAGTGTCTCGAAAATTTGTTTTCTCTCTGATTTAGTTGTTTTTCTTGTCCCTTTTGGTTGTGCTCAGATGGAATCTTTCCATGGTGGTTTGGACATCAATTTTAACTCAATCTTTGCTGTAGTCCATGTTTCATTGCCATGTGTGATATGGGGAGAACATCCTTGCTGTAAAATTGTTTATCAGAAGAAGACTCCTGCCCATGTTTTTCATGAAACTTGAATTTATGAAGTGTGTCACAATAAAGAGAGCTTCTCAAAGTGTAAATGCCCTGTCTGTGTCATTGTGAATATGTAATGGGTGCATGATCAATTTATATTGTCAGTCAGTGGAGAGTTTGGAGTTGTCCACATCCCCATGAGTAATCCTGATCAAACCGAGAGTTGTTCACCAAACCAGGTGAAAGCCTTGCAGAGATAGCATTTACCATCATAGCTTGACTGCATTTCATCCCATCACTCATTGATCTCGAGCAGCTCAGCTTCACAGGCCCCAATGTGGAAGGCCACACAGCTAGTTGCGCCCACATTTTTGTCAACATCAATGGAAAAGCATTGTTAATGGAGGGAATACCTTTGAACACAGAACGTAAACGTATTTTAAACAGTATCATGGTATTTTGAACCAATTTCAATGGTTGCTCGAAGACAGGGCAGCATGTATGTACAATCATACTGACAATCATAAGACTTCAAACAAAAAAACAATATACCTATTTTGGGGGGCAACCCCCTCTCCCATGCCCCACCCCACCCGATTTTGATAATGCCTTGAACAAACCTTGGTGTATCATGGGTGATGAAGGTTGTGATCAAGTTTCATCAAAATTGTGTGTAGTTTCTGAGAAAAGAACAAATACTTATTCTGCGGGGCAACCCCCCATGGACCCCCTTATACCCCGACTTTTTAAATGCCAGGAACAATCGTTGGGACATCACGGGTGACGAACACAACGTTATGGTGAAGTTTCATCGGAATTGTAAGTGTAGTTTCTGAGAAGAAAGTAAATTCCTATTTTGGGGGGCAACCCCCTCCCCTCCCCAGTGGCTTATCGAGGAAAAATGACGCTCGGGCGAGATGTCAAATTTCCGCCCCTCACAACTCACATGCTGAATTCAACACAAAGCCCAATGAAATAACTTTATTACAAATCAAATTAGGTGCAGTGCATTTGCAAGTTAACAGTCAAAGTTTTGTTTTCTGCCTTTGTTACCTTCGCAAAAGCGGAAGGTTATGTTTTGATCGCTGTGTATTTATTTGTATGTCTGTGTGTGTGTATGTTAATCGCATAACTCAAAAAGTATTCAACCGAATTGCATGAAATTTGGTGGGATGATTGGTTATTATACGGG
Source organism: Myxine glutinosa (assembly GCF_964187855.1). NCBI lineage: Eukaryota > Metazoa > Chordata > Myxini > Myxiniformes > Myxinidae > Myxine > Myxine glutinosa. Next base: position 20,259,585 of record NC_136265.1, read on the forward strand.
ACACATTTGATTAGATTTTGGGAAACAGATTTGCTCAAATTCTGACTATTTTTAACTCGATCGTATTTCACTCAAAGTTATGAGCGACTGAAGAAGAAGATGTCCATCCAGGACGTCATCACTATAACGCGATCTCCCGCGATCATTTCAACCTCAAAAAAAATTATAATTGCAGATTTGACAATAGATGAGGCATATTAACAAACGAATGAAACAGATTTGCTCAAATTCTGACTATTTTTAACTCGATCGTATTTCACTCAAAGTTATGAGCGACTGAAGAAGAGGATGTCCATCCAAGACGTCATCACTATAACGCGATCTCCCGCAATCATTTCAACCTCAAAAAAAATTATAATTGCAGATTTGTCAAGAGATGAGGCATATTAACAAACGAATGAAACAGATTTGCTCAAATTCTGACTATTTTTAACTCGATCGTATTTCACTCAAAGTTATGAGCGACTGAAGAAGAAGATGTCCATCCAGGACGTCATCACTATAACGCGATCTCCCGCGATCATTTCAACCTCAAAAAAAATTATAATTGCAGATTTGTCAAGAGATGAGGCATATTAACAAACGAATGAAACAGATTTGCTCAAATTCTGACTATTTTTAACTCGATCGTATTTCACTCAAAGTTATGAGCGACTGAAGAAGAAGATGTCCATCCAGGACGTCATCACTATAACGCGATCTCCCGCGATCATTTCAACCTCAAAAAAAATTATAATTGCAGATTTGTCAAGAGATGAGGCATATTAACAAACGAATGAAACAGATTTGCTCAAATTCTGACTATTTTTAACTCGATCGTATTTCACTCAAAGTTATGAGCGACTGAAGAAGAGGATGTCCATCCAAGACGTCATCACTATAACGCGATCTCCCGCAATCATTTCAACCTCAAATGAAATTCAAATTGCAGATTTGTCAATCGGGGAGGCATATTAACAGACGAATGAAACAGATTTGCTCAAATTCTGATTTTTAAAAATCGATCGCATTTCACATAAAGTTTCACATCGCATACACTCCCATGCCAAGTACAGAACAGTAGCTGCGGCGAAGGTATGCGCTCTACCGAGTGCCCGGATTCTAGTTTTGTTTTGTTTTCAGAAAATTGTGGAAATTATTTTATAAAATGAATCTTTGATAAAAATTGGCCCAACTTATTCAATAGGATGACAGAAGTATTCCAAAAGCATACATGCAATGTCAGTTCCACGTCTTCGCGTTCGCAGAAGAAAAACATAGGTGCAATACACCTGTTGCTCACCTGGCAGAATAAACAGTATGCTGCACTGACTGAAGTTATTGTTACGTCGGTAGGGTAAAGCAATATCTAGAGTCAGGTAGATCTGAATAGGTAACATGCTTCAACTGTCGCGATAGGGAATCTACCTTTCATAAGTTATATGTTAGTCGGGTTAAGATGTCTGCTTGTGAACATACCAGGATGTTTGAGTGTTAGATCGTGTAAGGATTAAGATAAACCCCTGTGTGTCACACCTGGTAATCAAACCTTTGTCCCTTATGGCAATGCACACCAACATAAACACTTAGGCCCTGCAGTGCAACATTAAATAATTCCCTTCCCTGACGAGGACTTTGGAAGAAAACAGGCAAGGGGCCAGTTCGGGTCACCGCCGCATTGGCCGCAGCCAGCTACACATCTGGCAGGCCTTGGAACATGGAGTGACACGAGCTATCACCACGCTACAGGCCTGTGATTGATCAGCGCGGTGGGCGCGAACCTCCAGCCAAGGAATGCTGGAGGCGCGAAGCTGGAAGGTTCGGTGGAGGGCACTGATTGGGTTGCGGGCCAAGGCTGACGTCACCGCCACAAGGTTATATCAGGGTGCGCCGAACGACATTTGCGCTCTTGCACATAGGGTTCGCTCTTGCACAGCACGTCCCTCTGGCCCTCTTGCACATCCAGCTCGAACCCTTGTGCTTTCTGGCTGTCTCTGGCTGTCTTGTGCTCTCTGCGCTTCCCTTCTTTGTCTTGGGATATCTCTGGTGGTCGTTGGCTCACCATCTTCGTGGTGCTCGGAGCGGTGCTCAATGTTTTGGAGCTGAGAGTTGTCCACGGACCTCGTTGGCGGTTGACGAGGAGCCTGGGGTGGGCGTTGGCTCGGGCCTTCGCGGTGCAGCGGAGCTTGGAGCCAAGTGGGGACGACAGATCACAGACAGATAAGGATGCACAACAGAACATTACATGACGAGACATTTCCTTTCGTAATCCATTCCTGTGTGGCGTATTTGAAGTGCGGTGTGTGGGATCCCAAATTAGGACTTTTATTTGATTACCGTCGCGTTTCATTGTTATCGGGTGCCGGGAATAAACGTCTTTATTTTTGTACATTCTGATTTGTCGTTCGTGAGTTCATTAATTTCCCTGCAGGATCGAAGCTGCCGTCGGTTCGCCTTCCACAGGTACGCGCTTTTACCGCAGTTTCCATTTCCCTTCTTCCTCCCGCGTTTTATCGCCGAATCCGTGTTTGGTCGTCGCCTCGAGTAAATCCGTTCTGTTCCATCCGCAGTCCCTGGTCTTAACCGAAGGGTCCGCGTGATAGTATTCTAAACCAATTTGAATGGTTGCGAGAAGACAAGGGCAGCATGTCGAATGATATTGTTGCGGATATGGGATTTACATCCATCCATATCCGCTTGTAAATATTCCCCTATTTCCCCAATACTTCCCAACTATCCCCAATCCCCCATTCCCTAGTCCCATTTTCTGTAAACCACACTCTGTAGACCCGACCTTCCCCTATTTCCCCCATTAAATGTCGCATCCAGGTCCACCGCATCTCACGTAGACAACTATAGGACATCTTGCTAGTTATTCTTAGTCTATGTCAGTTAAGGACTCGTTTCCATTAATTCTGACTCTTCGTTGCACCAGAATGTGATTGTATGGCACCTGTTAGGAAGTTTAGGACCTCCCAATACCTCCCCGCAGCTCTTCCTCACGGTTCAACAACAACCACAACAACAGCGGCGGCGGCGCGGGGAGTGCGCGTCCTCACTCCGGCTTGGTTAGCCGCCATCAAACATGTGCTCGACGGGGTTACCCAGTAGGGGCTTGCTGTCAGCTCCTCGTCAAGGGCGGAGCCCCGGGTAACCCCCGCACCCAATGGAAGCGGCGGACCGATTCCGTCTGGGGCGGAGCCAACGAGCCGAGGGCGTGTCACTCCCCGCTGAGCATGCGCAGGAAGAGGGAGGTGACGTGAGATGCGCCCTCAGCTTGGAGAGAGAAGACGCCACCCCCCGAGCGCTGCAATACCTCCCCGCATCTCTGGACCGGGCCGTGTTTGATTCGGCCCCTGAGCCAAGGTGCACCTTGTGCTATCGACTGCCTGTCCTTCCTTGCCATCAATCCCTGTGTAAGTCAGTCTTGTCCCGTTTATCTGTGGTCTGTCTGGGGTAAGATAAGCTTGGATTTAAGTGCCTATCTTTCTGTGCTTTACCTCTTACCGTGTAATCTACCCGTTTCTGCATCACCAATTATATCCTCCTCCGGAGGTCTTGAGAACTGTACCCTTTGTGTCGTTGCATTAATCCCAGCCGTTGTGTCCTTTCCTTCATTGATTTAGCGTAGCGCGACTTGGTCAACGTCGGGTGGAATCGGGTAAACTGTGCGAACACGGCGGCCATTCCGCTCGGCCCATCATAACATCTAAGCCGTGTCCGTAACAATATCAACATAATCATAAGACTTTAAGCAAACAAACAAAATCCTATTTTGGGGGTCAGCCCCCATCCTCATCCCTGTCTACCTCTTCAGACCCCAATTTTTCCAATGCCTTGAACACAAACATTGGTACATCATGGATGATGAAGGTTGTGGTGAAATTTCATCAAAACCGCGTGTGTTGGTTCTGAGAAGAAAGCAAATACCGATTTTAGGGACGGACTGTGACTGACTGATGGAATAATGGACTGACTGATGGACTAACGGAGTGACTGATGGACTAACGGACTGACTGATTGACTGACTGATGGACTAACGGACTGACTGATGGACTAACGGACTGACTGATTGATGGACTAAAGGACGGACTGATGGACTAATGAACTGACTGACTGATGGACTAATCGACTGACTGATGGACTGACGGACTAATGAAGTGACGGACTGACTGATGGACTGGCGGACAATGCTCCATCACATAAACTCCCATGAACTTCGTTCCAGGTGAGCGAAAAAGAGAACAAAAACGTCTGCAGAAGAAACCTCAGCACGCCAACCCTGCAAAGATGGAAGCAGAGAGAACGAGAGCTCCGCGGTGATGATTACATCGATCACAAGAGAATCCTGACACTGGGGTGAAGAGCATTTTTACAAGTACGACTTCTCAAGATTTTGCTGAGATGACGATCAGCAGCAAGACCCTGAGGTCATGTGGCTTCTCCCCTCCATGAAGCGCCATGTCGCATCAGCCCGCCACTCCTCGACCTTCTCAAGGGGAATTCTACCATTTTTGCTTTCGTAATAAATAGATGATATCGTGTTTTATCTGACAGGATTTTTTTTTAAAATAAAGAAAATTCATTTTCAACCTTCAAAAATCGTGCGAATAAATTCTGCTTTTTTGTTGGTATCCTTTTCTCATCTGTACAAATGAGCCGAGAACATGAATGACGCGTGAACGGCGAACAAAAATGAACACGAACGCCTCGTTCGCTTAGTTTCCCGGCATGCCACGCGCTCCTTTGCAAGCCGCCTCCCCCCGGGATATCATTGGCCACAACCATTGGTCAGCAAACTAAGGGCGGGGCCATTTGCACAGTTTAACTCCTTCCTTCGCTTGCGCTTTTATGCGTTGCGGCAAAATGGTACGAAATGTCCATAATGATAAATGTAAAACAAGCGTTACGCCTAGGTCCCCCGTCGGGGAAGTGATGTGAGTAGACAAAGTGGAAGACGCAGAAAACATGCTATGATATGATATTTCGCTCACAAGGTTCAGACATACATGGAGGCGGCCATCTTGGATTTTGACGTGGCGAACCAATTTTCAATAGCGTTCTTCCTTATGCCAAGATAAACGCACACACCAGATTAGAAGTTAGTAGTTCGTTTATTTTTCAAGATATTTCGCTCACAAGGTTCAGACATATGTATGGTGGTGGCCATCTTGGATTTTGACGTGGCGACCCAATTTTCAATAGCGTTCTTCCTTATGCCGAGATACACCCACACACCAGATTAGAAGTTGGTACTTCGCTTATTAGTCCCCTACCGGTGTACACCGGAGGAGACTATAGGTTTGCACGCCGTCCGTCAGTCTGTCAGTCCCTCAGTCCGTCAGTCCGTCGCACAAAGAACAGTCTTCTGGACTTTTTTTCTAAACGCTTAATGCTAATGATTTCAAACTTGGTACATGGTTTCCTCATGATAAATTACAGATCAAGTTCGAACTACACGACGTTTCGATCATTTTTGACAAAGTTATGGCACTTTGAACTTTGGGAATTCTGATAATTCTGATGATCCTCAACTCAGTGCCATTTTAAGTTTTAATTTCCTTTTAAAAAGATTTTCTCTGCAATAATTGGACCGATTGAGATCAAATTTTTACCATATGAGGGACTCGGTCTGTAGAATATTTTAACGGTAATTATGACGTCACGGGTCACTTGCTTCGGCCGCCATATTGTTTTTTGTGAAAACACGAAAACCCCTTTTTCTCTGCAACGGCTGAACAGATCGAAGCCAAACTTTGCAGGCAGAATCGCATACCCATGACGAACAAAAAAGTCAACGAGCATGACGTCATTCGTCACATGGTTTCAGAGTTATGACGTTTTTAAGCATGAACCTTTAAAACTGAGCTCCTCCCTCATTTTTGATCAAATCAAGGGGAAACTTCACAGATCTGTTCAGCATGTCAATCTACTAAAATGTCTTTTTGGAATTTGCGATCGGGCGCGTGGTTTGGCAGATATCGTTAATTAAACGAATTTTTTTTTTTTTTTAAGGATATCTCTTGTTTATTCTCGAGTTCTCCTCAAGCTGCACTGCGCGTCCTCAACCTCGTCTTGCGAACGTCAACAGCGCGACAGCGCACGCTTTCCGGAGGGGCGGAGCCAAGCCGAGCAACATATATATACACATCGATCATTGATCGTGAACGGGAAAATAAAATAAATTACTGATATTTAGCGACTCGAAAGGTTCTTTGTCAACAACTTATTTTCTCGTGCTTCTGCTGACCTGTCTGCAAGGTGTATAAATCGAAGTCCCAAGTGCGAATCACAGGTGAGCCCGTCCTGAGGTAATTAGTGATTGGGAACGATTCAGAACCTGTAGGTAAATAACCCTTGGTAATTTCCCCAACAGTTTTCCGGAATATAATTTGGAGTGCGGTAAGTCAAAGCTGTTAATATTCCTTGTGTACAATATGCTGTAATCGTGGACTTGAGGGGCTGTGCTCCTAAGCGAGTCGAAAGGATTGACGCGACAAAAGACGGGAATTCGTCCGAGCTCCTTTATTGGTAAAACGAAAACTCTGGTACTTTCAAAATCCCGTTTATCGGGTAGCAATATATATAAGCACAATCAAACACGTCATGCCGGAAGCCATGCCTCAAAAGCCGGGCGCGGCATGCCGATCGGAGCGTTTGCCCGGGAAAGGCGAGTCTGGGCATGCCCGGGCGGCCTGGGCGAGCCCGGGAAAGGCGAGTCTGGGCATGCCCGGGCGGCCTGGGCGAGCCCGGTACAGTGATCGCACCCTGGTTGCGTCATCGGCAGGTGTAAGGCGATTGTGTATGCTCAGCGGCAACCGCTACACGTGCCCCCCCAGAATCGACTTGCACCGGCAGGGTCAATTTAAGGGGGGTCCTGATGACCCGGCCGAAGCGACCCCTGGAGGGTCGTGGGGGGGGGGGCCGGGTCCGGTGTGGTGGTGGGTGGTCGAGCGGAGGGAACCGTGGACGGGGGGCGGCCTCGCCGCGGAGGAAGGGCCAACCGTGGTGGTTGGTAGACGTCCAAGTGCGCCGGCTTGAGGTGGTCCACCGAAATCCGGTCCGACCTGCCGCCGACATCGACGACGAAGGACTTGTCGTCCCGTCGCAGGACCCGGAAGGGCCCGTCGTACGGCGGCCGGAGTGGCCCCCGGTGTGCGTCATGGCGCACAAAAACGTACTCCGCTGTGCGAAGCGCTGGGGGGACGTAGGACTGGGGGCCACCGTGGCGGGACGTTGGCACGGGGGCAAACCATTGGGCGGCCTCCTGGAGGTCCGAGCGCTGGCGAGCCGCGGACCAGGGACTGGTAGCGTCGGGCACTAACTCGCCCGGGACGCGTAGCGGCTGGCCATAGACGAGCTCGGCGGTGGACGCCTGGAGGTCCTCCTTGGGGGCCGTGCGGAGGCCCAAAAGGACCCACGGCAGCCGGTCGGCCCAACCGCCGTCCTGAAGGCCGGCCATGAGCACGGCCTTCATGGAGCGGTGAAAACGCTCGCACAATCCGTTGGCTTGGGGGTGGTAGGCCGTGGTACGGTGGAGCTTGACCCCCAGGTTGCGGGCGACCACGCCCCAAAGCTCGGAGGTGAACTGCGGACCGCGGTCCGAAGAGATGTCTGCCGGTGCGCCGAAACGGGCGACCCAGGTGGCGATGAAAGCCTGCGCCACGTCGGCGGTTGTGGTGGAAGTGAGGGGAACGGCCTCCGGCCACCTGGTGGTCCTGTCCACCATGGTGAGCAGGTGTGTGAAACCTCGTGATGGGGGAAGGGGGCCCACCAAGTCCACGTTGACGTGGTCGAAACGACGTTTGGGCACGGTGAAAGGTGCCAGCGGGGCCTGGATGTGGCGGTGGACCTTGGCCCGCTGGCAGGCCGTGTAGGCGTTGGCCCAGTCGCGGACGTCCCGTCGAAGTCCGTGCCAGACGAAATGCGCCGACACCAGCTTCTGGGAAGCTTTCTGGCCTGGGTGAGAAAGGCCGTGGAGAGAGGCGAAAATGCGGCGCTGCCAGGTAACGGGCACGACGGGGCGAGGCTGGCCTTGGGAGACGTCGCAGAGCAGGACAGTGTCCGCGAAGGGGACGTCGGCTAGGAGGAGGCCCGTGTCCACCGCCCGGAGGGCTTGCACCGTCGTGTCGGCGGTCTGGTCGGCCGCCATAAGCGCGAAGTCCACGCCCAGGTGGACTGCGTTCGCGCTGGCCCGAGAAAGACAGTGGGCCACGGCGTTGTCTTTTCCGGCGGCGTGCCGGATGTCCGTGGTAAACTCCGACACGGCGGAGAGGTGGCGCTGCTGGCGGGCCGACCACGGCCCCGTGACTTTGGCCATCGTGTAAACCAACGGTTTGTGGTCGACGAAAGCCGTGAACGGGCGGCCCTCCAGGAGGTGGCGGAAATGGCGAACGGCCAGGTATAGACCGAGGTGCTGGCGGTCAAATGTGCTATATTTTAGCTCGTTCGGCCGGAGTTGCCGGCTAAAAAAAGTGAGTGGCTACCAAACCCCGTTCACCCATTGTTCATGTACGGCGCCCACCGCGTAGTCGGAGGCGTCCGTAGTGAGGGCGATGGGAGCGTCGAGCACCAGGTGAGCAAGCAGCGTTGCGTCGGCGAGGGCCAGCTTTGCGCCTGTGAATGCCGCGTCCATGTCTGCGGACCAGACTACGTCATGCTTGGCCGGCTTGCCCCGGAGGGCTTCGTAAAGGGGCCGCATGAGCTGAGCAGCGCGGGGCACGAAACGGTGATAAAAATTCACCATGCCGAGGAACTCCTGCAGGGTCTTGATGGAGCGGGGACGCGGGAACTTGGTGATGGCCTCGACCTTAGTTGGCAGCGGCACGGCCCCGTTCTTGGTGATGTGGTGGCCCAAAAAGTCAACGGCCGTCGTGCCGAAGTGGCATTTGGCCGGGTTGACGATTAAGCCGTGCTCGCTGAGGCGTCCGAACAGTGTTCGGAGGTGGAGGAGGTGCTCGGTCCGGGACGTGCTGGTGATGAGGATGTCGTCCAGGTAGACGAAGAGGAACGGCAGGTCGCGCAGCCCGCCGTCCATCAAGCGCTGGAACGCCTGGGCCGCATTCTTGAAGCCAAATGGCATCCTCAGGAATTCGAACAGGCCGAAAGGTGTGATGACGGCTGTTTTTGGGGTGTCGGCCGGCCTGACAGGTACCTGGTGGTATCCCCGTATCAAGTCAATTTTCGAGAAAATGACCCGCCCCGCCAAACGGGCGGAAAAGTCCTGGATATGCGGGACAGGATACCTGTCGGGGGTGGTAACGTCGTTGAGGCGGCGGTAGTCGCCACATGGGCGCCAGCCGCCCCCCGGCTTCGGCACGATGTGCAGAGGTGAGGCCCACGCGCTATCGGAGCGCCGCACGATGCCGAGGTGCTCCAACGCGTCGAACTCGGCCTTTGCCACGGCGAGCTTGGCCGGGTCGAGGCGGCGGGCTCTGGCGTAGACCAGCGGGCCCGTAGTTGGTATGTGGTGCTCGATACCATGTCTCACTGCGACGGCCGAAAACGTCGGCCGCGTGAGGGCCGGGAACTCTGCGAGCAGGCGAGCGAACTCGTTTGCCGCCGGGAGGGCGCATGATAGTTCGGTCGGCGCGGAGCTGCTCATTGTGCATGCCAGGGAGCTGAAAGTCTCGGCATTGACGAGGCGACGCCGTTTTACGTCGACTAGCAGCCCGTGCGCGCAGAGGAAATCGGCGCCGAGCAAAGCCATGGGCACGCTTGCCGTCACAAAGGTCCAATTAAAGCGCTGGCTGCCGAAGCAGAGGGTGACGTTGCGCGGGCCGAAGGTGCGGATGGCCGATCCGTTGGCAGTGACCAAGGAGGGGCCGCAAACGGCGGTCTGCCTGTCCTGCTCGGAAGCGGGTATGACGCTCAGTTGGGCGCCGGTGTCACAAAGAAAACGCCGCCCGGACGCTTTGTCCTTGATGAAAAGCAAGTTGCCCGAGTGGCCGGTGCTCATGGCTGGTAATGAACGCCGGACCGGCCGTTTCCCGACTCGCCGAAAGTGCACGGGGGTCGGCACGTCCGAGCCTTTTGTCCGAACCTAGCGTGGTAATAACACCATGCCTGGTCAGGTGGAGGCCCCGGCCGTCGTGTTGGAATCGGTTGGCGCGGCGTGGCGGCCGCCAGTCGCACTCTCAGTTCGGCCTCCAACCGCACCGGGCGCTCGGGCGCCATGGGCGTCGCCTCGGACGGCGGCGGGCTCCAGGTAGCTGCCCCGATGTGCTGGCCTGCCGAGGAGATCTTGTCGGCTTCCCTGGCGAGGGCGCGGGGATCCGCGATCTGCGTGCCTGCCAGGGCGAAGCGTACCTGGCTAGGTAGCTGGCGGAGGAACAGCTCCCGGAAAAGAAAATCCGAGGAGTGCTCACCTAGCAGCGAGAGCATGTAGTCCATCCGCTCGGACGGGCGCGTGTCGCCGAGCTTGGGCAGGTCGAGCAGGCGTCGTGCGCGCGTTCTGCCCGGTGAGAGGGCGAATGCGTCGAGGAGGAGCGTCTTGATCGCGCCATATTTGTCAGCGGCCGGCGGGTGCTGGAAGAGGCTCAGGGCGCTGGCCGCGGTGGCGGAGCTGAGTGCCGCTACCACATGGTGGAAGCGGGTGTCGTCTGCGGTAATGCCTCGCAGGGCAAACTGGGAGTCTGCCTGGGCGAACCAAACCGCCGTGTGAGCCTCCCAGAAGGAAGGCAGTTTAAGGGTAACTGCCGTGTGCATGTCGGGGGTCACCAGTGAGGGGCTGTGCTCCTACGCGAGTCGAAAGGATTGACGCGACAAAAGACGGGAATTCGTCCGAGCTCCTTTATTGGTAAAACGAAAACTCGGGTACTCTCAAAAGCCCGTTTATCCGGTAGCAATATATATAAGCACAATTAAATGTCATGCTGGAAGCCACGCCTCCCAAGCCGGGCGCGGCATGCCGATCGGAGCGTTTGCCTGGGAAAGGCGAGTCTGGGCATGCCCGGGCGGCCTGGGCGAGCCCGGGAAAGGCGAGTCTGGGCATGCCCGGGCGGCCTGGGCGAGCCCAGCACAGTGATCGCTCCCTGGTTGCGTCATCGGCAGGTGTAAGGCGATTGTGTATGCTCAGCGGCAACCGCTACAGACTGTTCTTTAAAATGCTTTCCTAGAATAAGCATCAAGTCAAAAACGTTTTCACTGAATTTTGTTTCCATTGACACAATTCTTCATATCAGGCAAGAATACATTGAATTCACATAGTTTACCAATAAATCAACAATACATCTAGGGAGGTTGGAGTGTCACTTTACCATATGCTTCTGTGCGTATAATCTGCGTGAATACTTCTTTAAATATGTATCTGATACTCTGCCCTCTTAGCAGTATACACAGTACGCGTCAGAAGTAACCTAGTTTCCACGGTCCGCGGATAACCTGGTCAGGATAACCCGGTCAGGATAACCCGTTCAGGATAACCCGGTCAGGATAACCCGGTCAGGATAACCCGGTCTCACATCATTCGCGCCCACATTCAACCGTGCATAAATTTGCATATTTAATGAGGTTCGTCTGACACAATTTGGTTTCGTGCGATAACTCCACCAAACATTGGCTGATTTCAACCAAATTTTGTACACACGTGTGTCTCAGCATAACTCAGATCAAGTTTGAAAACTAGCATGAAACGTGCATAAATTTGCATATTTAATTAGATCCGTCTGTTCGTCTGTCACAGTTTGGTTTCCGTACGATAACTGCACCAAACATTGGCTGATTTCAACAAAATTTTGTACACACGTGTGTCTCAGCATAACGCAGATCAAGTTTGAAAACCAGCATCAACCGTGCATAAATTTGCATATTCGATCATTTTTGACAAAGTTATGGCACTTTGAACTTTGGTAGGGGACATGTATTGCAGCGCAATACTCAGAATGCTTGTTTTTCAAGATATTCAGCTCACAAGGTTCAGACATACATGGCGGCGGCCATCTTGGATTTTGACGTGGCGACCCAATTTTCAATAGGGTTCTTCCTTATGCCTAGATACACCCACACACCAGATTAGAAGTTGGTACTTCGCTTATTTTTCAAGATATTTCGCTCACAAGGTTCAGACATAAATGGCGTCAGACATACATGGCGGCGGCCATCTTGAATTTTGACGTGGGTTGCACCCACACACCAAATTCAAATGCGGTCCTTTGCTTACGCACGCACGCACACACGCACGTATGCACGCCCGCACGCACGGACGGACGGACACACGGACGGAGGGGAAAACCACAGTCCCCCTTTCGCTCCGCGGTGCGACGGGGGACAATAACAAATTTGCCGCCCCCCAAAAGTGCCGCTCGGGGCGATCGCCCCTTGCACCCCCTCCCCCCCCACACGCTACACCAGTGCCCTCCCCCTCAATCACTACGCCAGTCCCCCCCCCCCCCACTCGCAACGCCAGTGCCCCCCCCCCACCCCCCGTCCCACAGGGCCTCATTTTTTTATATTCCATGATCAAACTTTGGTGCATCACGGGAGATGTAGGTTGTGGTCAAGTTTGTTCATCGGAATTTAGTGTGTAGTTTCGTAGAAGAAAGTAAATACCTGTTTTGGGTCCGGGGAATCCTCCCTCTCCCCCCAGCAGGCGCCCCCAATGTGCGCAGATTTTGATGCGGTCATTCACCCACTGACTCACTCGCACTCACTCACTTGCTGACTAACTCGCACTCACTCACTTGCTGACTCACTCACTTATACTGACTCACTCACATTCACTCACTTGCTGACTCACTCACACTCACTTGCTGACTCACTCTCACTCACTCACTTACTGACTCACTCTCACTCACTGACTCACTCTCACTCACTCACTCACTTACCGACTCACTCTCACTCACTCACTTACTGGCTCACTCACTCACTCACTTACTGACTCACTCACCCTCACTTGCTGACTCACTCGCACTCACTCACTTGCTGACTCACTCGCACTCACTCACTTGCTGACTCACTCGCACTCACTCACTTGCTGACTCACTCGCACTCACTCACTTACTGACTCACATTCACTCACTTGCTGACTCACTCGCACTCACTTGCTGACTCACTCTCACTCACTCTCTTACTGACTCACTCGCACTCACTCATTTACTCATTTCAAATCTTTACCAGATTAGAACCTTTACCCTCTTCGAACATTTACCCTCTTCGAACCTTTACCCTGTTCGAACCTTTACCCTCTTCGAACCTTTACCCTGTTCGAACCTTTACCCTCTTCGAAGCTTAACCCTCTTCGAACCTTTACCCTGTTCGAACCTTTACCCTGTTCGAACCTTTACCCTGTTCGAACCTTTACCCTGTTCGAACCTTTACCCTGTTCGAACATTTACCCACTTCGAACATTTACCCTCTTCGAACATTTACCCTCTTCGAACCTTTACCCTCTTCGAACCTTTACCCTGTTCGAACCTTTACCCTCTTCAAACCTGTTCGAACCTTTACCCTCTTCGAAACTTTACCCTCTTCGAACCTTTACCCTGTTCGAACCTTTACCCTCTTCGAACCTTTACCCTCTTCGAACCTTTACCCTGTTCGAACCTTTACCCTCTTCGAACCTTTACCCTTTTCGAACCTTTACCCCCTTCGAACCTTTACCCCCTTCGAACCTTTACCCCCTTCGAACCGTTACCCCCTTTGAACCTTTACCCTCTTCGAACCTTTACCCCCTTCGAACCTTTACCCTGTTCGAACCTTTACCCTGTTCGAACCTTTACCCCCTTCGAACCTTTACCCTGTTCGAACCTTTACCCTGTTCGAACCTTTACCCTCTTGAAACCTTTACCCTGTTCGAACCTTTACCCTGTTCGAACCTTTACCCTCTTCGAACTTTTACCCTGTTCGAACCTTTACCCTCTTCGAACCTTTACCCTCTACGAACCTTTACCCTCTTCGAACCTTTACCCTGTTCGAACCTTTACCCTGTTCGAACCTTTACCCTCTTCGAACCTTTACCCTGTTCGAACCTTTACCCTGTTCGAACCTTTACCCTCTTCGAACCTTTACCCCCTTCGAACCTTTACCCCCTTCGAACCTTTACCCCCTTCGAACCTTTGCCCTCTTCGAACCTTTACCCCGTTCGAACCTTTACCCCCTTCGAACCTTTACCCTCTTCGAACCTTTACCCTCTTCGAACCTTTACCCTCTTCGAACCTTTACCCTGTTCGAACCTTTTCCCTGTTCGAAAATTTTACCCTCATTAACAATGTCGTCTTCGGCGACATTAATTTAACCCCAAATTTGGTTCGTAGCAAGTCCTCCACCTGGTATTAATAACTTGAGTTAACGAACCTTGTTTTGCTTTGAGAACTTTTGCCCGTGTTGATCAGATTTTAATTTGATGACTTGTTCTTGAGGTCATCCATTTAATGATCAAGGATTGTCATTGGTCCGTGCAGCATCCACTCAGAAGCCCAAGATTGGACCACCACCACCATCTTGGTGAGTAAAGTCGTGCATCTTCCTCATTAATTATTACAGTAAAATATTTCTTTCATCGTTTTGATGATGAGGAAATAATCCATCAATAGAATTAATAATTAATTGAACACCTTTCCCAAAGGAGAGCAATCAACCTTGTTAAGATGGATCAGAGAAACTGGGATGGTGTGAGTTTTGAGCCAGGGGACCCGACACATCATGTTGTGTGAGCTGTGCTCGCACGATAAAATCGGACAAAATGGACGACGCCAGGAATTAAGTTTCTCTGAGCTATTTATTTCCAGCTCACTCGAAAGAACTCAAAAAGCACTGAATCAGCCCATCGAACGGGCGGCAATATCTATCAGAAACTCAACACACAAAAGCAACGCCTCTCAGGCGGGGCGTGGTATGCAAATAGATAAGCCACGCTTCTCAACGGGGCGTGGTATGCAAGGCAAGCGTTCGCCCGGTAAAGGCAAGTCTCAACACGCCCGGCCGAGTCCGGACACGTGACCGCTCGCCGGTTGCGTCATCGGCCGGTGCAGGGTAATTGTGTCATGCTACCGGGAACCGCTACACGCGCCCCCCCAGAATTAACATGCACCGGGAGATTCAGTTTGAGGGGGGTCTTGATGACCCGGCCGAAACGACCCCTGACGATTCGTGTAGGGGTGGTAGGTGGCGGGCCGGTGGATGGTCGGGCGGGGGGCCTGGTTGACGGGGGACGGCCCCGTCGTGGAGGAAGGGCCAACCGTGGAGGTTGGTCGAGGTCCAAATGGGCCGGCTTGAGGTGGTCCACGGAGATGCGGGCCGCCTTGCCGCCGATGTCGATGGTGAACGACTTGTCGTCCCTCTTCAGGACCCGGAAAGGTCCATCGTACGGCGGCCGAAGCGGTCCCCGGTGTGCGTCGTGCCGGATAGAAACGTACTCCGCAGTGCGAAGTGCTGGGGGGAAGTGGGGTTGGGGGCAGCCGTGGTGGGACGTGGGCATGGGGGCAAATCTCCTGGCGGCCTCCTGGAGGACCGAGCGTTGGCGAGCCGCGGACCAGGGGCCGGTGGCGTCAGGGATGAATTCGCCCAGCACGCGCAGTGGCTGGCCGTAGACCAGCTCGGCAGTGGAAGCCTGGAGGTCCTCTTTAGGGGCCGTTCGGAGGCCCAATAGGACCCACGGGAGCCTGTCGGCCCAACCGTCGTCCTGGAGGCTGGCCCTGAGAGCGGCCTTCATCGAGCGGTGGAACTGCTCGCACAAGCCGTTGGCTTGGGGGTGGTAGGCCGTGGTGCGGTGAAGCTTGACCCCCAAGGCCTGGGCGACCGCGCCCCAAAGCTCGGAGGTGAATTGTGGGCCTCTGTCGGAGGAGATGTCCGAGGGGGCGCCGAAACGGGCAATCCAGGTGCCAATGAAGGCCTGCGCCACGTCGGCGGATGTTGTTGATGCCAGCGAGACGGCCTCCGACCACCTGGTGGTCCTGTCCACCATTGTGAGAAGGTGGGTGAAGCCCCGCGAGGAGGGAAGGGGTCTCACCAGGTCCACATTGACGTGGTCGAAGCGCCATGGGGGCACGTCGAATGGTGCCAACGGGGCCTGGGTGTGCCGGTGGACCTTCGCCCGCTGGCAGGCGACACAGGCATTGGCACAGTCGCGGACGTCTTTACGGAGCCCGTGCCAGACGAATTTCGCTGCCACGAGCTTCTGTGATGCTTTCCGGCCCGGGTGGGAAAGGCCGTGGAGGGCATCAAAAATGTGCCGCCGCCATCCGGTGGGCACGATGGGGCGAGGTTGGCCCAGGGAGACGTCGCACAGGAGAACTGTGCCTGTGTCCTCGAAGGGGACGTCGGCCAACCGCAGGCCTGTGTCCGCTGTCCGGAGGGCTTGCACCGTGGGGTCGGCGGTCTGGTCAGCCGCCATGCGGGCGAAGTCCACACCCAGGTGGACGGCGTTCGCGCCGGACCGGGAGAGGCAATCGGCCACAGCGTTGTCCTTGCCCGCGACGTGACGGATGTCCGTCGTAAATTCGGGCACAGCGGGGAGGTGGCGCTGCTGGCGGGCCGACTACGGCTCCATAACCTTGGCCATGGCGAAGACCAGGGGTTTGTGGTCCACAAACGCCGTGAACGGGCGGCCCTCCAAAAGATGGCGGAAGTGGCGAACAGCCAGGTAAAGGCCGAGGAGCTCGCGGTCGAAAGCGCTATACTTGCGCTCGTTAGGGCGAAGCTGCCGGCTGAAGAAGGCCAGCGGTTGCCAAGCTCCGTTCACACACTGTTCATGCACGGCGCCCACCACGTAGTCGGAAGCGTCCGTGGTGAGGGCGATGGGTGCGTCGAGCGCCGGGTGCGCCAGCATGGTCGCGTTGGCGAGGGCCAGCTTAGTGCCCGTGAACGCCGCGTCCATCTCTGTGGTCCAGGCGACGTCGTGCTTGGCCGGCTTGCCCCGGAGGGCTTCGTACAGGGGGCGCATGAGTTGGACGGCGCGAGGCACGAACCGGTGGTAGAAATTTACCATCCCCAAAAATTCCTGTAGGGCCTTGATGGAGCGAGGGCGCGGGAAACTTGTGACTGCCTCCTCCTTGGTAGGCAGCGGGACGGCCCCGCGCTTCGTGATGCGGTGCCCCAGGAAGTCGACGGCCGTTACGCCAAACTGGCATTTCGCCAGGTTGATGATGAGGCCGTGCTGGCCGAGGCGATCAAAAAGCGTGCGCAGGTGGACGAGGTGCTCCGCCCGGGAAGTGCTGGCGATGAGAATGTCATCCAGGTAGACAAACAGAAAGGTGAGATCGCGCAGCACACTGTCCAGTGTCCATCAGCCGCTGCAAGGCCTGGGCCACGTTCTTAAGGCCGAACGGCATTCGGAGGAACTCGAAGAGGCCAAAAGGTGTAATTACAGCCGTCTTCGGAACGTCGGCCGGCCGGACAGGTACCTGGTGGTAGCCCCGAATGAGGTCGACCTGGGAGAAGATCACCCGCCCCGCCAAACGGGCGGAAAAGTCCTGCATGTGTGGTATCGGGTACTGGTCGGGGGTGGTGGCGTCGTTGTGGCGGTGGTAATCGCCGCATGGTCGCCATCCGCCACCCGGTTTGGGCACGATGTGCAGGGGCGAGGCCCACGCGCTATTCGAGCGTCGCACAATTCCCAATCGCTCCAGCGCGTCGAATTCCGCCTTCGCCACGGCGAGTTTAGCCGGGTCGAGGCGGCGAGCCCTGGCGTAGACCGGTGGACCTGTGGTCGGGATGTGGTGTTCGACGCCGTGCTTGACGGCGACGGCCGAAAACGTCGGCTGCGTGAGGGCGGGAAACTCGGCGAGCAGGCGGGTGAAATCGTCCGTGGCCGGGAACGCGCAGGCTAGCTTGGTCGGAGCGGAGCCGCTCAATGAGCAAGCGAGCGAGCGAGCTGAAGGTCTCCGCATTGATGAGCATGAGCCGACGCCGTTTGACGTCGACCAAAAGCCCATGCGCGCAAAGAAAATCTGCACCCAGCAAGGCCATGGGCAAGTTCGCCGTGATGAAGTCCCACCTGAAGCGCTGGCCCCCGAAGCAGAATTCGACGCTGCGCGAACCGAAGGTGCGGGTGGAGGAACCGTTTGCGGCGACCAAAGCGGGGCCGCAAAGCGCGGCCTGTTTGTCCTCCACCGAGGCAGGTATCACACTCAGCTGAGCGCCGGTGTCGCACAAAAAACGCCGCCCGGACTCCGTATCCGTGATAAACAGAAGGCTGCCTGAATGGCCGATGCTCATGGCAGGCAACGAGCGCCGGCCTGGCCGTTTCCCGACCCGCCAAAAGTGCACGGTGGGCGGCACGTTCTGGCCTTCTGCCCGAACCTGGCGTGGTAATAGCACATGGTCCGCTCTGGTGGAGGCTCCGGCGGTCGCGTCGGGTTCGGTCGACGGGGCGTCGCGGCGGCCGCAGCCGTCAGTGGCGCGGACTCGGCCGGTGGTGGCGCCGGTCATGGTGCGGGCGTTGCCTCGGTTGGCCCAGGGTGCCAGGCGGCCGCTCCGACGTGTCGCCTGGCCGAGCAAAATTTATCGGCCTCCTTGGCCAGGGCGCGAGGGTCCGTGATGGGCGAGTTAGCCAAAGCTAATCGTACCTGCCCTGGTAGCCGCTGGAGAAACAGCTCACGGAAGAGGAAGTCCGGGCTGTGTTCGCCGAGTAGAGCAAGCATGTGGTCCATGCACTCTGACGGACGGGCCACGCCCAGCTCCGGGAGGTGTAGTAGTTGTCGTGCGCGTTCGGTCTCCGTGAGTCCAAACGCACCGAGGATTAGGTCTTTGAGCGCACCGTATTTGTCGGCGTCCGGCGGGTGCTGTAGGAAGCTCAGAACCTGGGAAGCGGAGGAGGCGTTGAGCGCGGAGACCACGTGGTGGTAGCGCATCGTGTCCTCAGTGATGTTCCGCAGGGCGAAGAGAGAATCCGCTTGAGCAAACTAAACGGCCGCATGAGATTCCCAAAAGCCCGGGAGTTTCAAAGCTACAGCTGACTCCATCGCCGTGTTCGTAGAAAGGGGTCACCAATTGTGGGAGCTGTGCTCGCACGATAAAATCGGACAAAATGGACGACGCCAGGAATTAAGTTTCTCTGAGCTATTTATTTCCAGCTCACTCGAAAGAACTCAAAAAGCATTGAATCAGCCCATCGAACGGGCGGCAATATATATCCGAAACTCAACACACAAAAGCCACGCCTCTCAGGCGGGGCGTGGTATGCAAATAGATAAGCCACGCCTTTCAACGAGGCGTGGTATGCAAGGCAAGCGTTCGCCCGGTAAAGGCAAGTCTCAACACGTCGGGCGAGTCCGGACACGTGACCGCTCGCCGGTTGCGTCATCGGCCGGTGCAGGGTAATTGTGTCATGCTACCGGTAACCGCTACAATGTCCTGTTTTGTTTGTGAGATATCACGTGTCAGTAACTTTGACGTCATCTCCACAACGGTGGTATTCTCCATGATGCAACCTCTTGCCTCCAGTGCACCAGTTTGACAGGTTGTCCTCAGATCCTCTATTCCTCCGTTCTTTTGTGAGCATCACGTGGGTACCTGTTGTGCATTAACTATTCAGAGCATGGACGTGTCGCTGGTGCAGTGCCCCCTGCAGATTAGAGCAGAAACTTGTGAGTTATTCAGGGAGCAGGAGATAACTCACTTACTCTTCACAAAATATACCAAGGGATCTTGAACGTCCACCAAGTAATGCGAACATATTGGACATCTGGCTTTACATCCAACCGATGGACAGTGCATACGTTCATTTCCTCGCCGTGTCTGGGAAACGCAAAGGTGACAATTCTTAGCTGGGCCGAGATTCAAACCCAGGTGAGACGGCTCAGGTGTGAGTGGGCGTACCTCCAGGACATCCTGAACCAGTCCTGGATCCTTGATAATCAAACTCAGAGGAGACATTCCAGCAGCAAACATGGTGGGAAGACTTCGGAGTCGTCATGTCAGTTGTCAACTTGTCACAGTAACATTTCAAAAATGTCAAATTCCATTTCTGGTTCATCTTCAGGCATCAAACAAATATGTTGTGACATTGAGAAAGTGACGTCACGGTTTGAAGGTGCAAACAATATCGGTTAAATTGAGTATGAGGAGCGATTTTAAAACCTGTCAATTATTCGCTCATTTTCTGTTCTTTTTCAGAACGAGACCATTGTACTTGGAGTCCTCAAATATGACACCTGGACAACAATGTACATCATCATTTGGACATCTATAATATTGATCTACCTTGTGTATTAAATGAAGCCTCCCGGCTAACATTTTTGCGTTGCCACAACGTTTCACTTTCGTTGTTGCAACGTTTTGCTCCAACGTTTTAATGTTGGGTTTTGTTTACGGTTCCACAACGTTTATCACGACGTTATTATAACTTTGCAGCAACGTTTTTATAACGTTATTGCACGTACGTTTGCACAACAATGACACGTTCCAATGTTGGGTTTTGTTTACGGTTCCACAACGTTTATCACGACGTTATTATAACTTTGCAGCAACGTTTTTATAACGTTATTGCACGTACGTTTGCACAACAATGACAGGAACATTCACACAACGTTGCAGGAACGTTCAAACGTTGAGTTTTGCTGACGTTTCCACAACGTTTTATCATAACGTTGCGTTAACGTTATTATAACTTTGCAGCAACCTTAACTTTACAGGAAAATTTACACAACGTTGCGGGAACGTTCAAACGTTGGGTTTTGCGGACGTTTCCACAACGTTTTATCATAACGTTGCGTTAACGTTATTATAACATTGCAGCAACGTTTTATAATGCCATTGCAGGTACGTTTACACAACAATGACAGGAACGTTTCCACAACGTTTTATCATAACGTTGCGTCAACGTTATTGCAACCTTGCAGCAACGTTTTATCATAACGTTGCGTTAACGTTATCATAACATTGCAGCAACGTTTTATAACGCCATTGCAGGTACGTTTACACAACCTTCACAGGAACATTTACACAACGTTGTGGGAACGTTCAAACGTTGGGTTTTGCTGACGTTTCCACAACGTTTTATCATAACGTTGCGTTAACGTTATTATAACTTTGCAGCAACGTTTTATAACGCCATTGCAAGGACACTTACATAACGTTTTTTGTTTCATAACTTTATGGTTTAATATTCATAAATCAATAAAAACAGGACACTGTGTGGGGCACAAGGGGTAATAATTCCGTGCACCAGTGGGTGGCGCGAGCGCCCAGGCGGGGACCGATGGCACATGCCCCGCCCTCCGACCGATCGGCCACGCCCGGGGACTAGGCGTGGCCTCGGCACATATATACGGGCTCTAAGCTCGAGCCCGCTCAGTGCTGCAGTTCGAGCTTTCGAAATAAAGACTCTTTTGTTTTAACAAACGCGTTGTGGCCTACCTCTTTGGCAAGCAAGTTGTGTGTGCGCAGCACCACACTTCACTGGTGACCCCGATTGGTTCAGCCGTTGCTGACCACCGAATGCGCCATGGCCACCAACGCCGTCGCAGTAAAACTCCGAGTTTTGGGAAGCACAGGCCGACGTGTGGTTCGTGCAGGCCGAAGCTCAATTTCAGCTTCGAGGGACAACGGCGGACGAGACCCGTTACTACCACGTGGTCGCCGCCCTCGGGCCCGGCACTGCCACCCGAGTCGTGTCCATCCTGCGGCACCCGCCGGTCGACCACAAGTACGAGACACTCAAACGTCTCCTCATCGCCACGTTCGGCCTCACGGAGATCGAACGGGCCGACCGCCTCCTGGACCTTCCCGAACTCGGTGACACACGACAATCCGTGCGGATGGATTTTATGCTGTCGCTCCTGGGTGACCAAGCCCCGGATTTCTTATTCCGGGCGCTTTTCCGATGCCAGCTACCTCTACAGGTACGCCTCGCGCTGGCCGGTTCCAAAATAAAGGAACCCCACGCCCTGGCCGTAGAGGCCGACAAGTTTTTTGCGGCTTGCGACACGCGGTCGAGTTACGGTGCTGCCGTCGTGGATCCCGTCGGGCAGAGGCTACAGCGTCCCTTGTGGCCGCTGCCGCACCCCGCCCACCACCACCGCCGCCGAGAACACCGCGGCCGCCACCGCCCTCGCCGCAAACCTGGTGCTATTACCACGCCAGTTTCGGCCACAAGGCTAAGATGTGTCGCCCGCCATGCTCTTTTGACAAGTCGGGAAACGACCAGGCCGGCGCTCATTAGCGGCCCTGAGCGTCGGCCATTCCGGCAGCCTCCTGTTCATTATGGACACCTTGTCCGGGCGCCGTTTCCTCTGCGATACAGGAGCGCAGGTAAGCGTCATCCCCGCCTCCACGTCCGACAAGCGAACCGCGGGCCAGGGCCCTGTGTTGCTTGCCGCCAACGGTACACCCATCCGCACATTCGGGAAGCGCTGCCTCTCCCTGTGGTTCGGAGGGCAGCGCTTTCAATGGTCGTTCGTGACCACCAGCGTGCCAATGGCATTGCTTGGTGCGGACTTCCTATGTAAGAATGAGTTGTTCATTCATCGTTGGTCGACGTGAAGCGCAGACGGCTCGTCCAGGCCGAAACCTTTAGCTCGCTTGCTTGTTCGCTGAGCGGCTCGTTGAGCGGCTCACTGAGCGGCTCACCGAGCGGCTTGCCAAGCGGCTTGCTGGAAGGTTCTGTCCCGGCGAGTTTAGTTTGCACGCTTCCGGCAGCAGACGACTTTACCCGCCTCCTCGCCAGTTTCCCGGCACTCACGCGGCCCACCTTCTCAGCGGTGGCCGTTAAACATGGGGTGGAGCACCACATCCCCACTGTGGTGGGCCACCGACTCAAGCCCACGAAGCTCGCCGTGACGAAAGCTGAGTGCGCCACGCTGGAGCGGCTGGGGATCGTACGGCGCTCCAACAGTGCTTGGGCTTCTCCTCTGCACATTGTGCCGAAGCACGGCGGGGGATGGCGGCCGTGCGTGGACTACCGCCGGCTCAATGATGCCACCACCCCCGACCGCTACCCGGTCCCACACATTCAGGACTTTTCCGCCCGGTTGGCAAACACGACCGTGTTTTCTAAGGTGGACCTCATCCGGGGCTACCACCAGGTCCCCGTCCAACCGGATGACGTCCCGAAGATGGCCGTCATCACCCCTTTCGGCCTCTTCGAATTCCTACGGATGCCCTTCGGGTTGAAGAATGCGGCCCAGGCGTTCCAGCGGCTTATGGATAGCGTCTTGCACAACTTACCTTTCCTGTTAGTCTTCCTGGACGACATCCAAGTCGCGAGCGCATCCCGGGAGGAGCACCTGCTCCACCTCCGCACGCTTTTCGAACGCCTGGGCCAGCATGGCCTAATCATCAACCCTGCCAAGTGCCATTTCGGCGTCGCCACCATCGACTTCTTGGGGCACCGCATCACCGAGCACGGGGCCGTCCCTTAACCGGCCAAGGTGGAGGCGGTCAGGGATTTCCCATGGCCCCGCACGATCAAGGGGCTCCAGGAGTTCCTGGGCATGGTAAACCTTTACCACCGCTTCGTGCCCCACGTCACCCGGCTCCTCCGCCCCTTGCACGAGGCCCTTCGGGGAAAGCCGGGCAAAGGTGACATCGCATTGTCGGAGCCGATGGCCGCGGCGTTCGCGGGCGCAAAGCTGGCTCTGGCCGACGCCACCATGCTGGCGCACCCGGCGCCCGATGCACTGATCGCCCTCACCACCGACGCGTCGGACTACGCGGTGGGTGCGGTGCACGAGCAATGGGTGCGTGGTGCTTGGCAACCGCTGGCGGTTTTTAGCCGGCAGCTTCGCCCGCACGAACGCCGCTATCGCACCTTCGACCGCGAGTTGCTCGGGCTCCACCTGGCGGTCCGACACTTCCGCCATCCGCTGGAGGGCCGCCCGTTCACGGCCTTCATTGACCACAAGCCCCTTGTGTTCGCGATGGCCAAAGTCGCCGAGCCATGGTCGGCCCGGCAGCAACGTCACCTCTCTGCCGTGTCCGAGTACACGACGGACATCCGTCACGTCGCGGGTAAGGACAACCCGGTGGCGGATTGCCTTTCCCGGTCCATCGTGCACGCGGTCCACCTCGGGGTCGACTATGCCCGGATGGCAGAGGCCCAGACCGCCGACCCGGCATCCAGGCCTTGCGGACCGCCATCACGGGCCTCCGCGTCACCGAGGTGCCGTTCGACGCCGCGGGCACGGCCCTCCTATGCGACGTCTCCCTCGGCCGGCCTCGCCCCATCGTGCCCGCTGGCTGGCAGCGCGCCGTGTTCGACGCCATCCACGGCCTGTCCCACCCTGGCACGAAGGCATCCCAGAAACTCGTCGGGGCGAAGTTCGTCTGGCATGGCCTCAGGAAGGACATCCGCGACTGGGCCAGGACGTGCCTCGCGTGCCAGCGCGCAAAGGTCCACCGCCACACCCAGGCACCATTGGCCCCGTTTACGGTGCCCGAGCGTCGGTTTGACCACGTGCACGTCGACTTGGTGGGACCTCTGCCCCCCTCGCGAGGGTTCACCCACCTCCTCACCATGGTCGACCGCACCACACGGTGGCCGGAGGCCGTCCCATTGGCGGCGACGTCTGCGGCTGAGGTGGCGCAAGCCTTTATCGCCACTTGGGTTGCCCGGTTCGGTGCCCCCTCGGGCATCTCGTCCGACCGCGGCCCCCAGTTCACCTCGGAGCTCTGGGCCGTGGTGGCGCAAGGGCTCGGGGTGCAATTACACCGCACCACGGCCTACCACCCCCAGGCCAATGGCCTGTGCGAGCGCTTTCATCGCTCCATGAAGGCCGCGCTCCGGGCCAGCCTCCGCGACGGCGGCTGGGTCGACAGACTCCCCTGGGTCCTGCTGGGCCTCAGGACGGTGCCCAAGGACGACCTGCGTGCGTCCTCGGCGGAGCTGGTCTTCTGGCAACCACTGCGGGTACCGGGTGAATTTATCCCCGACTCCACGGCTCCTTGGTCCGCGGCGCAACAGCGCTCCGCCCTTCAGGAGACCGCCCGGAGGTTTGCCCCGGTGCCAACGGCACACCACGGTTGCCCGCCTTCCCACGTCGCCCCGGAGCTTCGCACGGCAAAGTACGTGTTCATCCGGCACGACGCCCACTGGGCACCGCTACGGCCCCCGTACGACGGGCCCTTCCACGTGCTGGAGACCGGGGACAAATTTTCACGGTCGATATCGGCGGTGCCCCGGATCGCATTTCCGTGGACCGCCTCGAGCCGGCCCACCTCGATCTGGACCACCCCCCGCCAGCAGCTCTGCCTCCGCGTCGAGGCCGCCCCCCGGCGGTCGGACCCCCAGCACCCCTGCCAGCAGCTCTGCCTCCACGTCGAGGCCGCCCCCCAGCGGTCGGACCCCCGGCACCCCCCAGCCCCGCTACCCCCTAGCCCTGCACCCATCGCCAGGGGACGTTTCGCCCGGGTCATCCGGCTTCCCCGCAAACTCACCCTTCAGGTGCGCGGGAATTCTGGGGAGGCGCATGTGGCGGGCACAAGGGGTAATAATTCCATGCACCAGTGGGTGGCGCGAGCGCCCAGGCGGGGACCGATGGCACATGCCCCGCCCTTCGACCGATCGGCCACGCCCGGGGACTAGGCGTGGCCTCGGCACATATATGCGGGCTCTAAGCTCGAGCCCGCTCAGTGCTGCAGTTCGAGCTTTCGAAATAAAGACTTACTTGTATTTCGAAATAAAAACACCGGGCAGGGGACACCCTTCCCACCCAAGGATGGGCTCATCTTTACAACCCTCCTACTCCTGCGCTCTGCTCGGGTACCCCAGAAGAAAGTGAAAATTAATCTCTCCACAGCCCGCCCCACCGCAGGAGGTGGGGAGATTCTCGCCAAATACAACAACTTACCAATCAAAACATTCTTGACCAAAACATCCTGTCGGATCTTTTCCAACACGTCCCTCCCTCTCGAACCACTAAATTTCGCCCCTCCATGGTTAGGCAACGAGACTGCCAAGAAGCGACCTCCAATTCCATTCCCCCAATGACCGTTCGCCATTTCTCAGCGGCCATGCCGCCTGGGTCAAAGCAGACCCCGAGGATATTTAATCGATCTCTCCGCTCCGTGTACAGGCAAGGGGGGCCGGAGCCCGTCCTGTGCCGACCAAAGTGCATGACCTCACTCTTCTGAGGATGGATTTTAGAAGGAGGCCAACCCAAAACGCTCGCAGAGACCCACCAGTCTGCACATGGCGACTGCTTCAGTGACAAACACCGACACGTCGTCCATGTACAGACTCACCTTTAGGCGCTCCCCATGGGTTCCGGGAATCCACAACCCAGGGAAGGATGGGTCCGCTCGCAGTGCACAAGCAAACGGTTC
The DNA here is from genome assembly GCF_964187855.1 of Myxine glutinosa. Lineage (NCBI taxonomy): Eukaryota > Metazoa > Chordata > Myxini > Myxiniformes > Myxinidae > Myxine > Myxine glutinosa. The sequence goes on from NC_136265.1 coordinate 20,285,763, forward strand.
AATACAAAGGACAAAAAGGACTGGTGACATTGGGCAGTCCTGCCTGACCCCAGAAGCGACTGGGAAGGCTCCCAAGAGGTGCCCGTTGACCAAAACACGGGCTTCAACGTCCCTATACATCAGGTCCACCCAATGCATCAAATTTGGCCCAAAGCCAAAACGGTCCAAAACGGCCATCATGTATTCATGTGACACTCTGTCGAAAGCCTTCTCCTGGTCCAAACTGACTATGCTCAGTGGGAGGCCTCTCTCCTCCGCCAGCTGGATCGCCTCTCGAACCAGGCCCAGGCTGTCGGACACTCTGATCTGACAAGTCTGATCAGCACAAGTCTGATCCGGGTGCACGAGGTCCACCATGACACCGTGCACCCTCTTAGACAGCACCTTTGTTAGTATCTTGTAGTCGACATTCAACAAAGTGATCGGGCGCCAGTTGGACAGATCCTCCCGATCACCCTTCTTGTGCACGAGGTTTACGACGGCCGGCGCATCGAATCTGGAAACCTCGCAGAGGTGGCTAGCTCCCTCACTACCTGCAGATAGTCCTCGCCAAGGACGTTCCAAAGGCGGCGATAAGAGCGCGGCCAATCGCCCCGGAATAATTTCTTCTAAACTAAGGACCTCGACATTCTGGCTCTTAATAAGGAACCCTAATCCTGCCGCACTGTTAGTGTTGCTTCCGGACCAATACGACTCTCCGTACCGCCAATTTGCACGGAGGTATCCATACTCACCGTGCGGAATATGGCATTCCTGCAACAGGCAGACATCCCATTCAAAATTGCGCAGTTCTTCAAAAATAGCGATCCTCCGGACCGTGGTACGAACTCCCCGTACGTTTAAACACGTTAATTTAAAGCTCATAGGTGTTAGTGTATTAATCACCAACCCTAGTGCAAACCACAAAAGGGGAGTCATAGGACTTATGAAGCTCCTCCCTCCTTGCCAAGACACGACGAGCTACCATTCTTCCTCCCCCTGCGGTTCTTCCCGCAGCCGGGAGCCACAAGGGTGCCCGGGAGCCAGTCCCCGTCTATGCAGACATTCTCCCCGGGTAGCAGGGCGAGGTCCTCCTCCTCGGGGGTCAAATAAATTACCCCCCCCCCCTCGCCCGCCGTCCGGGGAAGAAAGCCACCAGTCCTCCGCGAGCAAACCCTCCTTGAGGCCCATGGCCACAGCTGCCCCCGGAGGAGGGGTGAGGTCAACGGGTGGGGAACGACTCATGGGGGAACGGGAACGTGAGCGTTCAGGGGAAGACTGCATTTGGGCCCTCCCCCGGAGACCTGCTGCGGCCAACCCCGACTGCACCCCACCCCTACCACGAACAGGTGATGCCCCAGGCCTGGATGGGTCGCTTGACGCACGGGGGGCTCTGCGCCCCACAGGGGTTTTTTTCTTCGACGTTCTTGAGGTCTTTCCCTGTGGGGCTTTGCCCAGAGGAGCTTTCCCTTTGTCCTGGCCCCTCCTCCGACGCTTTTTCTCCACCCATTGTCCGGGGTCGCTTTGTTCATAGCCGGAGGAGGAGCCATCACTTCCAGCCTCCGGCAGCGGGGGTTCTGGCACCGAGGATGTTTCTTCTGACCCCGCCACCGGAGCCACCATTCTTTGTGCTTCCTCCCCTCCCACCGCAGTGGGCCCGACACCCGGCGAAGCCACATCCAGGTCCTGATCTACCCCTCCCTCCTCCATGTTCTCCTTTCCCTCCAACTCCCTCCCTTTACTTTCTACAGGGCGGGGGGCTGACACACACACAAACACATTAGTCCCCCCCCCTTCCCGCCCCCAGATGAAATACCCTCCCCCGTCCCTTGGGCAACACCCTCCCCCGTCCCTTGGGCAACACCCTCCCCCGTCCCTTGGGCAACACCCTCCCCCGCCCCTTGGGAAACACCCTCCCCCGCCCCTTGGGAAACACCCCTCCCCCGATCCTTGGGAAACACCCCTCCCCCGCCCCTTGGGAAACACCCCTCCCCCCGCCCCTTGGGAAACACCCCTCCCCCACCCCTTGGGAAACACCCCTCCCCCGCCCCTTGGGCAAACCCCTCCCCCGCCCCTTGGGCAAACCCCTCCCCCATCCCTTGGGCGACCCCCTCCCCCGCCCCTTGGGCGACACCCTCCCCCGCCCCTTGGGCGACCCCCTCCCCCAGCCCTTGGGCGACCCCCTCCCCCGCCCTTTGGGCGACCCCTCCCCCGCCCCTTGGGCGACCCCCTCCCCCGGCCCTTGGGCGACCCCCTCCCCCGGCCCTTGGGCGACCCCCTCCCCCGCCCCTTGGGCGACACCCTCCCCCACCCCTTGGGCGACACCCTCCCCCGCCCCTTGGGCGACACCCTCCCCCGTCCCTTGGGCAACACCCTCCCCCGTCCCTTGGGCGACACCCTCCCCCGTCCCTTGGGCGACACCCTCCCCCGTCACTTGGGCGACACCCTCCCCCGTCCCTTGGGCGACACCCTCTCCCGTCCCTTGGGCGACACCCTCCCCCGTCCCTTGGGCGACACCCTCCCCCGTCCCTTGGGCGACACCCTCCCCTGTCCCTTGGGCGACACCCCCCTGGTCCCTGGAGGCACACCGTCCCCTTTCCTTGTCCCTGGGGGCACACCGTCCCCTGTCCCTGGGGCAACACCCCACTCCCACCCACAGCAGCACGCATCTTGCTTGCGTAACTCTGCGGGCAGGAGCGGAAAGTGTGCCCCGGCGCACCACAGAGGTTGCACCGCACCACTTGGGTGCAGCGCTCCCTCAAATGTCCCAACTCGCCACACTGAGTGCAGATGTTCACTGTACACCCAGTAATCAAATGGCCAAGTTGACCGCATCGGCGGCATAATTTCGGCTGTCCTGCGTAAAAGACTTGGCCTCGGTCCATCCCAACCATAATCCCATTAGGGATGTGGGTGACCGTACCGTCCTCCCTCGTCCGCAGCTTTACCCGGAACTGCCGAGTCCCGGTCCAAATACCGAGGCTGTCCCGGACGAGCCGTACTTGGCCTCGGATGTTGGCGTATCGACTGAGCCAAACCTTGACATCATAGTCACTCACGCCTTCGTTGTACAGGTGGACGGTCACGACTCTCTCCTGGGTTTCTGAGAGAGCCTCGACCGCCCAGTCTGCCAGTTTCCCAGCAGACCGAGCGGTAGCCCACCGGCGCCGGAACTCGGCAAGTCCCTGCCCTGTTTGGAAGGACACGTCGAAGCCACGGGCGAGGGAGATCAGGCAGAAAAAGTCAACAGCCTTGAACCCCAGCACACTCAACAATACATCTTTACCGAATTTATCTCTAGCCGGCACACTGCAATCATTAATCCACCGAAACCGGATACAATTATGGCGCCTGCTCGCCATACCGGGGTTCTAGGAAGGGCGGAGGACAACACTCGGAGTGGGGGGGGGGAGGGAGGGAGGGAGGGACGGGGAGCACAAGGCTCCCCCCTGTCTGGTTGGCAACGCCCCCAAAACAGGAGGAAGGATGGGGGAAAGCAGGAAGGGAAGAGACGAACGAAAATGCAGGACAAACAAGCAATAATAAGAGAAATAAATGAATAATGAGAAAATAAATACGAACACAGCAAAACACAGGAAACGAAAACACCGGCAAAGGAGAACAGAACTGGGTCACTCGAGCCTGTACTTCCGGATCCACAGCACCAAACAAACATGGAGAAACACTCAAACACCTGTAGGAGCTGTGCTCCAACGTAAATCGGAAGAATGGACGCGACAAAAAGCTGGAATTCGTCCGAGTTTCTTTATTGTGTCAAATCAACTCGGGTACTCTGAAAAGCCCGTTTATTGGGCAGCAATATATATACACATTATCCCGGAGCGTTTGCCCGGGACAGGCGAGAGGGGGCGTGCCCGGGCGTCCTGGACGAGGCCTGGCAAGTCGAGAGCGGGCATGCCCGGGTGTCCTGGGCGAGCCCGGCATGGTGATCGCTCCGCGTCCTCGGTAGGTGCAAGGCGATTGTGTATACCCAGCGGTAGCCGCTACACACGTCCCCCCAGAATCGACTTGCACCGGCAGGGTCAATTTAAGGGGGGTCCTGATGACCCGGCCGAAGCGACCCCTGGCGGGTCGTGGGGGGGGAGGGGGTGGTCCGGTGTGGTGGTGGGCGGTCGAGTGGGGGGCACCGTGGACGGGGGGTGGCCTCGCCACGGCAGAAGGGCCAACCGTGGCGGTTGGTCGATGTCCACGTGCGCCGGCTTGAGGCGGTCCACCGCAATCCGGTCCGACCTGCCGCCGATGTCGATGACGAACGACTTGTCGTCCCGTCACAGGACCCGGAAGGGCCCGTCGTACGGCGGCCGTACGAGCCCCCGATGTGCGTCATGACGCACAAAAACGTACTCCGCTGTGCGAAGCGCTGGGGGGACGTAGGACTGGGGGTCACCGTGGTGGGACGTTGGCACGGGGGCAAACCGTCGGGCGGTCTCCTGGAGGTCCGAGCGCTGGTGAGCTGCGGACCAGGGACTGGTAGCGTCGGGCACGAATTCGCCCGGGACGCGTAGCGCCTGGCCGTAGACAAGCTCGGCGGTGGACGCCCGGAGGTCCTCCTTGGGGGCTGTGCAGAGGCCCAAAAGACCCACGGCAGCCGGTCGGCCCAACCGCCGTCCTGAAGGCCGGCCATGAGTGCGGCCTTCATGGAGCGGTGGAATCGCTCGCACAACCCGTTGGCTTGGGGGTGGTAGGCCGTAGTACGGTGGAGCTTGACCCCCAGGTTGCGGGCGACCGCGCCCCACAGCTCGGAGGTGAACTGCGGTCCGCGGTCCGACGAGATGTCCGCCGGTGCGCCGAAGCGGGCGACCCAGGTGGCGATGAAAGCCTGCGCCACGTCGGCGGTGGTGGTGGAGACGAGGGGAACGGCCTCCGGCCACCTGGTGGTCCTGTCCACCATGGTGAGCAGGTGTGTGAAACCCCGTGATGGGGGAGGGGGCCCACCAGGTCCTCGTTGACGTGGTCGAAACGTCATTCGGGCACGGTGAAACGTGCCAGCGGGGCCTGGGTGTGTCGGTGGACCTTGGCCTGTTGGCAGGCTGTGCAGGTGCTGGTCCAATCGCGAACGTCCCGCCGAAGGCCGTGCCAGACGAATCACGCCGACACCAGCTTCTGGGAAGCTTTCCGGCCCGGGTGGGAAAGGCCGTGAAGGGAGGCGAAGATGCGGCGTTGCCAGGTAACGGGCACGATGGGGCGAGGCTGGCCTTGGGAGACGTCGCAGAGCAGGACAGTGTCCGCGAAGGGGATGTCGGCCAGGCGGAGGCCCGTGTCCGCCGCCCGGAGGGCTTGCACCGTGGTGTCGGTGGTTTGGTCCGCCGCCATAAGCGCGAAGTCCACGCCGAGGTGGACCGCGTTCGCGCTGGCCCGAGAAAGACAGTCGGCCACGGCGTTGTCTTTGCCGGCGACGTGCCGGATGTCCGTGGTAAACTCCGACATGGCGGAGAGGTGGCGCTGTTGGCGGGCCGACCACGGCTCCGTGACCTTGGCCATTGCGTAAACCAACGGCTTGTGGTCGACGAATGCCATGAAGGGTCGGCCCTCCAGGAGGTGGCGGAAATGGCGAACGGCCAGGTGTAGACCGAGGAGCTCACGGTCAAACGTGCTATATTTGAGCTCGTTCGGCCGGAGTTGCCGGCTGAAAAAAACGAGTGGCTGCCAAACCCCGTTCACCCATTGCTCATGTACGGCGCCCACCGCGTAGTCGGAGGCATCCGTGGTGAGGGCGATGGGAGCGTTGAGCACCGGGTGAGCGAGCAGTGTTGCGTTGGCGAGGGCCTGCTTTGAGCTTTTAAAGGCCGCGTCCATTGCTGCGGACCAGACGACGTCGTGCTTGGCCGGCTTGCCCCGGAGGGCTTCGTAGAGGGGCCGCATGAGTTGAGCAGCGCGGGGCACGAAGCGGTGATAGAAATTCACCATTCCCAGGAATTCCTGCAGGGCCTTTATGGAGCGGGGACGCGGAAACGTGGTGATGGCCTCGACCTTGGTTGGCAGTGGCACGGCCCCGTTCTTGGTGATGTGGTGGCCCAAAAAATCAACGGCCGTCGTGCCGAAGTGGCATTTGGCCGGGTTGACGATGAGGCCGTGCTCGCTGAGACGCCCGAACAGTGTTCGGAGGTGGAGGAGGTGCTCGGCCCGGGACGTGCTGGCGATGAGGATGTCGTCCAGGTAAACGAAGAGGAATGGCAGGTCACGCAGCACGCCGTCCATCAAGCGCTGAAACGCCTGAGCCGCGTTCTTGAGGCCAAACGGCATTCACAGGAATTCGAATAAGCCGAACGGCGTGATGACGGCCGTTTTTGGGACGTCGGCCGCCCTGGCAGGTACCTGGTGATATCCCCGTATTAAATCTATCTTTGAAAAAATGACCCGTCCTGCCAAACGGGCGGAGAAGTCTTGGATGTGCGGGATCGGATACCTGTCGGGGGTGGTAGCGTCGTTAAGGCGGCGGTAGTCGCCACATGGGCGCCAGCCGCCCCCTGGTTTTGGGACGATGTGTAGTGGCGAAGCCCACGCGCTATTGGAGCGCCGCACGATGCCGAGGTGTTCCAAAGCGTCGAACTCGGCTTTGGCCATGGCGAGCTTGGCTGGGTCGAGGCGGCGGGCTCTGGCGTAGACCGGCGGGCCCGTGGTTGGTATGTGGTGCTCGATCCCATGTCGTACTGCGACGGCCGAAAACGTCGGCCGCGTGAGGGCCGGGAACTCCGTGAGCAGGCGAGCAAACTCGTTCGCTGCCGGGAGGGCGCATGCCAGCTCGGTCGGAGCGGAGCTGCTCAATGTGCATGCCAGGGAGCTGAAGGTCTCGGCGTTGATGAGGCGACGCCGTTGGACATCCACCAGCAGTCCGTGTGCGCAGAGGAAGTCGGTGCCTAGCAGAGCCATGGGCACGCTTGCGGTTACAAAAGTCCAATTAAAGCGTTGGCCGCCGAAGCAGAGGGTGACGTTGCGCGGGCCGAAGGTGCGGATGGCCGATCCGTTGGCGCAACCAAGGAGGGGCCGCAAACCGCGGACTGCCTGTCCTGATCGGAGGCGGGTATGACGCTCAGTTGGGTGCCGGTGTCACACAGGAAGCGCTGTCCGGACGCTTTGTCCCTGATGAAAAGTAAGTTGCCCGTGTGGCCGGCGCTCATGGCTGGTAATGAACGCCGGCCCGGCTGTTTCCCGGCTTGCTGAAGGTGCACGGGGGTTGGCATGTCCGGGCCTTCTGTCCAAACCTGGCATGATAATAACACCACGCCTGGTCAGGTGGAGGCCCCGGTCGTCGTGCTGGAGGTGGTCGGCGCGGCGTAGCGGCCGCCAATTGCGTCGGCAGTTCGGTCGTCGACCGTGCCGGGTGCTCGGGTGCCATGGGCGTTGCTTCGGATGGCGGTGGGCTCCAGGTCGCTGCTCCAATGCGTTGGCCTGCCGCGGAGATCTTGTCGGCTTCCCTGGCGAGGGCGCGGGGATCCATGATCGTCGTGCTTGCCAGGGCGAGGCGTACCTGGCTGGGCAGCTGACGGAGGAAAAGCTCCCGGAACAGGAATGCCGGAGAGTGCTCGCCGAGCAGCGAAAGCATGTAGTCCATTCGCTCGGACGGGCGCGTGTCGCCGAGCTCGGGCAGGTCGAGCAGGCGCCGTGCATGTTCCACCGATGAGAGGGCGAAAGCGTCAAGGAGGAGCTTTTTAATCGCGTCGTATTTGTCAGTGGCTGGCGGGCTCTCGAGGAGGCTCAGGGCGCGGACCGCGGTGGCGGAGCCGAGCGCTGCTACCACATGGTGGAAGCGGGTGTCGTCGGCCGTGATGCCTCGCAGGGTGAACAGGGTGTCCGCCTGGGTGAACCAAACCGCCGCGTGAGCCTCCCAGAAGGTAGGCAGTTTGAGGGTAACTGCCGTGTCCATGTCGGGTCACCAATGTAGGAGCTGTGCTCCAACGTAAATCGGAAGAATGGATGCGACAAAAAGCTGGAATTTGTCCGAGTTTCTTTATTGTGTCAAATCAACTCGGGTACTCTGAAAAGCCCGTTTATCGGGCAGCAATATATATACACATTATCCCGGAGCGTTTGCCCGGGAAAGGCGAGAGGGGGCGTGCCCGGGCGTCCCGGACGAGGCCTGGCAAGTCGAGAGCGGGCATGCCCGGGCGCGCCCGGGCGTCCCGGACGAGGCCTGGCAAGTCGAGAGCGGGTATGCCCGGGTGTCCTGGGTGAGCCCGGCATGGTGATCGCTCCACGTCCTCGGTAGGTGCAAGGCGATTGTGTATACCCAGCGGTAGCCGCTACACACCCACCTTTATACCCTTCACCACTCACGAACAAAACACACCAGATCATTCAAACACACACATACACACCCATACACACCCAAACACACACATACACACAACACCAACCAACCACCTACCCTTACAACATACACCACTCAACATACAAAAACGCACACACCCAGCCATAAATACACATCCAATGCGAACCAACAATGGGTGAAATGCGCACATATATATATATATATATATATATATATATATATATATATATATATATATATATATATATATATATATATATATATATATATATATATATATATATATATATACAGTATATATATATATATATATATATATATATATACAATATATATATATATATACATATATATATACATATACATATATATATACATATATATATACATATATATATATATATATATATATATATATATATATATATATATATATATATATATATATATATATATATATATACGTATATATATACGTATATATATATATATATATTGTTATGAATTTGGTAGAGCAACATCTAGAGCTAGGTAGATCTGAATAGGTAGGTATTCGACTGTCGTGACAGGGACTCTACATGTAATAAGTTCTTGATGTTGAGGCGTTTGTCGGGGTAAGATGTATGATTGTGGATCTACCTGGAGATTCGAGTGTTAAATAGTGAGGGATTAAAGGTAACGCCCCTGTGAGTTTCACCTGGTAGTCAAACCTTTGTCCATTATGGCACTGCAAACCACATAAACATTAGTTAGGTCCTTAGCGCAACATTAAATAATTCCTTTCCCTGACAATGACTTCGGAACACATGGACAGGAAACCAGGCCAAAAACACCGCCACAATTGGCCGCCACCGTTTACACCTCCAAGGCCTACAAACCTCGCCTGGCACGTGTTATAACACCAGGACCGCGGGGTCGGGAACGGGAGAGTGGAGCGATGCCGCAGAGGGCGTGACCTGGGCGAGCCGGCGAGTTGGGAGGATATTATTGGCTGAGGAGTGCGCCAATGTGACGTGATCGGCGAGAGATATTATCGACGGTCGGACGCCATTTTGGGGTTGCAGTTGGCAGTTGGGAGTTGGCAGTTGGCAGTTGGCAGTTGGCAGTTGGCACTGAACAGTTGGCACTTGGCTGCCAGCACTCCCGCAGAGAGTCGAGTCGAGTGGAGTTCAAAGGAGTCCTTCCTGTCCCTGGTCAAGTGGAGTTCGTTTGCTTTGTGCAGCCCTGCGTTGGACCGTTGGAGCAAGGGAGCTCGTGGTGTGGGTGGGCCGTTGAACCGACAAGGCCTGGTGGCGCTTGGAGGCGGACGGAGAGGGCCGCGGGGCCGTGTTACACTGAAGACGAAAGGAGCCAGATAAGCCCGATCTCCGCGTTTACACTTTACATGACAAGACGTGTTATTTTCGTATTAACCTCCCTCGTATCGTGTTTGATATCTGTTGTGTGTGGGATCCCAATTTAGGCTTATTAGAGTTATTAGTATTACCGGCGCGGGCTTTTTCACTGTCTTTACTCTTCCATAATAAATCCTTGTATTATTTTCTGTATATATCTGAACGCAGTTTCCTGGGTGTTTCATTTTAATAGGTAAGGCTGCGGAGCTTGCTGTGTCCGCCATTCCGCGCGTTTAACTTTGTGTTGAGTTGGAATCCGCCATTGAGTTTTCGCCTCGGGAGTGTAAAGTCTCGCAATCGGCCATCCGTAACTGTGGTGTTAATCGCGGTTGCGTAACAAGTGGTGTCAGGAGTGTAGGATTCGAACCCGTCGGACAAAATGAACAATTGGTTTCGTATTTTTTACTATGCCGCTGGGCTAGTCCTGCGGCATAGCAGACCAATTGTTCAAATTGTTCTAAAAGCACCAAAATTGGCACACATGTAGATTAATATATTCTAAACATTTTTGGATATGGAGGCATTCAAGATTCTCCCCGTAGCACATTTGGCGGCCATTTTTGAATTTGGCGGCTAATCTTGAATGCCTCCATATCCAAAAATGTTTAGAATATATTAATCTACATGTGTGCCAATTTTGGTGCTTTTAGAACAATTTGAACAATTGGTTTCGTATTTTTTACTATGCCGCTGGGCTACACCGGGGAGTCGGGAGCAGTAGGAACGGCCCCGACAACCGACCAGATGTTGGGTCAATTGCTTCGAAAAATGGAAGGGATGGAAAAGAACGGTGAGCGAAACCTTGCAGAAATTCGGGGAATAAATGATAAAATTGAAGGAATGGAAAGAAAAATGGAGTCCCAGGGGAAGGAATGGAGGGAAGGAATGAAGGGAATGAGTGATCGATTGGAGGAACAAATTGAAGGGATGGAAAATAAAATGGAGTCGCAGGGGAAGGAATGGAGGGAAGGACTGAAGGACATGAGTGACCAAATTAATGGATTGAAAGGGGAATGTTTCCCACATTCTGGCCTGGTTGTTTATCGGGACCGTGTGGATGTCACAACACCCCAACCGGGGGATGAATTTGGAATTGTGCAGCACCAGGGCGGTGGTGCGGAGCAAGAGGGGGTAGAGTTTTTGGGGGTCCGTGCAATGGAGCCGGACCGGGTATTTATTGGGGATATTGATCAAAGCCTGGCGGGGCCAGGAATGATTTGTAATGATGAGGATGATTTGATCCAGCGGCTGGAGACCTGTGACAGTCCCATGGAGGTAGAGCTTGTTCAGGCCCAAAGGAGCCTGGGTGATGAGGTGAGTTGGTCCGAGGAGGTGGTTGGAATGACCGAGGGGACGCTCACTGTACACTGCTATTTGGAAACAGAGGCTCCAAAATTGGACAACCATTTGGAGGAGTGTGTTGGCTCCGGGCTGGATTTGGATCTTGGAGGATCGGGAGATAGAGCTTCTGGAGATTTGGTCCCTGTAGGGAATTTGGATCAACTGCAGGGAGGGGCAGAACAACCGGTGGTAGAGGTTGTTCCCTGCAGCTGCGGTTTGGCAGTGGGAATGAAAATTTGTAAAAGAAAATTTAAAATAAAATTACAATGGGAAATTGACTTGGAGCAGCCATGGTGGGGATTGGTCCCCGGGCTGCGGGATCTGGACATGGAGAGGTCATGGGTGATGGCCTCGGGCAAAAGTTGCCTCTTTCAAAATTTGGGTATGCCGGCCAGCTGGGGGGCTGTGATGGCGAGATTTGGACGTGGGGTCCAGCCTTGGGTGTCGAGGTACGACCTGGGTCCCACGGGGGGTCTGGTGGAGTGTGGCGTCCCTTGTCCGTCGGGGCGCCATCCGAGCCGGCGGCTCGGGCCGGCAGGGTCACCTGACCCTGGTGGGGGTTAAGACCTCCAGGGAGGTCCGAGGTGGTTTCTCAAGCCTGGGATGGCAAATATTGAGGACCACTAGGGGGAGGTGTTGTGGGTCGCGCTTTGGTGGTGGCACTGCGGACGGCCAACTTGGGACTGATGTGGTGACCACCCGGGCATGCGGCCTGGCACCCTCCTCCAGGGACTCTGGGACAACCAGCATGTGGTGACCTGGCATGGTGGTTGGTCTATGGACGCGGGTCAAACCGAATGGACGGGGATGGAGATAGCCTGCCGGACAACCATTGGGGCATCTGTGGAACGTGATGGTGTGAGTGACCTTCCACAGATGCTCCGTTATGATTTATGGACTCTCGGGTTGGGAAGAGAGCCATGGGGATGTGAATCGGGAGATGTGTAACGAGCCGAGCATATGGGCCATGCTCGGCTGGCATGTGTATGGCAAAGCATCCTTCTTTGGTGAGGTTAGTGAAATGTGATAAATGGTTGGCATGGGTAATCTGTGGGTTAGATGCAAATTTAAGGGTGGATTTTGAAATGCCATGATGGACACTGTACAGTGACGCCATTATTGATCCAGGTGTGTAGACCAAAGTGTTGGAGGCTGTGATGAAATTAATAGGGTAGCAAGACACAGCTTTCAACTGGTTGCGGGGGCAACTGTGCTGATATTTGGGACGCGGGATGATGGGGATGTAGTTGTGTAGCCTGAGGGTCAACGTGGTGCTGTGCGTGTCCGAGGTGTGTGGACCATGTCTTCTGGGTGGGTCTCCTGGTGGAGCATGGCTGTTGACTGGACCTTGGTGTGGTCAAGTGTGGGTGAGCACTGGGGGGGCTGCAGTTCTGTAGTCGGACTGGGGGATGATGGGGAGGTGCAGGGGACGTGGCTGTAGGGATGCCACGCACTGCGACCGTGCCCCCCAGGGCCGAGGTTGTGTGTGCGGTAGTGTATGTTGTGGCAGCAAGTGCTCACCATATTGGCCAGCTGGGGCTGGTGCAGCTGTGTTCCTCGCAGGGGGTCGAAGGATGGATGGTGGGTCGCACCCTTATGGACGCTCGTGGGCCATGTTGACGTTTTGACTGCTCACCTTGTCCCGGTGACCCTTGCACGGTAGAGGTGCAGAGCTGTCGTGGCCACAGGTAGTTGTGTAGTGATGATCACCGTTGGATGCGGATCCACATACCTGCCAGTGTAGTGGGGACAAAAGAGAAATTTGGAAGTATTTGGTAGGCCCAATGTGAAATTTTGGGAAATTAGGTGTGGTGGATGACACTCTTGAACCCGACCAACCTGCAACTACCTGCACTTGAGGTGAGTGTTTTAAGGAGTACTGTCCCAGGCTTCAGGACTTGCTTTGGGAAATTGGGGACATGTAATTTGGAGTTGGGAGGCGGGTGAGAATGATGACATGGCCGGTGAGGGGATGGAATGGGAGCCACACAGTGTCTTGTGGGTGGCGTATGTTTTTGTGTTGTGGTTATGTGTTTTGATGTGGTCGTGAGAGTGGAACCTGGAGAGTGAGTGATGATTATTGGAGATAATGAGGGGTGATACTTGTGCTTTTGGAAATGTGCTTTTGGAAATGTGTGATGGTTTAAATGTGAACTGGGGGATTTCACATGTAGCAGGCCATGGCAAGCCTTGTAACACCTTTTACACCATCTATGGAATTGTACTGAATTGTGCTGAGTTGTGTGGAGAATTGAATGGCAGCGGGGGAGGAAGTGTGGTTTGGGGTCTTGTGGGTGGGGAAGGTGTGTGTGTCCGCAGGTACAGAGCAAGCTCTGAGGAGCGATGCCTGCGGGCCCCCCCCCTCTGCGGCAATTACCCCTGGCAGCCGGTGGTAACTGGAAATTGGAGCTCGTCGGTGGAGGGTCTGGTTGGGCGCCGCGGGGTGAGGAAGTCCCCCGGTGACCCGTGTTGCTGCGCGAAAGCAGGAGGCAAAGGAGCCTGGTGTGTGTGGAGACCCTCACTGGCGAGGTAACGGCGGAAAGGGGCTGTTGGGCTGTCACGGGGCCAAGAGGTAAAGGGGGGGGGGGGGGGCAATGAACTTGTAAGTCGGTTGACTTGTTTTTGGGACTGCGGGCACCATAGCCTGATGCGCCCCCACCATCTTTTTGTGCGGTACCTCCCCGCTGCCTAGTTGAGGAATGCACACACACGCGAATGACATCAATGCCATGGTCCTGCAGGGGGGTGTATTGAGCAGAACCTTATTGATTTTTGAAATGCCTTGATGACCTATGGAATGAGAATGAGTGGTTAAGGGGTCTGTGTTGCATGAATGTGGGCGAAATCCACCGAGCCGTGTCACTCACCTGTAACATCTGGACAGGGCCCGTGGAAATTTAGGGGGATGCATTGGGGATGGCCCCACAGGTAAGGTTGTGTCTTGTGGCATCCACCGGGGGACGCGGTCTGTAGACCGGGGTATGTACAAAGGTTAGAGTTTTGAGTTTTTGGAAAGATGGTTAAGTTTTGTGGTTAAGTTAGTGTTGTGTGTTGTTTGTTTCCTCCCTCCACAGGAACAACGAAGAAAATGTACATACTTGCATGATGGTTAAGGGGTTTAGCATGTTAAGGAAGTGTAGGTAGGTAGTCCGACTCACTTCCCACAGTCCTTCCTGATTTATTTCATAGGTTAATTAAGTGTGTGACAGTAAGTGTTAAGGCTGGAATGGTAGCGCCTGCGGTGAACCTTGCAGGAGCTACGGTTCCAGGGAGGGGGGCTGTGTTATGAATTTGGTAGAGCAACATCTAGAGCTAGGTAGATCTGAATAGGTAGGTATTCGACTGTCGTGACAGGGACTCTACATGTAATAAGTTCTTGATGTTTAGGCGTTTGTCGGGGTAAGATGTATGATTGTGGATCTACCTGGAGATTCGAGTGTTAAATAGTGAGGGATTAAAGGTAACGCCCCTGTGAGTTTCACCTAGTAGTCAAACCTTTGTCCATTATGGCACTGCAAACGACATAAACATTAGTTAGGTCCTTAGCGCAACATTAAATAATTCCTTTCCCTGACAATGACTTCGGAACACATGGACAGGAAACCAGGCCAAAAACACCGCCACAATTGGCCGCCACCGTTTACACCTCCAAGGCCTACAAACCTCGCCTGGCACGTGTTATAACACCAGGACCACGGGGTCGGGAACGGGAGAGTGGAGCGAAGCCGCAGAGGGCGTGACCTGGGCGAGCCGGCGAGTTGGGAGGCTATTATTGGCTGAGGAGTGCGCCAATGTGACGTCATCGGCGAGAGATATTATCGACGGTCGGACGCCATTTTGGGGTTGCAGTTGGCAGTTGGGAGTTGGCAGTTGGCAGTTGGCAGTTGGCACTGAACAGTTGGCACTTGGCTGCCAGCACTCCCGCAGAGAGTCGAGTCGAGTGGAGTTCAAAGGAGTCCTTCCTGTCCCTGGTCAAGTGGAGTTCGTTTGCTTTGTGCAGTCCTGCGTTGGACCATTGGAGCAAGGGAGCTCGTGGTGTGGGTGGGCCGTTGAACCGACGAGGCCTGGTGGCGCTTGGAGGCGGACGGAGAGGGCCGCGGGGCCGTGTTACACTGAAGACGAAAGGAGCCAGATAAGCCCGATCTCCGCGTTTACACTTTACATGACAAGACGTGTTATTTTCGTATTAACCTCCCTCGTATCGTGTTTGATATCTGTTGTGTGTGGGATCGCAATTTAGGCTTATTAGAGTTATTAGTATTATCGGCGTGGGCTTTTTCACTGTCTTTACTCTTCCATAATAAATCCTTGTATTATTTTCTGTATATATCTGAACGCAGTTTCCTGGGTGTTTCATTTTAATAGGTAAGGCTGCGGAGCTTGCTGTGTCCGCCATTCCGCGCGTTTAACTTTGTGTTGAGTTGGAATCCGCCATTGAGTTTTCGCCTCGGGAGTGTAAAGTCTCACAATCGGCCATCCGTAACTGTGGTGTTAATCGCGGTTGCGTAACAATATATATATATATATATACATATATATATATATATATATATAAATATATACTGTATATATATATATATATATATATATATATATATATATATATATATATATATATATATATATATATATATATGTGTGTGTGTGTGTGTATTGTTACGGAACCCAACGTCGGCCTATGGTTCCCCTTCGAGGGGGGGATTAAGCCCCTCGTCTGTCACTGAACGACGTGGTCCCTGAAGCTGCACCGCGGCCTCCGAAAAGACCGGTGAGCAGCCTCGTTCGCGACCGCGGATAAGATGTTACTGGATTGCCGAGCGGATGGCAGCCGCGGCCCGAACTGTCAACAATGACTAGACTGGATTCTGAACGTTGGCCAAATCGTGCCACAGATATTCAATTGGGAAAAGCCAAAGATGACGGATGTGAAGAAGAAGAAGACAAAAAGGGTTTGAAATACGAATATGATTTATTTGCTATTTACAGGACCAAAAGAAACCAAGGAAGAAGGAAAGATAATAAAATAAAGGCAGAAAGAGGGATGGACCAGAAGGACACAGTAAAAATTCTAGCTTATCTTTTACAGTCTTAATTAATACCCAGGACAAGACACACGAAACAGACTACGAGCAAACTCACACGAATAGGGGAATGAAGGCAGGAACGGATCGCTGGAGGTGGATGGCTTTGCGGGAGAGGAAGGTTCAGCGGGGATCGGTTGGGCTGGAAGCGGACAGCCGCCGTCAATATTCGAGCTGCGATCGCCAAAAACCGCCGCGGTTCCAAACTGCGCGGCGAAGCTCCTCCAGTGCACCAGGCGCTCTCCAAAGCTGCTCCGGTCTCTCTCACGTTCCTCTGGTGGAACTCTTAGAACGCAATGGTTCGCTCTCCATGCTGCCATGGGGACGTCGGGTGCTTTCTCAGGACTCCTTTCTTAAACGCAACCTCTATCAAAGGCTTCCGCGCGCGCTTATATAAGGCCGCGGGCGATCAAGCCACCGGCCTCCAGGACACGCCCATCGGTGAGCTCGCCTCGGCCCTGATTGGTCGGTACGGGCCCTCTGGCTCCACCCTTGATGACGATGGGCGGCACGCCCAGGATTCGGCGGCTCCTCCCCCTTCGTCTCCAAGCCTACCTCGTGGCGAATGGAGTCGCGGTGAAAACCGCCCAGCAGCTGCGGTGAATGCAGTTGGCAGGAAAGGCTTTAGGAATGGGGCTTTGGGAATGAAAATGAATGGGGATCTACCTTATTTCACTTGGTGCAATGGAGAATGTCAACTAGTGGGAACAGAGCCTTAACCTACACAGAATAAGGAAATAACTGTCAACAAGGAGGAAATCTATGATTGGCTAAACGTGATTGTATATGACCTAACTACGGGACGCCCTTTGACCTTTATACACAACAACTGGAGGAAGGAGGGTCCACAATAAATAAATAAATAAAAAATCCTCATATGCACAACACTGCACCCTCCTCCTCTTAGGCACGTCCTGGGCCTCTTACCTTTACTTTTAGTGTGGCACGTAGGTGTAGTTCCCTCTACATTTAACCTGACCGTGAGTGTGACAGTTTTAAAACATAAATAAATATGTCCCGCTGCTCCATTGCACCCTGCCTAACAGATTCACGCCCACAACTAACCGAATTGCAGAATTGTCTTCAAACTATACATTTACGGTGGGGGCGCATTATTTACAATGACTACTGGTATTTACAAAACTAACCCAGGACCTGTGATTGTTCTTTGGGGGAGGGGAGACAGTCTGCCCTGCATCGATGCACCAGAAAGCACTCACAACGCACCAAAACACCCTCAAGCACCAATCGGTGCACAGTCATTGCAGTTCAATAAAAAATAAAAACAACAAACCCTGGTGCTGGTCTTGCTCTTCGGCTCCCTCTGCTGGCTAATGCTCTCTTCCAGTTGTTGTCTTCTTCTTTGCTGGCGGCCTATTTGGACATAAAATAAAATGCACCAACCGTGTCCGTTTTTATTTATTTATGGCCCACAGGGCCGACTAGTGTGGTTCACCTGTGGGGCATAGGTGCCCTGTGACCAAGGTCCGCCAGCAAGATCTCGGGCCTTCATGGCCGGTTCCGGGAGAGGGGCCATGCCCCCAACCCATGGGGTCCATAAGTGGTGCTCAGCCACAGACATGTGGTTCATAAGATGGTGCATCGATGCAGACAGCTGGTTCCGGGAGTTTTGGGCGCACAATGGCAGACTCACGCACGCTCCCCTCGGCGCCCAGTGGTGCACAGTCCTCCTGTGGGAGACAAGGGGGGGGGGGAAAGACAGGTGAGCGAGGGGTAAGGTCACAAGGGTACACATCAACAAAGGCAATGCAAGGCGAGGTGCGTATGGAGACGGAGCAGAGAAAAGCCCGTCCCTACCGTACGTCACCCCCCCTGTTACCTACTCTATCCTTGCCTTTACCCCATATGTACAACAATCTACACATTACAAATTCGTCACTACTGTCACGTCTCCCCCATATTTCCCCTATACCAAAGTCGTCACCACAATCCCTCTAACCAAATTTGCCATCACCAATTCATCATCAATCCTCATAAGGAGGGAGAGATGGAACATCAAAGCACAATGTCACACCCACGTCATGATGCGTCTCACATCCAAAACATTTGCACAATAAAAATAATCAAACCTGGCATGGTGTGGAGGTACGTCATCTCAGGTGAGTGGATGTAGATGGTGCAAGGAGATCTCAAACCTAACTACTTCCTAAATGACTTTAACACACTTTACACTACCCGGGGTCTTTCCCTGCCAAACCATTGGCCAACTTACACTCTATGCGGTTTTAAGAACCAAATTCCCATTGACCAAACCGTGGTGCTTCCTCAATTTGGGGTCTCACTCCCCCGATGCAACTCCCTGTGCCCTTGCACAATTTCCGGGCTGGGTCATGCAGCTCTCCCAGCAGGTCTACCCACCTGCACACCTCCACCACTGTAGTTGCCTCCGAGCTTACCTGCTCCTCACCCTAACCTAACTAACTGGGGAAGGCCCTCTGGCGCTTTCCCCACTCGGTGCCCTCTGGCACTGGGCTACCCGGGTCCGTCCTCCGGATCCTCGGGCCCCATCCACAACAACTCTAACGGCTCCCAGAGCCCACCTGCGGCCTCACCTGGCCGACATCCTCACAGTGGTGGAGTGCCCATTTAACTACACACACTAACAGGCTACACGCCCAGCCATTTCCACAACACTAATGCACCCATCCAAGCACCATTCTTCCACACGCACCACAGATGCCAATATCCAACCACAATTTACCTGTACCCTCTACCTAACACTTACACTACCCTCCCCGGGTATTCGTGATGGGGGTCCATCCTCCTTTCCCCCATCCACACCTTCGCACCATCCACTCCACTCCACAGTTTCCACCATACTCACTCCACGACCATCCATTCCAATACTCCATATACTCCAGACCATTTATTCCATACACCTGTTCTCCATTCACCTGTAGTTGCACACCTGTGCAATCACACCTGGTGCCACCTGCACCCTCCTTCCTTCCTGGACCATTTGGTCAACACAACATGCAATCACCACTACTCAGTCATACACTGCTCCATACACCTGTTCAGTTGCACACCTGTGCAATCTCAATACAACTCACAATCACAATCATTTACTCATACCCTGCTCAATACACTTTCGATCCTCACACACACGGCATCATCTCATCTAACTACTCCCCTCTGAAACTCGCGCTTCCCAGTCGTCCTTTACTTTATTGCGCTCCCTCGTCATTATAATCCAAACTAATCTACCTGCGTCCCCACTACAGGTATCATTGTCACTACTTAAACCTTACCGTTACCTATTGTCAATCTCTAGGTCCCTACACACTATATCCTAACCCTCCCAGGCTAGTTTTCACTGCCAAACCCCCTAAGACTAGTGCTCCTTTGCCCCCGTTGTGAGGGATGGCAGTGTTGCCATCCCACCACATCGGGTATCTCTCACTATAAATTTTGCTCTCCAAATTCCAACCAATCAAAAATTTTCTATCCCAAAATTTCGAATCCAAAAACACTATCACCATCATCACAGTCCGCTTTATCTGAGCCTCGGTGCGTCGTCACATCATTAAAACTCGGCTTCGCAAAGCCGAGCAATGAATTCGGGTGGTTTGGTCGCCTGCAGGTGGATCCGTCCGGCATTCACGACTCTGGGGAGGAGGCATGCTCGGGCCGAGGTTCCACGCATCATCGTGGCTCGGTACCTTGCGGTCCCGGGCCCGATGACCGAGGCTCGCCCGGTCGGAACCTCTTCCCCACGAGGGGGCACCGTTCCGCTTCCTCCCACTCGCCCTTGAACCGGACCGGTCGCCTCGCCCGACAAGGCCCAGACTCGACCGTGCGGGGCCTAGCATCCAACAAAGTGCAACGCGCACCGAGCGCCCACGTCGGCTATCCGTCGCCCTAAATGCTAACCCGTTCAATGTCGATGCTTCACTTGCATACGCGACCCGTTTCACACTCACAAAACCTGGCGTTCCAACGCCTCCAGTGCACCCCACACGCTCCATCCATTCCACCAACGCACTCCCTGTTACACACCACACCTCCCGCACACCTTCTTGCGCACACTCGCCGTTCGCACATTTCGGTCCACACCTCTCCTCCGTTACGTCCTCCGTAACACTCACCATGGGCGTGCACTCTTGCATCCACCCACTACCGCGCTCCGATGTGCTCCCTCGCACTCGCGCCACAACCAACTCAGGTGTGCTTTCTCGCACACCCTCACCGTTCATCCCATACGTGCATCCTCGCACCCGCTCCACCACCAACTCACTCCTCGTGTCACACTCCGTACACCCCGACGTGCATTCTCGCTCGCACTCAGTTTCACTCCCACACTTTATAACACACCCACTCGCCGACGCACACTTTTTCCTCACACGCGCGCTATTTCCACTCACACGGGACCCTTCACCAACGCCCGGGTGCCATATGGACCCCAATCGCGCGACAATTCTCTTCACGCCAAACCCCCTCTTACAAAATCTCCCGGCACCACATGCAGCCCGTCTCACCTTCGGGGTTCTTCTTCCTCCCTGCACCAACACCTGCAAATCTTCATAAGGATTAATGAGCACAGCATCAGGATATGTGAGCATGGACTTTGAGCAATTTCCATTCCTTCCTCCGACTGTTGCTCTTCTACGTCTGTCGTTTCTACAATTTCAATTATTCCCACTACTTTTTCTTTATTCACCACGACGACCGTTGGCTTTAATAAAATTCCCTCTTCTACCTCAGCGGTCGCCGGCTGCCCCATACCCCGGGTCGCGATCTCTATACCCGTCATTGTACCCGCGCTTTTCTCCACTTCGCCCAACCAGTGCTCCTCGACCCGCTTTACCTCCTCGTGCACCCGTGGGACCTGCTCGCCCAACCCGCGGTCTCTGTCCCTCTCCGCTTCCCTTACTTCATATGCGACTCTGTCCCTCGCCAGTCCCTCATTATCAGCCCTCATTTCGTTCGTTATTGCTTCAATTTGGTCCCCCAAGCACTCACTATTAGCCCTCGCTTCGTTCCTCATTCGCACACTATTAGCCCTCACTTCGTTCCTCATTCGCTCACCCATTTTTAGCATGAGGGCCTCCATTTGTAGCGAAAGAAGGTTCGAATCCACCAGTGCTGCGGGCGCGGCTGCCGCAACCTCGTGTGAGGTGCCATTTTGCGCCTCTCCAGCCACATGCGCGAGGGCGCCATTTTGCGCACCTGATACCCCCTCAACCACCTCCTCATTGTTCTCCTCCATTTCTTCCCTCTAGTCCTGGGTTACCTGGCCTAACCCCTCTTCTAGTTCCCCCACCGGCATCCCGCCGCCTTGACTATCCATGGCACGATTTTAAATTTAAGATTTTATAAAACAAATTTCGGCCCACTCGTAATTTGAGTGCACTAAACGCTTCAGGTCCGTATCTCGCTCCCGGCACCAATTGTTACGGAACCCAACGTCGGCCTATGGTTCCCCTTCGAGGGGGGGATTAAGCCCCTCGTCTGTCACTGACCGACGTGGTCCCTGAAGCTGCACCGCGGCCTCCGAAAAGACCTGTGAGCAGCCTCGTTCGCGACCGCGGATAAGATGTTACTGGATTGCCGAGCGGATGGCAGCTGCGGCCCGAACCGTTAACAATGACTAGACCCGATTCTGAACGTTGGCCAAATCGTGCCACAGATATTCAATTGGGAAAAGACAAACACGACGGATGTGAAGAAGAAGAAGACAAAAAGGGTTTGAAATACGAATATGATTTATTTGCTATTTACAGGACCAAAATAAACCAAGGAAGAAGGAAAGATAATAAAATAAAGGCAGAAAGAGGGACGGACCAGAAGGACACAGTGAAAATTCTAGCTTATCTATTACAGTCTTATTTAATACCCAGGACAAGACACACGAAACAGGCTACGAGCAAACTCACACGAATGGGGGAATGAAGGTAGGAACGGATCGCTGGAGGTGGATGGCTTTGCGGGAGAGGAAGGTTCAGCGGGGATCGGTCGGGCTGGAAGCGGACAGCCGCCGTCAATATTCGAGCTGCGATCGCCAAAAACCGCCGCGGTTCCAAACTGCGCGGCGAAGCTCCTCCGGTGCACCGGGCGCTCTCCAAAGCTGCTCCGGTCTCTCCCACGTTCCTCTGGTGGAACTCTTAGAACGCAATGTTTCGCTCTCCATGCTGCCGTGGGGATGCCGGGTGCTTTCTCAGGACTCCTTTCTTAAACGCAACCTCGATCAAAGGCTTCCGCGCGCGCTTATATAAGGCCGCGGGCGATCAAGCCACCGGCCACCAGGACACGCCCATCGGTGAGCTCGCCTCGGCCCTGATTGGTCGGCACGGGCCCTCTGGCTCCACCCTTGATGACGATGGGCGGCACGCCCAGGATTCGGCGGCTCCTCCCCCTTCGTCTCCAAGCCTACCTCGTGGCGAATGGAGTCGCGGTGAAAACCGCCCAGCAGCTGCGGTGAATGCAGTTGGCAGGAAAGGCTTTAGGAATGGGGCTTTGGGAATGAAAATGAATGGGGATCTACCTTATTTCACTTGGTGCAATGGAGAATGTCAACTAGTGGGAACAGAGCCTTAACCTACACAGAATAAGGAAATAACTGTCAACAAGGAGGAAATATATGATTGGCTAAACGTGATTGCATATGACCTAACTACGGGACGCCCTTTGACCTTTATACACAACAACTGGAGGAAGGAGGGTCCACAATAAAACAATTTTAAAAAACACTCCTCATATCCACAACACTATATATATATGTATATATATGTATATATATGTATATATATATATATATGTATGTATGTGTGTATACATATATGTACATGTATATATATATATATACAATATATATATATATATACATATACATATATATATATATATACATATACATATATATATATATACACACATACATACATACATATATATATATACACACATACATACATACATATATATATACACACATACATACATACATATATATATACACACATACATACATATGTATGTGTGTATATATATATACACACATACATGGCAGAGGGGCCCCCAACCCCCAACCCCCAACCCATTGAATATATATATTGTTACGTTCCGCGGATTAGGATGTTATTTTTACCAAGCGGAGGTATAACCGCGGCCGAACAGTTGTTCCCCTGACTAAAACCCGATTTACCCAAACGTTGGCCGTATCGCGCCACAGCTACTCAATCTGGAAAACTCTAAAGCGACCGAATGCAAAGAGGAAGAAGAAGACATACAGAAGAGTAACAAGGTTTATTATTATTTACACACACATACGCAAAAAGAGCAGTCACGGGTATTTACAGCGGACATGAAAACGCAGGTGACACAGTGAAAATTACTAGCTTATACAGACTTAGTTTACTACCCAGGACAGCACGAACAGAACAAACTCACGTAGGCAAATGGGGAACTTGCAGGCAGGAATGGCTTGGACTTGGAGGGATGAGCAGGTGGGATCACAGGGCACAGCGAGCAGGTCCACTCCGGGCGGGAAGCGAGAAGCCGGCAGCGCCTTGTAAAGCCGCTTTACAGCGCACACCGTCAGGGCTTCACGCGGCTGGTTGAAACGGGGTGCACTCCTCTGCTGTATCTCTCGTGTAGCTTGCTTCGTAAAAGCTCCTCGGCTTTCTCTTGGACCCTTCCTTTTCGTGTACCTCTCCACGCAGCTCAGCTCAGCCTTTCTCTCACTTCTCTCCAGCTCATCTCCTCATCTCAGTCAAAAGCTCATCTGCGATCTTCGCACCCTTCTCGCATACCGTTAGCGCGGGTCTGACACGCCCTCTTCGGTTTCAGTACCGCCCTCTCCCCCGTGCTGTTTCGTGACCTTGTATGGTAATCCCACGGGCTTGTCTCCTTATTTGGGCATCGCGCCGACGGCACGCCCCTCGTGGCGAGCCACGGGCTTGTTTCCTTATTTGGGCATGGGGCTGCACAGCCCCGCCCTTCGTGGCGCGCCCTGGGCTTGCCTCTCCCTGGCGACCCCGCCCCTCCTGTTCAAACAGAGCACGGAGCACATTTTCACTATAGCAGCGAATTGAGAGGGCGTGCACCCCATGCTTGTGAACTGCTTTACCCACAGATGGAGAGTTTGGCTGGGAAATGGAATTATTGAAGGGGAGCTATTCTTAATTGACAATTCGGTGCAATGGAGTATTATTCTAATGGAAGACAAGGCCTTACTCTAAAACACATAATAAGATATAAGCTATTGAACAGGGGTATTCTATGATTGGCTGACTTGTATGCTTTTGGACTAATTATGGGACGCCCTTTGACCTTTACACTACAGAGGTATTTACAAGGAATCATTACATTTTACTGAGGGTGATATTTACAACAATTTACTATACAATACAACACAATAAAAAAAACACAATCCTCATATCCGCAACACTGCACCCTCCTCCTCTTAGGCACGACCCGGGCCTACAACTTTTATTTAGTGTGACACGTAGGTGTAGTTCCCTCTACTTTTAACCTGACCCTGAGTGCGACAGTTTTAAAACATAAATAAATATGTCCCGCTGCTCCATTGCACCCTGCCTAACAGACTCACGCCCACAGTTAACCGAATTTCGGAATGGTCTTCAAACTATACACTGACGGTGGGGAGCATTATTTACAGTTGACGCTACTTTTATTTACAAAACGTAACCCAGGACCTGTAATTGTTCTTTCTGGGGGGGGAGACAGTCTGTTCTGCATCAATGCACCATGAAAGCACCTATAACGCACCAACACACCCTCAAGCACCAATCGGTGCAGTCATCATAGTTCATCAGTGTTCAATAATAAAAATAAAATCAACAACCCCTAACCCTGCAGGTGATCTCTTGCTCTTCGGCTCCCTCTGCTGGCTATTATTATTTCTTCCAGTTGTTGTCTTTTCTTTGCTGGCGGCCTATTTGTGATAATAAAATGCACCTAACGTGTCCGTTTTATTTTTCTTTATTTATGGCCCACAGGGCCGGCTAGTGTGGTTCACCTGTGGGGCATCGGTGCCCTGTGGCCAAGGTCCGCCAGCAAGATTCCGGGCCTTCATGGCCGGTTCCAGCAGAGGGGCCATGCCCCCAACCCATGGGGTCCATAAGTGGTGCTCGGCCACAGACATGTGGTCCATAATGTGGTGCATCGATGCAGACAGCTGGTTCTGAGAGTTCCGGGCGCACAATGGCCGACTCACGCACGCTCCCCTCGGCGCCCAATGGCGCACAGGTCATTTGGGAGACAAAAGGGGGAAGACAAATGAGCGAGGGATAAGGTCACAAGGGTACACATCAATAAGGCAATGCAAGGCGAAATGCGTACGGAGAGCGAAGTGAGAAAGCTCGTCCCTACCGTACGTCACCCCTCTGTCACCTACACTACCCTTGCCCTTACCCCATATTTACAAAAATCTACACATTTACAAATTCGTCACTACTGTCACGTCTTCCCCATATTTCTTCTATACCAAATTCGTCACCACAATCCCTCTACTTCAAAATTTGCCATCACCCAATTCATCATCACTCCTCATAAGGAGGAAGAGATGGAACAACAAAGCACAATGTCACACCCACGTCATGATGCGTCTCACAATCCAAAACATTTGCACATAAAAATAACAAAACATGGCATGGTGTGGAGTTACGTCACCTCAGGTGAGTGGATGCAAATGGTGCGAGGAGACTTCAATCCTAACTATCCTCTAAATGACTTTAACACCTTTTACACTACCCGGGGTCTCTCCCTGCCAATCCGTTGGCCAACTTACACTATGGGTTCTAAAAACCAATTCCCATTGACCAAACTGTGGTGCTTCTCAATTTGGGGTCTCACTCCCCCGATTCATCTCCCGGTGCCCTTGCACAATTTCTGGGCTGGGATGTGTAGCTCTCCCAGCAGGTCTACCCACCTGCACACCTCCACCACTGCAGTTGCCACCCGAGCTTACCTAGCTCCTCACCCTAACCTATCTAATTGGGGAAGGCCCCTCCTGGCTCTGTCACCCCTTGGTGCCCTCTGGCACTGGGCTACCCGGGTCCGTCCTCCGGATCCTCGGGCCCCATCCACAACTACCCTACCGGCTCCCAGAGCCCACCTGCGGCCTCACCTGGCCGACATCCTCACAGTGGTGGAGTGCCCAAACCAACTACACACAATAACAGGCTACACGCCCAGCCATTTCCACAACACTAATGCACCCATCCAAATACCATTCTTCCACCACGCACCACAGATGCCAATATCCAACCACAATTTACCTGTACCCTCTACCTAACACTTACACTACCCATCCCGGGTATTCGTGATGGGGGTCCACTCTTCCCCCATTCACACCTTCGCACCATCCACTCCACTCCATCGTTTCCACCATACTCACTCCACGACCATCCACTCCAATACTCCATATACTCCACACTACCATTTATTCCATACACCTGTTCCTCATACCTGTTGTTGCACACCTGTGCACTCACACCTGGTGCCACCTGCACCCTCCTCCTCTTCCTGGACCATTTGGTCAACACAACTCCCATCACCTTCACTCACTCATACACTGCTCCACACACCTGTTCAGTTGCACACCTGTGCAATCACACTACTACTCACAATCACTCCCAATCCTCAAACACACGGCATCATCTCATCTAACTACTCCCCTCTGAAACTTGCGCTTCCCAGTCGTCCCTTTAAACTATTGCGCTCCCTCGTCATTATCATCCACTCTAATCTACCTGCGTCCCCACTACAGGTGTCATTGTCACTAACTAACCTTAACGTTACCTAATGTCATCTTCTAGGTCCCTACACACGTTATATCCTAACCCTCCCGGGCTCGTTTTCACTGCCATCAACCCCATAACCTAATGCTCCTTTGCCCCCCCCCCCTCCCTCCCACCTGTGAGGGATGGTGGATTGGCCATCCCATCACATGGGGCATCTCTTACTATCAATTTTGCACACCATATTTCAGCCAATCAAAAATTTTGCCAATCACTACCCATCATTTGCCAATCATTACTGCCAATCCTTTGCCAGTCATCAAATTTTGCCTTTTTCTAATTTTGGGTCCAAAACACTAACCTCATCACCCATCCACTCACTAGATCCTCTCGGTGCGCCAATTCCCTTCTAAAGCTCGGCTTCGTAAAGCCGAGCAATGAATGCGGGTTGTTTGGTGCCGGCGGCTGGATGCGTCCGGCACTCGGTGCAGGGAAGGACGCTTACCCAGGCCGAGATCCCACGCACCACCTCAGCACGGAGCCATCCAATGGCCCGATCTCGACCTGCCGGAACGTCTCAACAAAAAGGGGTCGCCATGGCGACCCTTCCTATTGGGCTGCCCGTTCCGCCTAGCGGAGTACGGACGCGGCCATTCCAAGCGCGGCCCAGCGTGGATCACGTACGGCGGTCCTTTCGAACCCGCCGTGGTTCGGATCCCCGCTGGTCCTCGCGGCACGCGAAGCTGCCCGACGCGCACCGAGGGCCCGATTCGGCTAAATGTCGTTCTAACCGCTAACCCGGTTACCGTCAATGCCTCACCTGCATGCTTACACCCCGCAGCTCGTTCCTTGCTCATACATCCAGCTGTTCCCATGCTCCTCGTCATTGCACCTTCTCTTCCACACCCAGGTACACTCATTCCGCTCACAGACTTGGTCACACACCTGACCACCGAACACCTTGGCACACATTCGTCGCTCGCACACCTCACCAACACACCTCTCGCGCCCCCTTCTCGGTCACCTCCTCTGTGACAATCACAGGTGTGCTCGCACTCGCACACCCAACCACGTGCCTCACTACTAATTCCAGCGTGCATTCCCACACACGCTCTACCATTCCAGGTGTGCTTCCTTCCATTCCAGGTGTACATCCTCTCTCACCTGTCACAACCAACTCACGCTCCGTGTCACTCTTACTACTCTCACCTCCACTCTGGACAGCGCACTCACCCTTACTCTCGACAGCGCACTCTTTCCTCATGCACCCGTCCGTTACACACCTTCCTCGCGCACACTCTTGCGCACACTCTCCCGTTACATCCTCTGTAACACTCACCACAGGCGTGCATTCTCCCTTACTCTTGACAGCGCACTCTTTCCCCATGCACTCGTCCGTTACACACCTTTCTCGCGCATCCTCTCCCGTTACACCCTCTGTAACACTCACCACAGGTGTACACTCTTTCGTTACATCCTCTGTAACACTCCTCACTACGCGCTTCCATGTGCTCCCTCACACACGCGCTACGACCGACTCACTCTCGACAGCACACTCACTCCTCGGCGCACACTTTTTCCTCACACACCCCAGAGTCTGACATTCTCGCACACCTCCTCCTTCGCACACCGTACCTGTTGCACACTTCACCAACGGCCTCTCACGAACACCCGGATCCAAATCAATCCCCAAGCCGACTGAAGCTCCCCTCACATCATGTACATTTCCTCGTATATCGCCACTCACCTTGGCACCTCGTCTCCGCACCTCCTTCGCCACCTGCAAACTCTTTATTTGGTTAGTGAGCACATCATCACGATTCGAGCACAGACCTTGTACCAATTCCATTACCTCCTCCTTTATTTCCTTTTTAGTTTGTGTCCGTCTCTTCTTAATTTCACTCACCCCTTCTTCCACCTCCTCTAATTTTTCCTTTACCTCCTTCATCTCCCGGTGCGCCCCCTCTATCTCTTCCTCTATCGCCACTTTAACCGTTTATATGTGCGTCCTCACCTCTCGGTCCTTTGTCTCCATTACTTCTGTCACCTCTTCCAACTTCTTCATCAACCCCTCATGTACCATCTGACATTCCTTCTGTGTCGCTATTAATTCGTTCTTAATGTCTTTTTGTGTCGCTTTTAACCCCCAGATTATTGCAGTGTTCTTTTCCACTTGGTCCACGAGTTCCTTTTGTCCCACTGTCAGCTGTTCTACTCCCCTCGTCAGACCCTCTATTCCCCCTTGTAACCTCGCCGTATTATTCCTCACTTCTTTCTCCATACGCTTTTCACCTCGCTTTACCTCCTCGCGTACCCCCGAGACCTCCTCACTTACACCTCGTCGTATCTCCTCCTTCATCTCCTCCCTCTCTTTTGTAGATGCCGCCCTCATCTGTCCCAATTCATCCCTCTGAGCATCCAATTTGGTTTCTACCCCGATTTTTACCTCCTCTATCTGCTCTCCCATTTGTTTAATTTCTCGGGTGGATTGCTCCCCTATCTCCCGCAATTTGTCTTCCATTCTATCTTCTAGCCCCCTTAACCCGTTTTTCACCCCCTCTAACTGATTCTCCTGGGCAGCCATTCTATTTTCTACCCCCATTAACCCATGTTTCACCCCTTCTATCCCATTGTCTAACCCCTCAAATTTCTTGTCTAATCCCTCAACGGTACTCCTCATTGCCCCCATTTGGCCCCCCATTTCTCCCATTTTGCCCCCTGTTTCGCCCATTTTGCCCCCCATTTCGCTCATTTTGCCCCCCATTTCGCCCGTCATCCGCTCACCCTGAGCATCCATCCGGTTCCCCATTTTGGCTTCCAATCGCTCCCCCCATTTTATCCATATACCCCATTAGCTGCGCCGCCAAGAGGTCCAATTTCCCCAGCGCTGCGGTCTCGACTGCCGCAGCGCCGCCATTTTGTGCCTCTTCAACCACGTGCGCGAGAGCACCATTTTGCGCATCTGAAACCTCCGCAACCACATTGCCATTTTTCTCCTCCTCCCTTTCCTCCACATACATTTCCCCGAGGTCCTGGGTCGATTCTACTCCGTCTATCTCTATCTCTCCCACCGACATCCCGTCGCCTTGACCAGCCATGGCGCGATTTCAAAATTCGGGTTTTGCTTTAAAACACAAATTTCCAGCAGCTCGTAATTTTGAGCGCGTTAAGCGCGCTTCGGGCCTCGTATCCCACTCCTGACACCAATTTGTTACGGTCCGCGGATTAGGATGTTATTTTTACCGAGCGGAGGTATAACCGCGGCCCGAACAGTTGTTCCCTGACTAAAACCCGATTTACCCAAACGTTGGCCGTATCGCGCCACAGCTACTCAATCTGGAAAACTCTAAAGCGACCGAATGCAAAGAGGAAGAAGAAGACGTACAGAAGAGTAACAAGGTTTATTATTATTTACACACACATACGCAAAAAGAGCAGTCACGGGTATTTACAGCGGACATGAAAACGCAGGTGACACAGTGAAAATTACTAGCTTATACAGACTTAGTTTACTACCCAGGACAGCACGAACAGAACAAACTCACGTAGGCAAATGGGGACCTTGCAGGCAGGAATGGCTTGGACTTGGAGGGATGAGCAGGTGGGATCACAGGGCACAGCGAGCAGGTCCACTCCGGGCGGGAAGCGAGAAGCCGGCAGCGCCTTGTAAAGCCGCTTTACAGCGCACACCGTCAGGGCTTCACGCGGCTGGTTGAAACGGGGCTGCACTCCTCTGCTGTATCTCTCATGTAGCTTGCTTCATAAAAGCTCCTCGGCTTTCTCTTGGACCCTTCCTTTTCGTGTACCTCTCCACGCAGCTCAGCTCAGCCTTTCTCTCACTTCTCTCCAGCTCATCTCCTCATCTCAGTCAAAAGCTCATCTGCGATCTTCGCACCCTTCTCGCATACCGTTAGCGCGGGTCTGACACACCCTCTTCGGTTTCGGTACCGCCCCTCTCCCCCGTGCTCTGTTTCGTGACCTTGTATGGTAATCCCACGGGCTTGTCTCCTTATTTGGGCATCGCGCCGACGGCACGCCCCTCGTGGCGAGCCACGGGCTTGTTTCCTTATTTGGGCATGGGGCTGCACAGCCCCGCCCTTCGTGGCGCACCCTGGGCTTGCCTCTCCCTGGCGACCCCGCCCCTCCTGTTCAAACAGAGCACGGAGCACATTTTCAATATAGCAGCGAATTGAGAGGGCGTGCACCCCATGCTTGTGAACTGCTTTACCCACAGATGGAGAGTTTGGCTGGGAAATGGAATTATTGAAGGGGAGCTATTCTTAATTGACAATTCGGTGCAATGGAGTATTATTCTAATGGAAGACAAGGCCTTACTCTAAAACACATAATAAGATATAAGCTATCGAACAGGGGTATTCTATGATTGGCTGACGTGTATGCTTTTGGACTAATTATGGGATGCCCTTTGACCTTTACACTACGGAGGTATTTACAAGGAATCATTACATTTTACTGAGGGTGATATTTACAACAATTTACTATACAATACAACACAATAAAAAAAACACAATCCTCATATCCGCAACAATATATGTGTATATATTTATATATATATATATATATATTATATATATATATATATATATATATATATATATATATATATATATATATATATATATATATATATATATATATATATCTATAGGCGAGTGAGATAGATAGTGATCTATCTATCACTAGTGATCACTATCACTAGTATCACTCGTGATCTAGTGATCTATCTAGATAGATAGTGATAGTGAGATAGTGATCTATAGGCGACAGGCGAGTGAGGAGCGATTGGAGAGGCGAGTGAGGAGCGATTGGAGAGGAGAGTGAGGAGCGATTGGAGGGGAGTGTGAGGCGCGATTGGAGAGGAGTGTGAGGCGTGATTGGAGAGGAGTGTGAGGCACGATTGGAGAGGTGTGAGGCGCAATTGGAGAGGTGTGTGAGGCACGATTGGAGAGGAGTGTGAGGCGCGATTGGAGAGGGTTGTGAG
Organism: Myxine glutinosa; assembly: GCF_964187855.1. Lineage (NCBI taxonomy): Eukaryota > Metazoa > Chordata > Myxini > Myxiniformes > Myxinidae > Myxine > Myxine glutinosa. The sequence continues at coordinate 20,317,574 of NC_136265.1, forward strand.
GCACGATTGGAGAGGAGTGTGAGGCGCGATTGGAGAGGAGTGTGAGGCGCGATTGGAGAGGAGTGTGAGGCGCGATTGGAGAGGAGTGTGAGGCACGATTGGAGAGGAGTGTGAGGCGCGATTGGAGAGGCGTGTGAGGGATTGGAGAGGAGAGGAGTGTGAGGGATTGGAGAGGTGAGGGATTGGAAAGGAGAGGAATGTGAGGGATTGGAGAGGAGAGGAGTGCTAGGTGGAGAGAGAGGAGAGTGTCAGGTGGAGACAGGAGAGTGTCAGGTGGAGAGGAGTGAGGGGTTACATATTATGTGAAATAAATAAATTGTGTTCATCACACCATTTCTGGATCTGATGACTTGCCAGTAACCATTTTGTAAAAATGAATGTGCAGCATCTAACTCAATATGTCGAAATGTCACACACATCCATGCCCGTGGGATTCCCACGGATGACCCCGCTAGTATATTGTTGCGGATATGGAATTTGGCCTCCATATCCGCTTGTAAATATTCCCCTATTTCCCCAATGCTCCCCAACTATCCCCAATCCCCCATTCCCTAGTCCCATTGTCTGTAAACAACACCCAGTAGAGCCGACCTTCCCCTATTTCCCCCATTAAATGTCGTGCCCAGGTTCACCGCATCTCACGTAGACAACTATAGGACATCTTGCTAGTTATTCTTAGTCTATGTCAGTTAAGTACTCGTTTCCATTAATTCTGACACTTCGTTGCACCAGAATGTGATTGTATGGCACCTGTTAGCAAGTTTAGGACCTCCCCATATCTCCCCGCATCTCTACCTGCAACAACAACTACAACAACAACTACAACGGCAGAGGGGGGCGGCGCGGCGACGGCGCGGGGAGTGTGCATCCTCACTCCGGCTCGGTTAGCCGCCATTGCCCATGTGCGCCGACGGGGTTACCACGAAGGGGTTCTGTCAGCTCCTCGTCAAAGGCGGAGCCCCGGTAACCCCCCCCCCCCCCCCCGCACCCAATAAGAAGCAACGGGCCGATTCCATCTGGGGCGGAGCTAACGAGCCGAGGGCGTGTCACTCCCCGCCGGATATACGGAGCGACTTCCGGACGTGACGTCAGATGCGCCCTGAACCTGGAGAAGAGAAGGAGCCACCCCCCCGAGCGCTGCAATACCTCCCCGCATCTTTGGACACCACCGTGTTTGATTCTGCCCCGGAGCCAAGGTGCACCTTGAGCCATCAACTGCCTGCCCTTTCCTTGCCATCGATCCCTGTGTGAGTCAGCTTTGTGCCGTTTATCTGTGGTCTGTCTGGGGCTAACATAAGACCGCGAATAAGTGCCCACCTTTCTGTGCTGTCCCTCTTGTCCCTGTAGTCTGAACCTTCCGCAATCTTGTAATTATAACCTCCGAGAACTGTACCCTTGGTGTCGTAGGTCATTTATCCCAGCCGTTGTGTCCTTTTCCTCAATTGATTTAGCGTAGCGCGATTAGGCAACGTTCGAGTGGAATCGGGTAACCTGTGCAGGCGCGGTCATACCAAACCGCTCGGTAAACCAACATCCATACCGCGTCTGTAACAATATATATATTTGTGTTTGTGTGTTTGTGTGTGTGTGTGTGTGTGTGTGTGTGTATGTATGTATGTATGTGTGTATATGTGTGTGTGTATGTGTGTGTGTGTGTGTGTGTGTGTTTGTGTGTGTGTGTGTGTGTGTGTGTGTGTGTGTGTGTATGTGTT